>NC_057808.1:425599045-425950866 GCF_018294505.1 Triticum aestivum | reverse complement strand
ACAAAGGGTATTTTTCATGCATTATTATTTCTAACAAAGTTTACTTGAATATTAGTTGGCAAATTATACTATTTGATCTATATATAGCACCTACGTTCGCAGGGATACAACCTCAGAAGTTATCTCCATGTACTCTTTAAAGAATTCTGCTAACTTGTGCGACCCTGCAATGGTGGAGCTCTAGCTACCACAGGTGCTGCTCCGGCCAGGAAGGACTGCAATCGCATGTATCGGCCATTTGATTGACTTAAGGGGGAAAAGCAAACATGTATTGGTCCTTGTCTTCCCGTGCGCTAGTGACTCTATATTTGCATTGTATTGGTACTTGGTAGTATATATATTTGTGATAAATAGCAATTTGTCTTGAAATTATTACTAGTGCTGCTAGAGGCATGTGTGGCTGCATTGCGTTGGAGGTTGGAGTATGTCCTTTTTTGACAACTTTACTTTATATGTCTAACTATCCAAAGTACAGAGATAGCTATGCGTGCAATGAAACAATGATTGGCCAGTGAGGCAGTGAGAACTATATTTAAGTTCACCAGTAAAACTAGACATGCTAAGTTTGCCGGTCTATATGTTCTTTTTATTAGAAAAGGAGGATGACCCCCGGCCTCTGCATCTGGGAGATGCATGCGGCCATTTTATTGATTATTCTCGAGGACCTTACAAAGTAGAATAACAATATGTCTGAATCCGCCATCTTGACAATATCTGCCGCTACTCCTATCCATATGATGAAGGGGTGCAAGCCGGGCCACATACCCAGACCTCTCACCTAAGCCTAGCATGTCGTCGCCGCCATCTTCCACTGGTCCATCTTCAGAGCAGATTGAGGTGTCAACCTTGGCACGTCCTCGGCCATCGACGCCACCACGACGCCAAACGACGACCTCCACCTACGCGAGCCTTGGCAGGTCCTCCGCCATGGACGCCACCACGACGTCAAACGACGACCTCCGCCTACGCGAGCCCATCTCCAAGCAACGAACGTAGATCCATGCTAGGATACGTCCGCACCATCGCCGTCGTCCACCACCCACAAGCCACCCAACCCCAAGGTTCCCAAAGCGGCGCCTTCAAGAAGGGAACGGCGCCGTGAGCGCCTCCGCCGCCCAACAAAGTTAGGGCTTTCGCCCGGGAGACCTAGGGGAAGGGGAAGTGAGGAGATCGGTCCATACCGACGCCTCCAAGGAGGGGAACGGCACCCTAGGCATCGCCGTCGGCGTGGCTGGCCATGGCCGGTCAGGGATTTCGCTCAAACTAGATCCCCGCCACCAGCAGCGCCTCCTGTATAGAACCGGCGACCAAGTTAAGCACGGCCCGACCAGGCTGGCCCGCACGCCGAACAGGGGAGGAGCGGAGGCGCCAGATCGCGCGCACCGACCGTCGCAGAAGCCGATGCCAGCCGCCAACGACCACCGGGATTCCTCCGCCCGCGCGGCCAGGACACCAGATCCACCGCCCGCACGGCTGCTCGCCGGAGCCTGCCGTGTCTCGCCAAAGGAGCCGCCGCTCCAGATCCGGGACTCCCCACACCAAGGCAGCGCAGCCGAGACCCCGCCGCCACCATCCTTGACGCCCGGGGCTTGCCCGGCGGCTACCTCAGGCGGCGGCGAGGAGGTGGGGAGGGGGCCGCGGCGGCGCGGCTAGGGTTCCCCCGCCGCCGCCGGGGGAGGCGATGTGGGGTCGCGAGAGGAGAGGTCCTCGGGGTCAAACTTAGATTTTTTTTTTTTACCACACGCTTTCTAACGTCATATATACTGAAATAGCACGTTCATGCCGGTCTATATGTATGTAGGATATATACTCCCCTGGTTACTTGTCCCCGCACGAGCCACCCAAATTCCAGAGCAGGACGACATCCTAGGGTTTGAGTCATAAGAGGAAGCGCATTCGATTGAAACGGTCATCATTGTAGTTAACAGTAATCTTGTCGTGGCATCAAAAGGAGTATGTTGAATGGGAATAGGTGGTGTTGGGATAGGTGTCAAACCACACCAAAGAGTATGTCCATGCAGGGTGGGCCGGCAAGGCGACAAGCTGTAGGAGCCCTGTACTTAGGCCTTGTTCGTTTAATCCTCCTCCCAAGTGGATTGGAGTGGATTGGAGAGGATTTTGACTTGCAGGGGATCTAATCCCCTCAAACTCCGCCGTTCCCCTTCAAAAACCACCTCAAGCATGCTTAAGGCTGCTCCATGGCCGTTGCCAAGCCTTGTAGTTTCCGATCTTATTTTCACGTGATTCGGTACACCCCCTTGAAAAATTCCTAGTTAAGGTTTGCATAGTAAACTGAATCCCCACAATGTTGCAATTTGGTAGATTTGGACTTGGTTAACCTTAAGACACACGAGCATGCCTTGACATTGTTCTTAGTTGTAGAAACTCTGAAGAGGACTTGCCAGTTACCAGTTACCACCAGTGCTCACTCACCCTTCAGGCCTCTCTGCTCTAATATTCAATGCGAACCAGGAGTATGTAGTTGGTACAATGTCACCATCAATTTTGTGGTTTCAACTCAGCTGGGTACATTGCAATGCTTGTGGTTAACCAACCCACTTCCGTTACTTTGTTCAGTAGAAAGAAGTATCTGAAACAGAGAAGGATTAAAAGGAACAGTCCTTCCATATCAAGAAACAATATTAAATCTCACATGTTGCAAAACAGGTTGTTTAGACAATACAGTACATATTTCGAAACAACTCAGTCCATGAGGACATAGCACAACAATGAAGTTGGTTATCATATCACATAATAAAACTAGTGCTAGTGCCATGCGGACGAAACCACCAGGGGCTTATTCTTCCATCCGAGGTATAGCACCCCGTCCCTCTCCGCGAGCTGGTAGTTCGCCGAGTAGCTCTGCAGCAGCGTCCTGATGGTGGCATTCACCAGCGAGCTGAGCGGACACGGCCTAAAGCCGACCATCATGAGGCGCCCCTTCCACTTGCCAAAGACCTCGTGCCGCTCCACCCTCTCCACACCCTCGCAGGCAACGATGTTCACAATCTCCCTCGCCAGGCAGTGCTGCTCCATGTTGATCCTCTCCCTGTCGTCCCTTGGGAGCGTCAGGTCGATGGACTCGAATATGGCAGTGTAGTAGTCAAGCGTCTCTGCGAACCTCTGCTTGAAGGGGACCGTGTTCGTGTTGAGCTCCTGCTCCACAAGGGTTACCACCTTGGGAGACAAGCTTTTCACCAGCCTTAGGATCCGGTCTCGGTGGTTTGCCGTGCTCACAGCCTCATCCGGAATGTGGTGCAGCTCCAGGGTGAAGTTCACTGCGAGAGCTTCCCCAGGGATGACCATGAGATGCCCCTCTTTCACTTCATCACCAGCGACAGCAACCGAATGGAATTCAAAGGGAACCTTGCACAGACCAGCGATGTGTGATAGCCTCCTCCCAACTAAATCGAGCCCACCACCTCGCGCATAGGCTGATAGTGAATCATCAATTCCTGTGATCCTTACAGTTGGTGGTCCACCGGGCCTGGTCGCAAGAGCCTGAAGGAGAGGAACCCATTGAGCTCCTTGAGAGATACCGAAGTCGATTATATGGATCATATCTTCTCCCTTTACAGCCTCTGCAATTGCACCGTTTGCCGACATGTAACCAAACTTGAAGTAAGGGCAGGCCTCATACAGGAAATGCATGTAGGACATGAGGTCAGAGCTCCTTGGCTCTTTGCACTTCAGAGCTTTGTAGATCGAGTGGCCGGAGGAGGCAAGCCTGGCAACAAGTCCTTCCACAATGTAGGCTCCAAGTCTCTGATGTGGATCACCAGATACTGAAACCATTTTGCTCAACTCTGGCACCATCATGTCTACCGCGGACATGTCCTTTGCTTCCACAGCTCTAGCACAAGATATCAGTAGCTTCTTCAAGTATCCATCTTGGCCTTCCACCAGGACCTCATCTTGTTCTTTATTCTCATGTGTAAGCTCATCACCGTCAAAAGTATAATCCACCAATTGCACATTGATCATAGGATTGCTCGGATGATTGCTAATGGCAGTTGCTAAGGCAGACTCTGTATCAGCACATGCACCCCTGATTTTTGCACAGATCTCTTTAAGGCTTGGCAAGTGGTCGATGCTGATAGCCGTACTAGCACCATGCTGGTCCATGCGGGCTCTGGGGGCATTGAAACCTAGCTTGAGCTTCCGAAGATTAGGCATTGCGTTCGCTTCAAATTTCAGGCAAGGTACACTGCACCTGAGATTGAAGTAGTTGAGGACTGAGAACCCCACCTTGTCAAAGACAATCCTTTCAACAGCAGCCGTCTGCAAATACAACGACAGAGCAGTGAGGGAAGGCAAACCTCTGACAGCATCAATACCATCCCTTGGAAGATCCCTCACTGCAATCTTCAAGATGCGGAGCTTGCCAAGTTCTCCGATCCACTTCGGAATACGGGATAATACACAGCTGTGTAGCGACCACTCAAACACCTCAAGAACTGGGGGAGGTACTAAGCCCTCCCAGGAGACTGTCACTTTTAAAGCATCGCAAACAAAAGCATTTTTATGACAGGGGCCATTAACCAGAGCTAGAGTTTTTAGGTTGGCATGTCCTGAGAGTTGAGAGCCCAGAGCTTCCATGCTTCTCTTCAGATGGTCTGAAGACGGTACAGAATAGGTCAGATGAAGATCTCGCAGGTTGTTCAGCTTGCCAATTAACCTCATGCTGCCAATCCAATCCAACAGATTTGTCATAACAAGCAGACTCAGGTGCAACAAGCTTGGGAGATGAATAATATCCCATGGAACAGCAGTAACTTCACTATCCAGAACTAGTGTTTCCAAACATTGTAGCCCTAGCATATGGTTTGGTAATTGTATGCAGATATCACATGCAATTTTTAAATATCTCAGTTGGAACAGATCTGAAATGCCAGTGAGGTTTATGGTGTTCCTATCACCATAACAGGATAATTGAAGGTTTAGCACGCGAAGAAGCTTAAACTCTGAAATAGAAGGCATACTCTCAAATAATCCAAAAATGGTAAGCGACCGAACTTGTGACCTTCTCATGTTTGCTGGTGTCTTCATATATTTTGCATCACCAAAGAGGAGAGATAGTCGTCGAACCTTTTGAGAAAGTGCCACATTCCTTCGACTAGAATCTATTACCATATTGAAATTTTCTTCTGAACACTTGTCTGCAATAAGATCATGTACCACATCATGAACAGTACAGGACAACACCTCATTGTTGTACTTGCTACATAGAGTTTGGATGAATCTTCTATTAATAAGTTCATCGAAATAGCTTGCTGCAACTTTCTCCATGTCTTGCCCTTCTGTTGTATGGATGAAACCTTCAGCGACCCATTGCTTCACCAAATCGTCCTTCCAGATTGTGTGGCCCTCTGGATACATATTCAGACACAGCAGGCATATCTTCAAATAGTGAGGAAGATTATTGTAGCTGAGGTTCAATGCTTGTCTTGTTCCTTCTGAAGGAGATATCCACAAACAGGAGCTTAACGAATCACACAGGTACGTCAAAAGATCCATTTTTATAACAGGCTGGCTTGATAATAGACTAGCTATGCTGATTGTTGCTAGCGGCAAACCACCACATAATTCAACAATTTTGTTTGTAACTTCTTTGAGTTCTTTAGGACAGTCACTTTCAGAGCCAAAAAGTATGCTAAAGAACAGCTTTCTTGAGTGATCATGATCCAGAGGCCTCATCTCAAAAATATGCTCCGAGTAATAACAACAACATGTTAATGCAACCTCTTCCATTTGTGTAGTTGTTATAACTCTGCTTCCATGGTTACCTTTTGGAAAAGCATCACTAATAATATCCCATGCTGACGCAGTCCATATATCATCAATAATAATTAAGTACCTAAATGTGAATAAAATTCATGCATGTCAAATACATTATGTTAGGATACTATCAAAATTGGTAAAAATGGAGCAGAATTAAAACAAATTCGAAAAAAGAGCATAATAAGCATACAACTCACTAGTACAACTGGTATACACAGTGAAATGCATAAAGGATCATATCATCTCCAGGGTCCAGAATGCTCAGGGTGCACGTGAGAGTGAACTGCAGCTCAGGGTGTAACAGGGTCTATGGCATTCTGTGATGGATTGGTTTCACTAACACATGTGTAAGTTCCTGACACTAAAAGGTGTCGTTTTAGACACCGGCATGGTCTCCAACAAACTTTATCCGTCTTCTTTCTGTATATGCATGTTAGTCAAAAGATAATACTTATTTTATCAAAGCATTCTTTTGAAAAATCTAATAACTCTATTTTCACATTACAAATCGATATAATTGTCTGTATAAAAGTGGTCATAGTTAGAAAGGCATGGCTTCACATTTTGTAGGAGGGTATGTGTCTATGAACGGAGGTACTACCTTTTATCTTGTAGATGTTCCCTGATACTGTAAGCAAGGTCAAGTTCCTTGGAATACTCAGTGGGTTGCTGCCCCTGGACTTGCGTGAGCATCTCGCGGAGAAGTCTCACCACATCAGGCCTTTTGGACACCCGGACAAAAGCTGTACAATCAAATTGCCCCCCAAATTTGTTGTACAACACTTGTGCAAGTGCAGTTTTACCAAGACATCCAGGTCCAAGAACGGATACCACCTTGAGCTGTTGATCCCCATCATTATCCAGTGAGTCGATGAACTCGCTCACCCGATCATCAATTACCATGTCAGCAATTCCTCCGTACGCAGTCAGAAGCGTGTGATTGGCAGGTAAAAATCTACGCCTGAAGGTGCTGCAGCGGTGGAGCTCATACCTCTCATGCCGTTCAATCGCTTCTTGGATGTACATCCTGAAATCTGATATGAGTTCCATGATATGCTTGTACCACTTGAGCCTCTTGGGAAGACGAATGATGACAACACGAATGGCTTTGCAGACTGATCTGGTCTTCCCACTATGTTCTGCTGGCACTTGAGCTATGTAGGCAATCTGTTTGTGCCACTTGAGTCCCTTCGGAAGTCTTCTTTTGGAGAAGAGCCTTTTGGGGATCTTAACATGGCGGCCGATTTTGCAGATGAACCTGGTAGTATTGATGCTGGCACGGGCAGGCTGCAGACACATGTCCATGTTATCCTCCATGTCATAGGCGAGCTCGCGTGCCTCTTTCATCCAGCGCTTGGCCGTCAGGGGAAGGTCCTCTGCCTCTGCCATTTCACCAAGGTATTCGCTTAAATCTTCAACATCTTCTTTGAGGAGGTGCATTCTGTCCTTAACCCGGCTCGGCAGCCTGCACTCCTGAGGAGCTAGCAGCATGCGGAGCTTCCCAAGAAGGGATCCCATGCCAAAGGGGGCCTCCATTGTAACTTGGCCACACCTTTGATAATTTGGGAAATCAACATTTCTGCAGGGACTAATCAATCGGTGTGTCCAATCGCAGTGCCGACACTTCCATAAACCTTGGCAAAGAAATTTTGAAAGCCAAGTTAGAATCAATTTGACAGAATCCTCCGAATTGCATCAGGCAAGAATGGAAGCATAGAAGCTCTCACCTTTGGTTGGATCGAAGAAGACACTTGTATGCTGCCCAAGCACGTCCCCCGCTGTTGGGAAGGAAGTGGAAGAAAATCTAGAATCATTGATGCTTCTATTATCGGTCAACCCTTTTTCCAGATCCGCTAGATCCACAAGGGAAGTAACCTGCCCAGAATGCTTCTGGGCTAGAAAAAAACTGTGCTTTGGCCCTCTTTCCTGCAACGCCGAACTCCACTCTTCCCCTTTCCTCTTGAGCGCCAATATACTCGTCCCCGTCTCCATCACTCAAAAATGTAGCTCCCTCCTCCGCACCATTGTTTTACTCAGTCCTCTCGCCCTCAAGGTTTCGAGAAGCACAGGGGAGCAAACCGCCAGGCAAGGGGGGAGTAGCGGCCCTACAGTTGGCCCACGGACCTGCAAACGTGGCCCAGGCGGGAGTGGATAGCAGATCAGACGGTCCAGAACAAACGGACACGGCCGGACAGATGACAGATGATGGGACAGATGGGCATGAGGAAAACTCCAACACTAGACCCATCATCTGTCCGGCCCTGTCCGTTTTAGCCCAAACGAACAACGGCCCAACGCGCGACCTCTTTCACAAAATATGCCCGTTTGGCGTCCGGCTCGATCCATTTACGTCGCAAATTTGCACCCGGTTTGCATCCAGACGGACAGCGAACGGCCGCCACGTGCCCCTCATCCACCTCGGGCCTGCCTGTCGGCCGCCCACCTACCTCCTATGGCCCAAAATTGCGTCGATTTTGGGTCGAGACGGACACGGGACGGACATTATTTTGCGGTTGCGATCGTGCGTTGGGACCAAATGGGGTCGCGCCTTAGAATTGGCCCCAGGCCAACTCCAACACACAACCTCAAATGGACGTTCGTTTTATTCAGATTTTGTCCGTTTTAGTCGGGCATAGGAACGGCGTCCGGACATTTTCCTGGATGCGCTGGCCGTGCACCCACTGCGGCAGATGCATTTCGTCCAACCGCCTGAATTTTTTGCAAAGGAAATGGAAACTAGATTTAGCTGCGGCCATAGTCTATGCTAGCCAGAACGCCAGCGGCCGACACACATGCCAGCCTACAAAATGAACAACCCCCACTGTTTCACGCCGGCAACAAATACATCCTACAAAAAATGGCTAAAGTTCATGTCTCACGGCCATCGTACTTCATGCCGGCACCATAAGCCAACTCACTCATTTCCATCGACCATCTCCCTTTTGTATCTTCTTGAACCAACTTCTTCTTTTCGGGGGCATCTTGCTCAAGTCCACGGACATGAAAGCTAGCGCCATCTCTTTTGCTTTCGTCTTTGCATTGGTGGCCTCGATCTCGAGCTTCTTTGTTTGGACGGCCTCCTCGATCATTAGCTTCCTCCTCTTGACAGCATTCTCCATGTCGAGCTTCTTTGTTTGGAGCTCCATGTAGGCCTTCATTTGCACCTCTTTTTCTTGGTGCTTCCTCTCGCCCCTTACCTACTTTTGAGTAATCATGTCTTGCAAGGCGAAAGATGCCACATCACGCTTCTTGTCAATCTTCGAGTTGGTCTTGCCCTTCGGCCTCTTCACCCCATCTCCGTCCCCAGCCATGGCCGTTGGCCCTCCATCTTTATCTTTATCTATAATAATAAAAGACGGAGGCTTTCATAGTTTTTCATAAGTTATCTGTTTATATCCGTTAGTTTACGTTAACCATATAAATTGACGGTTGAGATTTAAACAAAAAGGGTGTCAGAGTTTTGGTCTACGCCGGTGCGAAAAGACGATTCGTACGATTGTCCACGAATCACTACAAAGGCCTGAGCCTGCACGCAAGCCGACACACGTCCCGGTGGGCCTATGTTGGAACGTGTACAACACAAATTGGTCATCAAACTAGATCGAGTCTGGTTGGATTGATCCACCAGCAGCTGCACCCGTGGTAATAATAAATAAATCTAAAAAAACTGCAGCTTAGCGGGGGCGGGTCATCCGCGCTCTGTCGAGCTGCCGTTGTTGGCATTTGCTTCTTTTTTTTTTGGGGGCTTGTTGTGCTGTTCGCCCCAGCGATCCTGTATCGGTGTTGGTTGCTTTGGAATACAAAGCAGGGGAAAACCCTTTTTCGGTAAAAAAAACTGTAGCTGTCGTTCGTTTGAGCCAACTGCGTCACCGAGCGCGTCATGGTCTTCTGCTCCGCCGACGGTGCCAGGCTCTTCTTTGAGTGCGACCGCGCCATGCACGGGTCAGCGCGCTCGCGACCCTCCACCTATGCGCCCCGCTCTGTGACGCCGCGCGCGCCGCCCTCCGCTGCCAAGTCGGCGCCCACTGGGCCACGCTCTGCGCCGGCTACGCCGGCCGCCGTGTGCTGCCGGACCGCGGCGGTGGAGCCTCCCTCGTGGATGCTTACGCCAGCGGCTACGCGCCCGCCGAGATCGTCTGCATCCTCACCGTCGACACGCCGTCATTGCATGAGGACTTCGACGCCTGGCTCGCCGACAACCTCCCCCAAATCCTACACGAGGTTCAGGTACAACATCTACTTGGGTTAATTTTTAAATTGCACTTCTTTTTTGCGCATGTATATGCAATTGAAGGAGACTCTTCTTGATGATCTTGTGTGCCAAATCTTACATGGACAGTTTGATTGTGTGATCCAGCGACAAAATTCAGTGAGTAGTGCTGCTATGTAACGGTCAAGGGAATGGTATAGAGAAGAGAGAATGATGATAATACAAAGTGGGTGATGTTGGAATTATGTGTCCTGCAACTATATTCAAATACTTATTATCATTAATATTCGGAATACCTCATATGGAATTATACATGTGTTTTGTGCATGGAATTACTCTTGCTGGAATGTACTTAAGTGTTGCATGCTTAAGGAAGCCGGTCAATTATCGATGGAATACAGTATGCTTTATATATTGGAAAGACTATCCGGGTACGCTGATAATTGAAAGAAGCTAGATCGTGTAATTAGATTACGGCTCTAATGTTGATCTACGTAAATAGAGGAATTTATACTCTATTATGACGCGTTGCTTACAGGCGCGTGCTTCGGGGACTCGACGGATAGGATCCACTAACAGACAAATTATATCGTGGTTGGTAGTTTGATCTGGACTCTATCCGGAAACTAGTTTAAAGACTAGAAATCTTATAACTGTATAAGAGGCGGCGGGGCGGCATCGTCGCTTTGCCATCTCGTTCCCTGCCTGTGCCCTCGAGGCTTAGGAGACGCGTGGATTGAAGGGGATCGAAGGGGAATGGAAGGGATTGGGTTGGGGAAACCACGTGAAACAAATGGGCGGGGTTTTCAGAGGTTTTTGGGCCCGCGGGGTTGATCCTCTAGAAACCCTCTCAATCCCCTTTACTAAATGAGGCCTGACGAACCCTAGCCTCAAAATCCCTTCCCCCCTTGCTCGTTTTCCTCTCCTCGCACACAACCGAGCGCAACGTTGCCGTCGTTGCGTCGATCCCGCGGCCACGTGCCTCCCCGCGCCGAACCATCGTGTCCAGGAGGCGCGCCGCCGTCACCTTCATCGACTACACCAGCAGATCGGGGCGTAGGCGCTGCATCGACGACGCACGCGTCTTCTTCCTCCGCCACGGCTGTCGGACGACGCCGTTCGATCCGCACCATCCCGGCAACCTCCGGCCTCCCCGACCTCCCCTACGTGCTCGCGGTAAGCACCTCCCCCGAACCCCCCCTTCTTCCCGCCTCGATTTGATGCCGTAGTCGCCGTCCCCGAGCTTGTCGGAGCTCCCGCGTACGCGTATGCGTACGCGTACGTGCGTGCTTGAGCCGCTGCTGCTACTGCCTGCTCACCACTGCTCCTGCTGCCGCACTGCTGCTCCCTGGCCGCGCCCTCGCAGCTGCCCGCGCCGGCGCACAGCTGTGCTCGCCGCAACTGCATGCTGTCGTTGCCGCCGCTACGTGCTGGCTGTTGCGTTGCCGCATGCTGCTGCCCGCACCACGCCC
Source organism: Triticum aestivum (assembly GCF_018294505.1). Classification (NCBI taxonomy): domain Eukaryota; kingdom Viridiplantae; phylum Streptophyta; class Magnoliopsida; order Poales; family Poaceae; genus Triticum; species Triticum aestivum. The sequence goes on along the minus strand of NC_057808.1, from coordinate 425,939,403 downwards.
TGCTAGCGCCCGAGCCGCACCGGCCCTGCGCACACGCGCGCATCAGCCCGCTTGCTCGCAGCCACAGGCTGCTGCTCCTAGCCACCACCCACGCGAGCCCTTTTGGCCAGGCTGCCGTGCACTCATGCGCGTGCATGCCCAGCCATGGGCATGGCTGTGCCTCTGGCCGGCCCGTTTAATTAGGCTAGGATTATCATTTGATTAGTTTAGTGTTTTTTTAATTTAGCTAGGGCTAATTTAGTCTATGCCATGTGGGACCCTGGCTTAGTTAAGTCCATTAATTTAATCCAACTTAAAGTAAGTCAATGACATGTAGGTCCCCTGGAGATTAAAATAAATAACCAAAATAAAGTTAGCAATTGTCTATGACAGCTGGGTCCCACTGATACTGCTCACTTTGACCGGTCAACTCTGACTGGGTTGTTGACTGGGTCAACCGGGTCCGCCTGGCCCACATGTCACCCTCTGGTACACTTCTGTGTACACAGATCTGGGTACACCTAGCATTTACTCATTATTTTTGAATTAATATTAATTTTAGAATATTATTAAAACTTTGAAAAATCATATAAATTAATCCGTAAATCGGATGAAAAAGTTTTATACATGAAAGTTGCTCAGAAAAATATGACGAATCCGAATACGCTGTCCGTTCGTCTGTCACACGTTCTTAGCATAGCAAACATGCAACCTTTCCCCTCCGGTTCGTCTATCCGAAAATGCCAAACTTCGGAAAAACTTTCCGGATGTTATCCCCCTTCGCCGGTATCGTGTAGCATTGCGTTATAACGCCCCTAGCCCAGCGTGTTACCCCGTCATGCATCTGTTTGCATTATATTTACTGTTTCTTCCCCCTCTTCTCTCCGGTAGACCCCGAGACCGCTGCTGATGCCCCTGTGATCGACTACGTCGACGACGACCCTTCTTCCCTTTCAACGGAGCTTCCAGGCAAGCCCCCCTTTGATCATCCCGATACCGCCCATTCCATTCTCTCATGCTTGCATTAGATTTTGCTAATGTATTTGATTGCTCCTATTCTGATGCATAGCCTGCTTTTGTACCTGCTATTGTTATCTACCTGCTTATCCTAAACTGCTTAGTATAGGTTGGTTAGTGATCCATCAGTGACCCCCACCTTGTCCTTGTTGCCCCTGCTTCATCATCGACGACTCGATCAACGTGATCAATGACCAGCCTGACACCTCACATCACATGACGCCCCTTTTGTTGCTCGACTCTGCAGGGTTACTGTTACCTCTTGAGCACTGCGTTGGTTTTCCCTTGAAGAAGAAAGGGTGATGCAGTAAAGTAGCGTAAATATTTCCCTCAGTTTTTGAGAACCAAGTATCAATCCAGTAGGAGACTACGCTCGAGTCCCACGCACCTACACAAACAAATAAGAACCTCGCAACCAACGCGATAAAGGGGTTGTCAATCCCTTCACGGTCACTTACGAGAGTGAGATCTGATAGAGATGATAAGATAATATTTTTGGTATTTTTATGATAAAGGGTAAAAGTAAAGATTGCAAGGTAAATAGTAATGGAAATAACGGGAGATTAATATGATGGAAAATAGACCCGGGGGCCATAGGTTTCACTAGTGGCTTCTCTCAAGATAGCATAAATATTACGGTGGGTAAACGAATTACTGTCGAGCAATTGATAGAATTGGGCATAGTTATGAGAATATCTAGGTATGATCATGTATATAGGCATCACGTCCGTGACAAGTAGACCGAAACGATTCTGCATCTACTACTATTACTCCACACATCGACCGCTATCCAGCATGCATCTAGAATATTAAGTTCATAAGAACAGAGTAACGCTTTAAGCAAGATGACATGATGTAGAGGGATAAACTCATGCAATATGATATAAATCCCATCTTTTTATCCTCGATGGCAACAATACAATACGTGCCTTGCTGCCCCTGCTGTCACTGGGAAAGGACACCGCAAGATTGAACCCAAAGCTAAGCACTTCTCCCATTGCAAGAAAGATCAATCTAGTAGGCCAAACCAAACTGATAATTCAAAGAGACTCGCAAAGATAACCAATCGTACATAAAAGAATTCAGAGGAGATTCAAATATTGTTCATAGATAAACTTGATCATAAACCCACAATTCATCGAATCTCGACAAACACACCGCAAAAGAAGAGTTACATCAAATAGATCTCCAAGAGAATCAAGGAGAACTTTGTATTGAGATCCAAAGAGAGAGAAGAAGCCATCTAGCTAATAACTATGGAATCGAAGGTCTGACGTAAACTACTCACACATCATCAGAGAGGCTATGGTGTTGATGTAGAAGCCCTCCGTGATCAATGCCCCCTCTGGCAGGACGCCGGAAAAGGCCCCAAGATGGGATCTCACGGGTACAGAAGGTTGCGGCGGTGGAATTAGGTTTTCGTGGTCGCTTCTGTTGGTTTGGGGGTACGTAGGTATATATAGGAGGAAGAAGTAGGTCGGTGGAGCCACGAGGGGCCCACGAGGGTGGAGGGCGCGCCCCCTACCTCGTGGCTTCCTCGTCTATTGCTTGACGTCCACTCCAAGTCCTCGGGACCACGTTTGTTCCGAAAATCACGTTCCCGAAGGTTTCATTCCGTTTGGACTCCGTTTGATATTCTTTTTCTGCGAAACACTGAAATAGGCAAAAAAAACAGCAATTTGGGCCGGGCCTCCGGTTAATAGGTTAGTCCAAAAAATAATATAAAAGTGTATAATAAAGCCCATTAATCATCCAAAACAGAATATAATATAGCATGGAACAATAAAAAATTATAGATACGTTGGAGACGTATCAAGCATCCCCATGCTTAATTCCTGCTCGTCCTTGAGTAGGTAAATGATAAAAACAGAATTTTTGATGTGGAATGCTACTTAGCCTAATTTTCAATGTAATTCTCTTATTTGTGGTATGAATATTCAGATCCGAAAGATTCAAGATAAATGTTTAATATTGACATCAAGAATACTAACTAAGTAATTATGTCTTCTCAAAATAACATGGCCAAAGAAAGTTCATCCCTACAAAATCATATAGTTTGGTCATGCTCCATTTTCGTCACACAAGAATGTTCTCATCATGCACAACCCCGATGACAAGCCAAGCAATTGTTTCATACTTTAGTAATCTCAAACTTTTTTCAACTTTCAGGCAATATATGAGCGTGAGCCATGGATATAGCACTATGGGTGGAATAGAATATGATGATGGGGGTTATGTGGAGAAGACCAAAAAGGAGAAAGTCTCACATTGACGCGGCTAATCAACGAGCTAGGGAGATGCCCATCGATTGATGTCAACGCAAGGAGTAGGGATTGCCATGCAACGGATGCACTAGAGCTATAAATGCATGAAAGCTCAACAAAAGAAACTAAGTGGGTATGCATCCAACTTGCTTGCTCACGAAGACCTAGGGCATTTGAGGAAGCCCATTGTTGGAATATACAAACCAAGTTCTATAATGAAAAATTCCCACTAGTATATGAAAGTGACAAAACAAGAGACTTTCTATCAAAAAGACCATGGTGCTACTTTGAAGCACAAGTATGGAAAAAGGATAGTAACATTGCCCCTTTTTATTTTTATCTTTTTTTGGGCCTTTCTTTTTTTGGCCTTTTTTTTGGGACAATGCTCTATGAATGATGATCATCACACTTCTATTTATTTACAACTCAATGATTACAACTCGATACTAGAACAAAGTATGACTCTATATGAATGCCTCCGGCGGTGTACCGGGATGGGCAATGAATCAAGAGTGACATGTATGAATAATATGCATGGTGGCTTTGCCACAAATACAATGTCAACTACATGATCATGCAAGGCAATATGACAATGATGAAACGTGTCATGATAAACGGAACGGTGGAAAGTTGCATGGCAATATATCTCGGAATGGCTATGGAAATGCCATAATAGATAGGTATCGTATCACGGGGCAATGCACGGTACCGAAGAGGCTAGCAATGATGTAAGGGTGAGAGTGCGTATAATCCATGGACTCAACATTAGTCATAAAGAACTCACATACTTATTGAAAAAATCTACAAGTCATCAAAAACCAAGCACTACGCGCATGCTCCTAGGGGTATAGATTGGTAGGAAAAGACCATCACTCGTCCCCGACCGCCACTCATAAGGAGGACAATCAAAGAACACCTCATGTTTCAAATTTGTTACACAACTTTACCATACGTGCATGCTACGAGACTTGCAAACTTCAACGCAAGTATTTCTCAAATTCACAACTACTCAAATAGCACAACTTTAATATCAATACCTCCATATCTCAAAAACAATCATCAAGCATCGAACTTTTCTTAGTATTCAACGCACTTATAAGAAAGTTTTTACTAATCTTGGATGCCTATCATATTAGGACTAATTTCTCAATTTAAGCAAATTACCATGTCGTTTTATAGGACTCTCACAATGATATAAGTGAAGCATGAGAGAACAATAGTTTCTATAAAACAAAACCACTGTCATGCTCTAAAAGATATAAGTGAAGCACTAGAGCAAAAACTATATAGCTCAAAAGGTATAAGTGATGCACATAGAGTATTCTAATAAATTCCGAATCATGTGTGTCTCTCTCAAAAGGTGTGTACAGAAAGAATGATTGTGGTAAACTAAAAAGCAAAGACACAAATCATACAAGACGCTCCAAGCAAAACACTTATCATGTGGTGAATAAAAATATAGCTCCAAGTAAAGTTACCGATGCACGAAGACGAAAGAGGGGATGCCTTCCGGGGCATCCCCAAGCTTTGGCTTTTTGGTGTCCTTGGATTTACCTTGGGGTGCCTTGGGCATCCCCAAGCTTAGGCTCTTGCCACTCCTTGTTCCATAATCCATCAAATCTTTACCCAAAACTTGAAAACTTCACAACACAAAACTTAACAGAAAATCTCGTGAGCTCCGTTAGCGAAAGAAAACAAAACACCACTTCAAGGTACTGTATTGAACTCATTCTTTATTTATATTGGTGTTAAACCTACTATATTCCAACTTCTCTATGGTTTATAAACTATTTTACTAGCCATAGATTCATCAAAATAAGCAAACAACACACGAAAAACAGAATCTGTCAAAAACAGAACAGTCTGTAGTAATCTGTAACTAACGCAAACTTCTGGAACTCAGAAAAATCCACCAAAATAGGACGACCTAGATAAATTTTTTATTGATCTACTGCAATTGGAATAAGTATTTTATCACGTTCTGGTGATTTTTAACAATTGTTTTCGTGAACAGAAAGTTTCTGGAATTTTCAGCAAGATCAAATAACTATCATCCAAGAAGATCCTATAGGTTTAACTTGGCACAAACACTAATTAAAACACACAAAAAATCTAACCAGAGGCTAGATCAAAGATTTATTACTAAACAGGAGCAAAAAGCAAAAAAACTAAAATAAAATTGGGTTGCCTCCCAACAAGTGCTATCGTTTAACGCCCCTAGCTAGGCATTGATGAATTCAATGATGCTCACATGAAAGACAAGAATTGAAGCGCAAAGAGAGCATCATGAAACACGTGACAAACACATCTAAGTCTAACATACTTCCTATGCATAGGCATCTTATAGGCAAACAAATTATCATAGCAAGCAAAAACTAGCATATGCAAGGAAGCGGAAAGAAACAATACCAATCTCAACATAACGACAAGTAATTTATTATCATGAAAATTTCTACAACCATATTTTACTCTCTCATAATAATTACATGTGGGATCATAAGCAAATTCAACAAAACAGCTATCACATAAAGTATTTTCAACACGGTCCACCTGCATGTAAAGTTGACACTCTTCCAAAATAGTGGGATTAACATTAACTAAAGTCATGACCTCTCCAAACCCACTTTTATGAAAAATTTCATAAGATTGAACATTCTTCAAATATGTGGGATCTAAAGTTGACACTCTTACAAACCCACTTTCAATATTATTGCAAATATTATTATCAATCTCATATTCATCATGGGGCTTAAATAAATTTTCAAGATCATAAGAAGAATCACTCCAATCATGATCATTGCAACAAGTAGTGGACATAGCAAAACTAGCATCCCCAAGCTTAGGGTTATGCATATTATTAGCACAATTTACATCAATATAATTTATAATAAAATCATTGCAAGCATGCTTTTTATTCAAAGATCTATCATGAATCGCTTCATAAAGTACTTCATCACAATTTTTAGATTCACGAATTTCAAGCAAAACCTCATAAAGATAGTCTAGTGCACTCAACTCACTAGTAATAGGTTCATCATAATTGGATCTCTTAAAGATATTAGCAAGTGGATGAGGATCCATAACAATAGATTTTTAGCAAGCGAAGATGCAAGCACATAGAAGGCACATGGCAACACAAGCAAACAAAAAAGACGAACGAAAGAGGGGCGAATAAAACGGCAAGGGTGAAGTGGGGGAGAGGAAAACGAGAGGCAAATGGCAAATAATGTAATGCGAGGGATAAGAGTTTGTGATGGGTACTTGGTATGTCTTGACTTGTGCGTAGACTCCCCGGCAACGGCGCCAGAAATGGCTCGTTGTCGGGAGTTCAAATCTTGACTTGACTTGGCGCACACCTCCCCGGCAACGGCGCCAGAAATCCTTCTTGCTACCTCTTGAGCACTGTGTTGGTTTTCTGTTGAAGAGGACAGGGTGATGCAGTAAAGTAGCGTAAGTATTTCCCTTAGTTTTTGAGAACCAAGGTATCAATCCAGTAGGAGACTACGCTCGAGTCCCACGCACCTACACAAACAAATAAGAACCTCGCAACCAACACGATAAAGGGGTTGTCAATCCCTTCACGGTCACTTACGAGAGTGAGATCTGATAGAGATGATAAGATAATATTTTTGGTATTTTTATGATAAAGGGTAAAAGTAAAGATTGCAAGGTAAATAGTAATGGAAATAACGGGAGATTAATATGATGGAAAATAGACCCGGGGGCCATAGGTTTCACTAGTGGCTTCTCTCAAGATAGCATAAATATTACGGTGGGTAAACGAATTACTGTCGAGCAATTGATAGAACTGAGCATAGTTATGAGAATATCTAGGTATGATCATGTATATAGGCATCACGTCCGTTACAAGTAGACTGAAACGATTCTGCATCTACTACTATTACTCCACACATCGACCGCTATCCAGCATGCATCTAGAGTATTAAGTTCATAAGAACAGAGTAACGCTTTAAGCAAGATGACATGATGTAGAGGGATAAACTCATGCAATATGATATAAACCCCATCTTTTTATCCTCGATGGCAACAATACAATACGTGCCTTGCTGCCCCTGCTGTCACTGGGAAAGGACACCGCAAGATTGAACCCAAAGCTAAGCACTTCTCCCATTGCAAGAAAGATCAATCTAGTAGGCCAAACCAAACTGATAATTTGAAGAGACTTGCAAAGATAACCAATCATACATAAAAGAATTTAGAGGAGATTCAAATATTGTTCATAGATGAATTTGATCATAAACCCACAATTCGTCGGATCTCGACAAACACACCGCAAAAGAAGAGTTACATCAAATATATCTCCAAGAGAATCGAGGAGAACTTTGTATTGAGATCCAAAGAGAGAGAAGAAGCCATCTAGCTAATAACTATGGACCCGAAGGTCTGAGGTAAACTACTCACACATCATCGGAGAGGCTATGGTGTTGATGTAGAAGCCCTCCGTGATCAATGCCCCCTCCGGCTGGACGCCGGAAACGGCCCCAGGATGGGATCTCACGGGCACAGAAGGTTGCGGCGGTGGAATTAGGTTTTCGTGGTCGCTTCTATTGGTTTGGGGGTACGTAGGTATATATAGGAGGAAGAAGTAGGTCGGTGGAGCCACGAGGGGCCCACGAGGGTGGAGGGCGCGCCGAGGGGGGGTAGGCGTGCCCCCCTACCTCGTGGCTTCCTCGTCTGTTGCTTGACGTCCACTCTAAGTCCTCTGGATCAGGTTTGTTCCGAAAATCACGTTCCCGAAGGTTTCATTCCGTTTGGACTCCGTTTGATATTCCTTTTCTACGAAACACTGAAATAGGCAAAAAAACAGCAATTTGGGCTGGGCCTCCGGTTAATAGGTTAGTCCCAAAAATAATATAAAAGTGTATAATAAAGCCCATTAATCATCCAAAATAGAATATAGTATAGCATGGAACAATAAAAAATTATAGATACGTTGGAGACGTATCAGTTACCATTGAGTGCCGAGGGTGGAACCTCATACATCACTCCTGATGAGATCTCTGTAGTGTAGCTATTTGGTCGTGGTCATCGAGGGTGATTTCCTCCTTAACCATTTCTGATACGGCTCTGTTGTGCAACACCTCAAGTGTGAACCTCAAGGGTGGTTCCCCTTACGTTCACCTTGATGATTACATCGAGTGGAATCCACCGGGGGTGATTCCTCGGGTTTTCCCCTTGATGTCTGGACACACAGTTACCTTGACTTTACTTGAGACCGTTGTGAAAGCCGGGCAGGCCCGGAGAGCACCCGTGCGATGTGACGGTGGCGGCTGGCTGTTTAGCGGTATCACCCAGGAGGGGTGATAGCTCCGGACTTGTCCCGACAACCGTCTGATACGTCTCCAACGTATCTATAATTTTTGATTGTTCCATGCTATTATATTATCTCTTTTGGATGTTTAATGGGCTTTATTAAACACTTTTATATTATTTTTGGGACTAACCTATTAACCCAGAGCCTAGTGCTAGTTCCTGTTTTTTCCCTTGTTTCAGTGTTTCGAAGAAAAGGAATATCAAACGGAGTCCAAACGGAATGAAATCTTCAGGAGAGTTATTTTTGGAAAGAAAGCAATCCGGTAGACTTGGAGTGCATGTTAGGGGATCAATGAGGAGAGCACGAGGCAGGGGGCGCGCCCACCCCCTGGGAGCGCCCTCCACCCTTGTGGGCCCCTCGTGGCTCCCCTTACCGACTTCTTTCGCCTATATATCTCCATATACCCTAAATCCTTCGGGGAAGAGAATAGATCGGGAGTTCCGCCGCCGCAAGCCTCTGTAGCCACCAAAAACCAATCGGGACCCTGTTCGGGCACCCTGCCGGAGGGGGGATCCATCACCCGTGGCCATCTTCATCATCCCGACGCTCTCCATGACGAGGAGGGAATAGTTCACCCTCAGGGCTGAGGGTATGTACCAGTAGCTATGTGTTTGATCTCTCTCTCTCTCTCTCTCTCTCTCGTGTTCTTGAGGTGGTACGATCTTGATGTACCGCGAGCTTTGCTATTATAGTTGGATCTTATGATGTTTCTCCCCCTCTACTCTCTTGTAATGGATTGAGTTTTCCCTTTGAAGTTATCTTATCGGATTGAGTCTTTAAGGATTTGAGAACACTTGATGTATGTCTTGCATGTGCTTATCTGTGGTGACAATGGGATATCACGTGATCTACTTGATGTATGTTTTGGTGATCAACTTGCGGGTTCAGTGACCTCGTGAACTTATGCATAGGGGTTGGCACACGTTTTCGTCTTGACTCTCCGGTAGAAACTTTGGGGCACTCTTTGAAGTTCTTTGTGTTAGTTCAATAGATGAATATGAGATTATGTGATGCATATCGTATAATCATACCCACGGATACTTGAGGTGACATTGGAGTATCTAGGTGACATTAGGGTTTTGGTTGATTTGTGTCTTAAGGTGTTATTATAGTACGAACTCTATGATAGATCGAACGGAAAGAATAGCTTCATGTTATTTTACTACGGACTCTTGAATAGATCGACCAGAAAGGATAAATTTGAGGTGGTTTCGTACCCTACCATAATCTCTTCGTTTGTTCTCAGGTATTAGTGACTTTGGAGTGACTCTTTGTTGCATGTTGAAGGATAGTTATATGATCCAATTATGTTATTATTGTTGAGAGAACTTGCACTAGTGAAAGTATGAACCCTAGGCCTTGTTTCCTAGCATTGCAATACCGTTTACGCTCACTTTTATCATTAGTTACCTTGCTGTTTTATATTTTTAGATTACAAAAACCTATATCTATCATCCATATTGCACTTGTATCACCATCTCTTCGCCGAACTAGTGCACCTATAGAATTTACCATTGTATTGGGTGTGTTGGGGACACAAGAGACTCTTTTTTATTTGGTTGTAGGGTTGTTTGAGAGAGACCATCTTGATCCTACACCTCCCACGGATTGATAAACCTTAGGTCATCCACTTGAGGGAAATTTACTACTGTCCTACAAACCTCTGCACTTGGAGACCCAACAACGTCTACAAGAAGAAGGTTGCGTAGTAGACATCAAGCTCTTTTCTGGCGCCGTTGCCGGGGAGGTTAGTGCTTGAAGGTATATCTTTAGATCTTGCAATCGAATCTTTTAGTTTGTTGTTTTATCACTAGTTTAGTTTATAAAAGAAAACTACAAAAAATGGAATTGAGTTTACCTTATACGCTTCATCTTTTTAATATCTTTTGTGAGTATGATGGGAAGGAAAATTGTGCCAAAGTGTTAGAAGAAGAATGCATTAAAATGTTTGGCACTAAATCTTTGAATGATGAGCATGATTGCAATGTTGTTAGTATGAACTCCTTGAATATCCATAGTACTAATGATGATTGCACTAGTTATGATGAAAATGTCTCCTATAAACATGTCAATTTTTGTGGAGTGCATTGGGTTTGCAAGTACACACCAAATAGGGAAGATAGATATTGCAAGAGGGATAAGCATTTAGAAACTAAATGGTTACAAGAAAGGCTAAATGTTAGTGCTGAAAATTTAAAATTTCTTAGCCATACTTGTGAACTTTGCAATGAACATGGTCATTTAAATATCAAATGCAAATTGTTTCATGATCGAATCGTGTCCAAAAATTGTGATGACTTGATTTCCCTTGCACACTATAGTGAACTTAGTTTGCTTTTGGGTTATGAAGAAATGAAACGTCGAACTAAGATTATTCCAGAATATAACCTCGAGAAATTCCTCGATATTGATCTAGAAGAAATTTATATGTATTGTGCGGTGAATTGCATTGAAAATCCTTATATTGCCAATTACATAAAGAAAAGAAAACAAATAGAAGATGAAGAGAATACTAATGAAAGGGAAGAGACTTCCCAATATCCTCCTATTATTTCTTATGATGAATCAGGTAACGAGGAGGAGTTTTCTATTCAACCAATCTCATCAATAAGGAGCTCAAAAAAGAGGGATAAACCCGCACATGATGTGAAGAAGAAAAAGAAAAAAAACGGAGAAGCAAAGTTAAAAAGGTATCCCTCCCAAGTGATGTTGCTCCTACTACTCATTGTGATGATGATAATTGCTATACTATTGGTGCTATCCATACTATTAATGATGAGAATGATTATGCTTATGATATGAAAAGGCCCAAGCTTGGGGAAGCTATGTTTGATGAAGATGACATATTTGAGAATATATTTGCTGAAATTAATGTTTGTCCCAAGCTTGGGGATGCTATGTTTAATGAAGATGATGTTATTAGCCTCCAAAGTTTTGATATGCAAATTTATAATGATGATAGCATGCCTCCTACCTATGATGATTATATTGATGAAAGTGGGTTTGGAAGAGTGTCAACTTTAGGAAGTAATGATCCCACTATTTTGGAGGATGTTCAATCCTATAATATTTATGAAAGTGGATTTGGAGAGGTCATGACTTTATTTAGTGACGAGTCCACTATCTTGGAAGAGGTTTCAATCGGTTATGATGAGAACAAAGTTGCTACTTATGATGATTATTGTGATGAAACTTATGCTATAAAAAGTAGTGATGATTATATTTATAAAACTTGTCATGATTATGATTACCCTTTTTCTGAACATTACTCTTTTAATGTGGAAACAATTTATAGTATTCAAATCTCTTATGATACTCCCACTATTCCGAATGAGAAGAATTTTGCTTATGTGGAGAGTAGTAAAATTTCTATGCAAGTAGATCATGAAAAGAATGCTTTATGTGATGGTTATATTGTTGAATTCATTCATGATGCTACTGAAAATTATTATGAGAGAGGATCATATGCTTCTACATATTGCAATAATATCAAGTTTCCCCTCTATGTGTTGAAAGTTTTGAAGTTATGCTTGTTTTGCCTTCCTATGCTAGTTGATTATTGTTCCCATAAGTTGTTTGCTCATAAAATCCCTATGCATAGGAAGTGGGTTAGACTTAAATGTGCTAGTCATATTCTTCATGATGCTTTCTTTATATTTCAATTCTTATCTCTTATGTGAGCATCATTGAAATCATCATGCCTAGCTAGGGGCGTTAAACGATAGCGCTTGTTGGGAGGCAACCCAATTTTTATTTTTGTTCTTTCTTTTTGGTTCTGTTTAGGAATAAATAATCTATCTAGCCTATGGTTAGATGTGGTTTTATGTTTTAATTAGTGTTTGTGCCAAGTTAAACCTATAGGATCTTCTTGGATGATAGTTATTTGATCTTGTTGAAAATTCCAGAAACTTTCTGTTCACGAAAACAATTGTTTAAAATCACCAAAACGTGATAAAATACTGATTCCAATTGCAGCAGATCAATAATCAAATTATCTAGTTCGTCCTATTTTGGTAGAACTTTTTGAGTTCCATAAGTTTGCGTTAGTTACAGATTACTACAGACTGTTCTGTTTTTGACAGATTCTGCTTTTCGTGTGTTGTTTGCTTATTTTGATGACTCTATGGCTAGTAAAATTGTTTATAAACCATAGAAAAGTTGTAATACAGTAGGTTTAACACCAATATAAATAAATAATGAGTTCATTACAGTACCTTGAAGTGGTGTTTTGTTTTCTTTCGCTAACAGAGCTTACGAGATTTTCTGTTAAGTTTTGTGTTGTGAAGTTTTCAAGTTTTGGGTAAAGATTCGATGGACTATGGAATAAGGAGTGGCAAGAGCCTAAGCTTGGGGATGCCCAAGGAACCCCAAGGTAATATTCAAGGACAACCAAAAGCCTAAGCTTGGGGATGCCCCGGAAGGCATCCCCTCTTTCGTCTTCGTTCATCGGTAACTTTACTTGGAGCTATATTTTTATTCACCACATGATATGTGTTTTGCTTGGAGCGTCATTTTATTTTCTTTTGTTTTGCTTGCTGTTTGAATAAAATATCAAGATCTGAAATTCTTAAATGTTAGAGAGTCTTCACATAGTTGCATAATTATTTAACTACTCATTGATCTTCACTTATATCTTTCGGAGTAGTTTGTCGTTTGCTCTAGTGCTTCACTTACATCGTTTTAGAGCACGGCAGTGGTTTTATTTTGAAGAAATAGATGAAGTATCATGCTTCACTTATATTATTTTGAGAGTCCTAAACAGCATGGTAATTTGCTTTGATTATGAATTTAGTCCTAATATGATAGGCATCCAAGATGGGTATAATAAAAACTCTCATATAAAGTGCATTGAATACTAAGAGAAGTTTTATTCTTTATGATTGATTTGAGATATGAAGATGGTGATATTAGAGTCATGCTAGTTGAGTAGTTGTGAATTTGAGGAATACTTGTGTTGAAGTTTGTGATTCCCGTAGCATGCACGTATGGTGAACCGTTATGTGATGAAGTCGGAGAATGATTTATTTATTGATTGTCTTCCTTATGAGTGGCGGTCGGGGACGAGCGATGGTCTTTTCCTAGATCTATCCCCCTAGGAGCATGCGCGTAATACTTTGCTTTGATAACTTGTAGATTTTTGCAACAAGTATGTGAGTTCTTTATGACTAATGTTGAGTCCATGGATTATACGCACTCTCACCCTTCCACCATTGCTAGCCTCTCTAATACCGCGCACCTTTCGCCGGTATCATACACCCACCATATACCTTCCTCAAAACAGCTACCATACCTACCTATTATGGCATTTCCATAGCCATTCCGAGATATATTGCCATGCAACTTACCACCATTCGGTTTATTACGACACGCTTCATCATTGTCATATTGCTTTGCATGATCATGTAGTTGACATCGTATTTGTGGCAAAGCCACCGTTCATAATTCTTTCATACATGTCACTCATGAGTCATTGCACATCCCAGTACACCGCCGGAGGCATTCATATAGAGTCATATCTTGTTCTAAGTATTGAGTTGTAATTCTTGAGTTGTAAGTAAATAAAAGTGTGATGATCATCATTATTAGAGCATTGTCCTAGTGAGGAAAGGATGATGGAGACTATGATTCCCCCACAAGTCGGGATGAGACTCCGGACTAAAAAAAAGGGAGAGGCCAAAAAAAAGAGAAAAGGCCAAATAAAAAAATAAAAAAATGAGAGAAAAAGAGAGAAGGGGCAATGCTACTATCCTTTTACCACACTTGTGCTTCAAAGTAGCACCATGATCTTCATGATAGAGAGTCTCCTATGTTGTCACTTTCATATACTAGTGGGAATTTTACATTATAGAACTTGGCTTGTATATTCCAATGATGGGCTTCCTCAAATTGCCCTAGGTCTTCGTGAGCAAGCAAGTTGGATGCACACCCACTTAGTTCTTTTGTTGAGCTTTCATACACTTATAGCTCTAGTGCATCCGTTGCATGGCAATCCCTACTCACTCACATTGATATCTATTAATGGGCATCTCCATAGCCCGTTGATATGCCTAGTTGATGTGAGACTATCTTCTGTTGGAAATATGCCCTAGAGGCAATAATAAATGGTTATTATTATATTTCTGTGTTCATGATAATAGTCTATTATTCATGCTATAATTGTATTGTCCGGAAATCGTAATACATGTGTGAATACATAGACCACAACCTGTCCCTAGTAAGCCTCTAGTTGACTAGCTCGTTGATCAACAGATAGTCATGGTTTCCTGACTATGGACATAGGATGTCATTGATAACGGGATCACATCATTAGGAGAATGATGTGATGGACAAGACCCAACTTAAGCATAGCATAAAAGATCGTGTAGTTTCGTTTGCTAGAGCTTTTCCAATGTCAAGTATCTTTTCCTTAGACCATGAGATCGTGCAACTCCCGGATACCGTAGGAGTGCTTTGGGTGTGCCAAACGTCACAACGTAACTGGGTGACTATAAAGGTGCATTACGGGTATCTCCGAAAGTGTCTGTTGGGTTGGCACGGATCGAGACTGGGATTTGTCACTCCGTGTAAACGGAGAGGTATCTCTGGGCCCACTCGGTAATGCATCATCATAATGAGCTCAATGTGACTAAGGCGTTAGTCACGGGATCATGCATTGCGGTACGAGTAAAGAGACTTGCCGGTAACGAGATTGAACAAGGTATTGGGATACCGACGATCGAATCTCGGGCAAGTAACATACCGATTGACAAAGGGAATTGCATACGGATTGATTGAATCCTCGACACCGTGGTTCACCCGATGATATCATCGTGGAACATGTGGGAGCCAACATGGGTATCCAGATCCCGCTGTTGGTTATTGACCGGAGAGGCGTCTCGGTCATGTCTGCATGTCTCCCGAACCCGTAGGGTCTACACACTTAAGGTCCGGTGACGCTAGGGTTGTAGAGATATATGTATGCGGAAACCCGAAAGTTGTTCGGAGTCCCGGATGAGATCCCGGACGTCACGAGAGGTTCCGGAATGGTCCGGAGGTGAAGAATTATATATAGGAAGTCCAGTTTTGGCCACCGGGAAAGTTTCGGGGGTTATCGGTATTGTACCGGGACCACCGGAAGGGTCCCGGGGGTCCACCGGGTGGGGCCACCTGTCCCGGAGGGCCCCGTGGGCTGAAAGTGGAGGGGAACCAGCCCCTAATGGGCTGGGGCGCCACTTTGGGCCTCCCCCCCATGCGCCTAGGGTTGGGAACCCTAGGGGGGGGGAGTTTCCCCTTGCCTTGGGGGGCAAGGCAACCCCTTCCCCCTTGGCCGCCGCCCCCCCCTTGGAGATCCCATCTCCAAGGGCTGCGCACCCCCCTTGGGGGCCTATATAAAGGGGGGGGAGGGAGGGCAGCACACTACAGCCTTTGGCGCCTCCCTCCTCCCCTGCAACACCTCTCTCTCGCGCGCAGAAGCTCGGCGAAGCCCTGCCGGAGAGCCGCTACATCCACCACCACGCCGTCGTGCTGTTGGATCTCCATCAACCTCTCCTCCCCCCTTGCTGGATCAAGAAAGGAGGAGACGTCGCTGCACCGTACGTGTGTTGAACGCGGAGGTGCCGTCCGTTCGGCACTCGGTCATCGGTGATTTGGATCACGGCGAGTACGACTCCGTCATCCACGTTCATTGGAACGCTTCCGCTCGCGATCTACAAGGGTATGTAGATCCACTCCTTTCCCCTCGTTGCTAGTAGACTCCATAGATGCATCTTGGTGAGCGTAGGAAAATTTTAAATTATGCTACGATTCCCAACAGTGGCATCATGAGCCAGGCCTATGCGTAGTTACTATGCACGAGTAGAACACAAAGAAGTTGTGGGCGTTGATGTTGCCAATTCTTCTTGCCGCTACTAGTCGTTTCTTGTTTCGGCGGCATTGTAGGATGAAGCGGCCCGGACCGACCTTACACGTACGCTTACGTGAGACAGGTTCCACCGACTGACATGCACTAGTTGCATAAGGTGGCTAGCGGGTGTCTGTCTCTCCTACTTTAGTCGGAACGGATTCGATGAAAAGGGTCCTTATGAAGGGTAAATAGAAATTGGCAAATCACGTTGTGGTCATACGTAGGTAAGAAATCGTTCTTGCTAGAAACCTACAAACCACGTAAAAACTTGCAACAACAATTAGAGGACGTCTAACTTGTTTTTGCAGCAAGTGATATATGTGATATGATATGGCCAGAAGATGTGATGAATGATATATGTGATGTATGAGATTGATCATATTCTTGTAATAGGAATCACGACTTGCATGTCGATGAGTATGACAACCGGCAGGAGCCATAGGAGTTGTCTTTATTATTTTGCATGACCTGCGTGTCATTGAATAACGCCATGTAATTTACTTTACTTTGTTGCTAAACGGTTAGCCATAGAAGTAGAAGTAATCGTTGGCGTGACAACTTCATGAAGACACAATGATGGAGATCATGATGATGGAGATCATGGTGTCATGCCGGTGACGAAGATGATCATGGTGCCCCGAAGATGGAGATCAAAGGAGCATGATGATATTGGCCATATCATGTCACTATTTGATTGCATGTGATGTTTATCATGTTTTTGCATCTTATTTGCTTAGAACGACGGTAGCAAGTAGGATGATCCCTTATAATAATTTCAAGAAAGTGTTCACCCTAACTGTGCACCGTTGCGAAGGTTCGTCGTTTCGAAGCACCACGTGATGATCGGGTGTGATAGATTCTTACGTTCGCATACAACGGGTGTTGACGAGCCTAGCATGTACAGACATGGCCTCGGAACACACGCAATACACTTAGGTTGACTTGACGAGCCTAGCATGTACAGACATGGCCTCGGAACACGGAGGACCGAAAGGTCGAGCATGAGTCGTATAGAAGATACGATCAACATGGAGATGTTCACCGATCTTGACTAGTCCGTCTCACGTGATGATCGGACACGGCCTAGTTGAGTTCGGATCATGTTTCACTTAGATAACTAGAGGGATGTCTATCTGAGTGGGAGTTCATTAAATAATTTGATTATATGAACTTAATTATCATGAACTTAGTCTAAAAATCTTTACACTATGTATTGTAGATCAAATGGCCCACGTTGTCCTCAATTTCAACGCGTTCCTAGAGAAAACCAAGCTGAAAGATGATGGCAGCAACTATACGGACTGGGTCCGGAACCTGAGGATCATCCTCATAGCAGCCAAGAAAGATTATGTCTTAGAAGCACCGCTAGGTGAAGCACCAATCCCTGAGAACCAAGACGTTATGAACGCTTGGCAGCAGCGTGCTGATGATTACTCCCTCGTTCAGTGCGGCATGCTTTACAGCTTAGAACCGGGTCTCCAAAAGCGTTTTGAGAAACATGGAGCATATGAGATGTTCGAGGAGCTGAAACTGGTTTTTCAAGCTCATGCCCGGGTCGAGAGATATGATGTCTCCGACAAGTTCTTCAGCTGTAAAATGGAGGAGAACAGTTCTGTTAGTGAGCACATACTCAGAATGTCTGGGTTGCACAACCGCTTGTCTCAGCTGGGAGTTAATCTCCCGGATGACGCGGTCATTGACAGAATCCTCCAGTCGCTTCCACCAAGCTACAAGAGCTTTGTGATGAACTACAATATGCAGGGGATGGAAAAGACCATTCCCGAGGTGTATTCAATGCTGAAATCAGCTGAGGTAGAGATCAGAAAAGAACATCAAGTGTTGATGGTGAATAAAACCACTAAGTTCAAGAAGGGCAAGGGTAAGAAGAACTTCAAGAAGGACGGCAAGGGAGTTGCCGCGCCCGGTAAGCCAGTTACCGGGAAGAAGTCAAAGAATGGACCCAAGCCCGAGACTGAGTGCTTTTATTGCAAGGGAAGTGGTCACTGGAAGCGGAACTGCCCCAAATATTTAGCGGACAAGAAGAAGGCCGGCAACACCCAAGGTATATGTGATATACAAGTAATTGATGTGTACCTTACCAGTACTCGTAGTAGCTCCTGGGTATTTGATACCGGTGCGGTTGCTCATATTTGTAACTCAAATCAGGAACTACGGAATAAACGGAGACTGGCAAAAGACGAGGTGACGATGCGCGTCGGGAATGGTTCCAAGGTCGATGTGATCGCCGTCGGCACGCTACCTCTGCATCTACCCACGGGATTAGTTATAAACCTCAATAATTGTTATTTAGTGCCAGCTTTGAGCATGAACATTGTATCTGGATCTCGTTTAATTCGAGATGGCTACTCATTTAAATCTGAGAATAATGGTTGTTCTATTTATTTGAGAGATATGTTTTATGGTCATGCCCCGCTGGTCAATGGTTTATTCTTGATGAATCTCGAACGTGATGCTACACATGTTCATAGTGTGAATACCAAAAGATGTAAAGTTGATAACGATAGTCCCACATACTTGTGGCACTGCCGCCTTGGTCACATTGGTGTCAAGCGCATGAAGAAGCTCCATGCAGATGGACTTTTGGAGTCTCTTGATTACGAATCATTTGACACGTGCGAACCATGCCTCATGGGTAAGATGACCAAGACTCCGTTCTCCGGAACAATGGAGCGAGCAACCAACTTATTGGAAATCATACATACCGATGTGTGCGGTCCAATGAGTGTTGAGGCTCGCGGAGGATATCGTTATGTTCTCACTCTCACTGATGATTTAAGTAGATATGGGTATGTCTACCTAATGAAACACAAGTCTGAAACCTTTGAAAAGTTCAAGGAATTTCAGAGTGAAGTCGAGAATCAACGTGACAGGAAAATAAAATTCTTACGATCAGATCGTGGTGGAGAATATTTAAGTCACGAATTTGGTACACACTTAAGGAAATGTGGAATAGTTTCACAACTCACGCCGCCTGGAACACCTCAGAGAAATGGTGTGTCCGAACGTCGTAATCGCACTCTATTGGATATGGTGCGATCTATGATGTCTCTTACCGATTTACCGCTCTCATTTTGGGGTTATGCTTTAGAGACTGCCGCATTCACTTTAAATAGGGCACCGTCTAAATCCGTTGAGACGACACCGTATGAATTATGGTTTGGGAAGAAACCTAAGCTGTCGTTTCTAAAAGTTTGGGGATGCGATGCTTATGTCAAGAAACTTCAACCTGAAAAGCTCGAACCCAAATCGGAAAAATGCGTCTTCATAGGATACCCTAAGGAAACTATTGGGTATACCTTCTACCTCAGATCCGAAGGCAAGATCTTCGTTGCCAAGAACGGGTCCTTTCTAGAGAAGGAGTTTCTCTCGAAAGAATTGAGTGGGAGGAAAGTGGAACTTGATGAGGTGATAGTCACCCCTTCCGAACCGGAAAGTAGCGCAGCGCGGGAAAATGTTCCTGTGGTGCCTACACCGACTGGGGAGGAAGTTAATGATGATGATCATGAAGCTTCAGATCAAGTTACTGAACTTCGTAGGTCCACAAGGACACGTTCCGCACCAGAGTGGTACGGCAACCCTGTCCTGGAAATCATGTTGTTAGACAACGGTGAACCTTCGAACTATGAAGAAGCGATGGCGGGCCCGGATTCCGACAAATGGCTAGAAGCCATGAAATCCGAGATAGAATCCATGTATGAAAACAAAGTATGGACTTTGACTGACTTGCCCGATGAGCGGCGAGCCATAGAAAACAAATGGATCTTTAAGAAGAAGACGGACGCAGATGGTAATGTGACCATCTACAAAGCTCGACTTGTCGCTAAGGGTTATCGACAAGTTCAAGGGGTTGACTACGATGAGACTTTCTCACCCGTAGCGAAGCTGAAGTCCGTCCGAATCATGTTAGCAATTGCCGCATACTATGATTATGAGATATGGCAGATGGACGTCAAAACGGCATTCCTTAACGGCTTCCTTAAGGAAGAGTTGTATATGATGCAGCCGGAAGGTTTTGTCGATCCTAAGAATGCTAACAAAGTATGCAAGCTCCAGCGCTCAATCTATGGGCTGGTGCAAGCATCTCGGAGTTGGAACATTCGCTTTGATGAGATGATCAAAGCGTTTGGGTTTACACAGACTTATGGAGAAGCCTGTGTTTACAAGAAAGTGAGTGGGAGCTCTGTAGCATTTCTCATATTATATGTGGATGACATATTATTGATGGGAAATGATATAGAATTCTTGGAAAGTATAAAGGCCTATTTGAATAAATGTTTTTCAATGAAGGACCTTGGAGAAGCTGCTTATATATTAGGCATCAAGATCTATAGAGATAGATCAAGACGCCTCATTGGTCTTTCACAGAGTACATACCTTGACAAGATATTGAAGAAGTTCAGTATGGATCAGTCCAAGAAGGGGTTCTTGCCTGTATTGCAAGGTGTGCAATTGAGCACGGCTCAATGCCCGACCACGGCAGAAGATATAGAAGAGATGAGTGTCATCCCCTATGCCTCGGCCATAGGGTCTATTATGTATGCCATGCTGTGTACCAGACCTGATGTAAACCTTGCCGTAAGTTTGGTAGGAAGGTACCAAAGTAATCCCGGCAAGGAACACTGGACAGCGGTCAAGAATATCCTGAAGTACCTGAAGAGGACTAAGGATATGTTTCTCGTCTATGGAGGTGACGAAGAGCTCGTCGTAAAGGGTTACGTCGACGCTAGCTTCGACACAGATCCGGATGACTCGAAGTCACAGACCGGATACGTGTATATTTTGAATAGAGGAGCAGTAAGCTGGTGCAGTTGCAAGCAAAGCGTCGTGGCGGGATCTACATGTGAAGCGGAATACATGGCAGCCTCGGAGGCAGCACAGGAAGCAGTCTGGATGAAGGAGTTCATTACCGACCTAGGGGTGATTCCCAATGCGTCGGGCCCAATGACTCTCTTCTGTGACAACACTGGAGCTATTGCCCTTGCGAAGGAGCCCAGGTTTCACAGGAAGACCAGGCATATCAAGCGTCGCTTCAACTCCATTCGTGAAAGTGTTCAAAATGGAGACATAGATATTTGTAAAGTACACACGGACCTGAATGTAGCAGATCCGTTGACTAAACCTCTCCCTAGGGCAAAACATGATCAACACCAGGACGCAATGGGTGTTCGATTCATCACAATGTAACTAGATTATTGACTCTAGTGCAAGTGGGAGACTGTTGGAAATATGCCCTAGAGGCAATAATAAATGGTTATTATTATATTTCTGTGTTCATGATAATAGTCTATTATTCATGCTATAATTGTATTGTCCGGAAATCGTAATACATGTGTGAATACATAGACCACAACCTGTCCCTAGTAAGCCTCTAGTTGACTAGCTCGTTGATCAACAGATAGTCATGGTTTCCTGACTATGGACATAGGATGTCATTGATAACGGGATCACATCATTAGGAGAATGATGTGATGGACAAGACCCAACTTAAGCATAGCATAAAAGATCGTGTAGTTTCGTTTGCTAGAGCTTTTCCAATGTCAAGTATCTTTTCCTTAGACCATGAGATCGTGCAACTCCCGGATACCGTAGGAGTGCTTTGGGTGTGCCAAACGTCACAACGTAACTGGGTGACTATAAAGGTGCATTACGGGTATCTCCGAAAGTGTCTGTTGGGTTGGCACGGATCGAGACTGGGATTTGTCACTCCGTGTAAACGGAGAGGTATCTCTGGGCCCACTCGGTAATGCATCATCATAATGAGCTCAATGTGACTAAGGCGTTAGTCACGGGATCATGCATTGCGGTACGAGTAAAGAGACTTGCCGGTAACGAGATTGAACAAGGTATTGGGATACCGACGATCGAATCTCGGGCAAGTAACATACCGATTGACAAAGGGAATTGCATACGGATTGATTGAATCCTCGACACCGTGGTTCACCCGATGATATCATCGTGGAACATGTGGGAGCCAACATGGGTATCCAGATCCCGCTGTTGGTTATTGACCGGAGAGGCGTCTCGGTCATGTCTGCATGTCTCCCGAACCCGTAGGGTCTACACACTTAAGGTCCGGTGACGCTAGGGTTGTAGAGATATATGTATGCGGAAACCCGAAAGTTGTTCGGAGTCCCGGATGAGATCCCGGACGTCACGAGAGGTTCCGGAATGGTCCGGAGGTGAAGAATTATATATAGGAAGTCCAGTTTTGGCCACCGGGAAAGTTTCGGGGGTTATCGGTATTGTACCGGGACCACCGGAAGGGTCCCGGGGGTCCACCGGGTGGGGCCACCTGTCCCGGAGGGCCCCGTGGGCTGAAAGTGGAGGGGAACCAGCCCCTAATGGGCTGGGGCGCCACTTTGGGCCTCCCCCCCATGCGCCTAGGGTTGGGAACCCTAGGGGGGGAGTTTCCCCTTGCCTTGGGGGGCAAGGCAACCCCTTCCCCCCTTGGCCGCCGCCCCCCCCTTGGAGATCCCATCTCCAAGGGCTGCGCACCCCCCTTGGGGGCCTATATAAAGGGGGGGGAGGGAGGGCAGCACACTACAGCCTTTGGCGCCTCCCTCCTCCCCTGCAACACCTCTCTCTCGCGCGCAGAAGCTCGGCGAAGCCCTGCCGGAGAGCCGCTACATCCACCACCACGCCGTCGTGCTGTTGGATCTCCATCAACCTCTCCTCCCCCCTTGCTGGATCAAGAAAGGAGGAGACGTCGCTGCACTGTACGTGTGTTGAACGCGGAGGTGCCGTCCGTTCGGCACTCGGTCATCGGTGATTTGGATCACGGCGAGTACGACTCCGTCATCCACGTTCATTGGAACGCTTCCGCTCGCGATCTACAAGGGTATGTAGATCCACTCCTTTCCCCTCGTTGCTAGTAGACTCCATAGATGCATCTTGGTGAGCGTAGGAAAATTTTAAATTATGCTACGATTCCCAACATCTTCTCCTTTTTGTCTTCTCCACAACTACCATTCTATTCCACCTATAGTGCTATGTCCATGGCTCACGCTCATGTATTGCGTGAAGATTGAAAAAGTTTGAGAACATCAAAAGTATGAAACAATTGCTTGGCTTGTCATCGGGGTTGTCCATGATTTAAATATTTTGTGTGATGAAGATAGAGCATAGCCAGACTATATGATTTTGTAGGGATAGCTTGCTTTGGCCATGTTATTTTGAGGAGACATGATTACTTTGTTAGGATGCTTGAAGTATTATTATTTTTATGTCAATATTAAACTTTTGTTTTGAATCTTATGGATCTGAATATTCTTGCCACAATATAGAAGATTACATTGATAAATATGTTAGGTAGCATTCCACATCAAAAATTCTGTTTTTATCATTTACCTACTCGAGGACGAGCAGGAATTAAGCTTGAGGATGCTGATACGTCTCCAACGTATCTATAATTTTTTATTGTTCCATGCTATTATATTATCTCTTTTGGATGTTTAATGGAATTTATTAAACACTTTTATATTATTTTTGGGACTAACCTATTAACCCAGAGCCCAGTGCCAGTTCATGTTTTTCCCCTTATTTCAGTGTTTCGCAGAAAAGGAATATCAAACAGAGTCCAAACAGAATGAAACCTTCGGGAGAGTTATTTTTTGAAAGAACGCAATCCGGGAGACTTGGAGTGCACGTCAGGGGATCAACGAGGAGAGCACGAGGCAGGGGGCGCGCCTACCCCCTGGGCGCGCCCTCCACCCTCGTGGGCTCCTTGTGGCTCCCCTTACCGACTTCTTCGCCTATATATCTCCATATACCCTAAAACCATTGATAACCCACAAGTATAGGGGATCGCAACCGTTTTCGAGGGTAGAGTATTCAACCCAAATTTATTGATTCGACACAAGGGGAGCCAAAGATTAT
Organism: Triticum aestivum; assembly: GCF_018294505.1. Lineage (NCBI taxonomy): Eukaryota > Viridiplantae > Streptophyta > Magnoliopsida > Poales > Poaceae > Triticum > Triticum aestivum. The sequence goes on along the minus strand of NC_057808.1, from coordinate 425,915,030 downwards.
TCTCAAGTATTAGCAGTTGAGTTGTCAATTCAACCACACCTGGATAACTTAGTATCTGCAACAAAGTATTTAGTAGCAAAGTAGTGTGGAAGTAACGGTAACGGTAGCAAAAGTAATATGTTTGGGTTTTGTAGTGATTGTAACAGTAGCAACAGAAAAGTAAATAAGCGAAGAACAATATGTGAAAAGCTCGTAGGCATTGGATCGGTGATGGAGAATTATGCCGGGTGCGGTTCATCATGTAACAGTCATAACATAGGGTGTCACAGAACTAGCTCCAATTCATCAATGTAATGTAGGCATGTATTCCGAATATAGTCATACGTGCTTATGGAAAAGAACTTGCATGACATCTTTTGTCCTACCCTCCCATGGCAGCGGGGTCCTAATGGAAACTAAGGGATATTAAGGCCTCCTTTTAATAGAGTACCAGACCAAAGCATTAACACATAGTGAATACATGAACTCCTCAAAGTATGGTCATCACCGGGAGTGGTCCTGATTATTGTCACTTCGGGGTTGCCGGATCATAACACATAGTAGGTGACTATAGACTTGCAAGATAGGATCAAGAACTCACATATATTCATGAAAACATAATAGGTTCAGATCTGAAATCATGGCACTCGGGCCCTAGTGACAAGCATTAAGCATAGCAAAGTCATAGCAACATCAATCTCAGAACATAGTGGATACTAGGGATCAAACCCTAACAAAACTAACTCGATTACATGATAAATCTCATCCAACCCTTCACCGTCCAGCAAGCCTGTGATGGAATTACTCACACACGGCGGTGAGCATCATGAAATTGGTGATGGAGGATGGTTGATGATGACGACGGCGACGGATTCCCCTCTCCGGAGCCCCGAACGGACTCTAGATCAGCCCTCTAAAACGCGATGAATCCATCTCTCTGATTTTTTTCTCCCCGAACACGAATATATGGAGTTGGAGTTGAGGTCGGTGGAGCGTCAGGGGGCCCACGAGGCAGGGGGCGCGTCCAGGGGGGCAGGCGTGCCCCCACCCTCGTGGACAGGTGGAGGCCCCCCTGACGTGGATTCTTCTTCCAGTATTTTTATTATTTTCCGAAAATAAGTTCTGTGGAGTTTCAGGTCATTCCGAGAACTTTTGTTTCTGCACATAAATAACACAATGGCAATTCTGCTGAAAACAGCGTCAGTCCGGGTTAGTTCCATTCAAATCATGCAAGTTAGAGTCCAAAACAAGGGCAAAAGTGTTTGGAAAAGTAGATACGACGGAGACGTATCAACTCCCCCAAGCTTAAACCTTTGCTTGTCCTCAAGCAATTCAGTTGATAAACTGAAAGTGATAAAGAAAAACTTTTACAAACTCTGTTTGCTCTTGTTGTTATAAATATGTAAAGCCAGCATTCAAGTTTTCAGCAAAGATTATGACTAACCACATTCACAATAACTCTTAGGTCTCATGTTTACTCATATCAATGGCATAATCGACTAGCGAGCAATAATAATAAATCTCGGATGACAACACTTTCTCAAAACAATCATAATATGATATAACAGGATGGTATCTCGCTAGCCCTTTCTGAGACCACAAAACATAAATGCAGAGCACCTTTAAAGATCAAGGACTGACTAGACATTGTAATTCATGGTATAAGAGATCCAGTCATAGTCATACCCAATATAAATTAATAGCAATGAATGCAAATGACAACGGTGCTCTCCAGCCGGTGCTTATGATAAGAGGGTGATGACTCAACATAAAATTAAATAGATAGGCCCTTCGAAGAGGGAAGCAGGGATTTGTAGAGGTGCCAGAGCTCGATTTTAAAGCAGAGATAAATAATATTTTGAGCGGCATACTTTCATTGTCAACATAACAACCGAGAGATGGCGATATCTTCCATGCTACACACATTATAGGCGGTTCCTAAACAAAATGGTAAAGTTTATACTCCCCCTCCACCAACAAGCATCAATCCATGGCTTGCTCGAAACAACGAGTGCCTCCAACTAACAACAGTCCCAGGGGGAGTTTTGTTTGCAATTATTTTGATTTAGTTTGCATAAAGCATGGGACTGGGCATCCCGGTGACCAGCCATTTTCTCGTGAGTGAGGAGCGGAGTCCACTCCTCTTGAGAATAACCCGCCTAACATGGAAGATACGGACAGCCCTAGTTGATACATGAGCTATTCGAGCATACAAAACAGAATTTCATTTGAAGGTTTAGAGTTTGGCACATACAAATTTACTTGGAACGGCAGGGAGATACCGCATATAGGAAGGTATTGGTGGACTCATATGGAATAACTTTGGGGTTTAAGGGATTGGATGCACAAGCAGTATTCCTGCTTAGTACAAGTGAAGGCTAGCAAAAGACTGGGAAGCGACCAACTAGAGAGCGACAACAGTCATGAACATGCATTAGAATTAATAAACATTGAGTACAAGCATGAGTAGGATATAATCCACCATGAACATAAATATCGTGAAGGCTATGTTGATTTGTTTCAACTACATGCGTGAACATGTGCCAAGTCAAGTCACTTAAATCATTCAAAGGAGGATACTACCCCATCATACCACATCACAACCATTTTAATAGCATGTTGGCACGCAAGGTAAACCATTATAAACTCCTAGCTAATTAAGCATGGCATAAGCAACTATAATCTCTTATTGTCATTGCAAACATGTTTATTCATAATAGGCTGAATCAGGAACGATGAACTAATCATATTTACAAAAACAAGAGAGGTCGAGTTCATACCAGCTTCTCTCATCTCAGTCAGTCCATCGTCATAATTGCCTTTCACTTGCACGACCGAACGATGTGAAAATAATAAGAGTGCACGTGCATTGGACTAAGCTGGAATCTGCGAGCATTCAATAAACAGGAGAAGACAAGGCAATATGGACTCTTGGTTAAATCAACAATAATGCATATAAGATCCACTTCAACAATTTTAATCATGGTCTTCTCCTATCGACCCCCAAAGAAAAGAAAAGAAATAAAACTATTTACACGGGAAAGCTCCCAACAAGCAAAAGAAGAATGGGAAATCTTTTTGGGTTTTATTTTTAATTATTACTACTACAACAAGAAAAGTAAACTAACTAAAAGCTACACTAATTTTTTTGGTTTTTCTTAAGGTTTATTAAACACACAAGAAGAAAGCAAGAAAAAGGAAAATAAACTAGCATGGATATTACAGTGAAAGAGTATGGGCACCGACATCTAGCAATGAGTGTGTGAACATGAATGTAATGTCGGTGAGAAATACGTACTCCCCCAAGCTTAGGCTTTTGGCCTAAGTTGGTTTATTGCCACGGGTGGCCTGGCGGATATCCAAAGTTATAACCGGGGTCGTACTGAGATGCAGCGGTCATTGCATCGTGTGCTGCAGCTTGGAGGCGAGCTATCTCAGTCCTCCTCCTATACTCCTCCGCCTCCTCTCTGGTTATGTAATGTCTACCTTTTTCCTGAAAGTCAAAGAGAGTAGGGGCAGGAAGAACAATATTGACGGCGTGATGCCTGTCAAAGATTAGTCTGTACTGGAGAGGTGGTTCATTCCTCTTGACAACCTGATGATGAACCATAGCATTAAAGTCTAGATAAGTAGGAGGCAGTTCAATATCATCATCACGTATGGTTACACCAAGAAAATCAGCTAAGCGGGTTGCATTAATTCCACCAAAGAAATCTCCATTAAATCTATTGTGATGCAACCTATGCGCAACAATGGCTCCCAAATTATAAGATTTGTCTCCTAACACAGCACTCCTAAGAATACTGAGGTCAGGGACACACATATGACATGCTTCATCTTTACCATCTATGCACCTACCTATGAAGAGAGCAAAATAATGTATAGCAGGAAAATGAATACTCCCTATTGTAGCTTGTGTTATGTCTCTAGATTCCCCCACAGTTATACTAGCAAGAAATTCTCTAAATTCAGATTTGCGAGGTTCACTAGTACTACCCCATTGTGGAAGTTTGTAAGCAGTAGTAAAATCCTCTAAGTCCATAGTGTAAGATTTTTCATAGAGATCAAACAGAACAGTTTGAGAATTGCGTGAAGATGAAAATTCAAACCTCCTCACAAATGAACTAGTGAGATAGTGGTACTGGCGGCACTTTTCTCCCTCGAAGCTCACAAGATCAGCGTTACGCAAATACGCGTTAAATTCTTCCTTGATTCCTGCTTGATCCATAAAGCCTTCTGAAGGCCATTCACAAGGCCGCACTGGAGCGTTCCTTGGTGGCTCATCATCGGCATCGCGCATTGCGAGCCTGGGTCCTTGCTTCCTTGAAGGACCACCTTGGTATATTTTCCTAAGCATATTTCTTCCTCTGAAAAATTTCAAGGAACAATCTCCCCAAGCAGTTTTGTGAGAGGTGCTTTGAGCAAGGAGATCGAAAATCGCAGCAAAATGAGCTAGAACTCGTGCTTGAGCTGGATGGTGATTTTTTTGGGAGGAAGAAGAAGTGTGTGGGTGCAGGAATGTGATGCCCCCGATCAATCATACACTAATCATACACGCAAACGTGTAAGATCAAGATCAGGGACTCACGGGAAGATATCACAACACAACTCTAAAAATAAAATAAGTCATACAAGCATCATAATACAAGCCAGGGGCCTCGAGGGCTCGAATACAAGTGCTCGATCATAGACGAGTCAGCGGAAGCAACAATATCTGAGTACAGACATAAGTTAAACAAGTTTGCCTTAAGAAGGCTAGCACAAACTGGGATACAGATCGAAAGAGGCGCAGCCTCCTGCCTGGGATCCTCCTAAACTACTCCTGGTCGTCGTCAGCGGCCTGAACGTAGTAGTAGGCACCTCCGGTGTAGTAGGAGTCGTCGTCGATGGTGGCGTCTGGCTCCTGGGCTCCGACATCTGGTTGTGACAACCAGAGAGAAATGAAAGGGGGAAAAGGGAGAGAAAAGCAACCGTGAGTACTCATCCAAAGTACACGCAAGCAAGGAGCTACACTACATATGCATGGGTATATGTGTAAAGGGCCATATCGGTGGACTGAACTGCAGAATGCCAGAATAAGAGGGGGATAGCTAATCCTGTCGAAGACTACGCTTCTGGCCACCTCCATCTTGCAGCATGTAGAAGAGAGTAGATGGTAAGTTCACCAAGTAGCATCGTATAGCATAATCCTACCCGGCGATCCCCTCCTCGTCGCCCTGTTAGAGAGCGATCACCGGATTATATCTGGCACTTGGAAGGGTGTGTTTTATTAAGTATCCAGTTCTAGTTGTCATAAGGTCAAGGTACAACTCCGGGTCGTCCTTTTACCGAGGGACACGGCTATTCGAATAGATAAACTTCCCTGCAGGGGTGCAACACATAACCCAACACGCTCAATCCCATTTGGCCGAACACACTTTCCTGGGTCATGCCTGGCCTCGGAAGATCAACATGTCGCAGCCCCACCTAGGCACAACAGAGAGGTCAGCACGCCGGTCTAAATCTTATGCGCGCAGGGGTCTGGGCCCATCGCCCATTGCACACCTGCACGTTGCGTACGCGGCCGGAGAGCAGACCTAGCAACCTCCATTACAAAGGAAGTCACGTTACGCGGTCCAACCCGGCGCGCGCCACTCAGTCGCTGACGTCACGAAGGCTTCGGCTGATACCACGATGTCGAGTGCCCATATCTTTCCCACGTAGTTGGTTAGTGCGTATAGACCAAATGGCCAGACTCAGATCAAATAGCAAGATCTTGTTAAGTGTGTTAATTGATGTAACCGCGGACACCGACCAGAGCCAGGCCCAGCTCTCACCTAGGCGGTCTCAACCTGCCCTGTCACTCCGCCACAAAGATCCACCCAGAGGGCCGTCGGGACAAAAGTCCTTTCAGCCCCCAATCCGTGAATCACTCGCGGGTGCTCCACGAGCCGACCCGACTTTTGTCACCACATGTATCATGTATAAAGTATATAGTATATACCCGTGATCACCTCCCGAGTGATCACGGCCCGATAGTATAGCACAACAGACGGACAAGAATGTAGGGCCACGGATGGAATACTAGCATCCTATACTAAGCATGTAGGATTGCAGGTAAAGGTAACAATAGTAGTGGCAAAGACAGGCTATGCAGCAGAATAGGATTAACGGAAAGCAGCAACATGCTACACTACTCTAATGCAAGAGTATAGAGAAGAATAGGCGATATCTGGTGATCAAGGGGGGCGGCTTGCCTGGAAGCTCAGCCGAGAAGGAGGGGTCGTCAACACCGTAGTCGTACTGGGTAGCAGTGGCGTCGGTCTCGGTGTCTAGCGAGAGAAGAGGGGGAAGGAACAATAAATACAATGCAAACAAATGCATGACGATGCATGGCATGACAAAGTGTGATGCTAGGTGTGCCCAAACGCGGTAGTAGGTGATACCGACGAAGGGGGGAAACATCCGGGAAAGTATTCCCGGTATTTCGCATTTTCGGACAGATGAACCAAAGGGGGAAAGTTGCGTGTTCGATATGGTAGGGGTGTGTGGCGGACGAACGGACTGCTTATCCGGATTCGTCACGTCGTTCTGAGCAACTTTCATGTAGAAAGTATTTCATCTGAGCTATGGTTTATTTTATATAATTTTCTAAAGTTTTAAATCACTTTTAGAATTTATTTAATTTATTTAATTCAACATTATCCAAAATAGTGTTTGCTGACGTCATCATGACGTCAGCAGTCAACAGAGGTGTTGACTAGTCAAACTGACGTGTGGGCCCAGTGGGACCCACCTGTCATACACTGTTAGGTTAATTAGGGTTTAGGTTAAACTAATTACTGTTTAATTAAACTAACAGGTTAATTAGATTAATTAAATAGGTAATTAACATAATTAATTTAGTTAATTAATTAATTAATTAAAATTATTATTATTATTAATTTTTTATAAAAACGTTCTTGGCAGGCCCCCTTTGTCATAGGCCCTGGGGGAGGCTAAAGGGCACTGGGCATCGGGCACCCGGGCGCAATTACGGGCGCCGGGCGTGCAGGCCCAAGGCCACCAGGGGGGCGCCGGCCTCGACGGCGGCCGCAGCAGTACGGCGAAACGGCGGCGAGGACGGACGGTGGAGGCGACGCGCGCAGCGCGACGACGGCAAGGCGGCGTGCGGCCATCGGCGCAGTAGGGCGTCGAGCGCGGCGGCTGTGGGCGCGAGCGGGGTGCCGGATCAGGCACGACGCGGGGAGGAGGAGCGCGGGATAGGGGGGCGACCAGGACGCGCAGGGCGCGCGGTCGAGGGCGGCAACGGCGCGGGCACATCGGCGGCAGCGCAGTAGCGCAACAGTGGGGTGCGGGCGAGCAACGGGGCCGCGCGAGGCTGTGGCGGAGCAGGTAGGCGTGACCATGGGCGCGCGGGAACGTGCGGGTGAGGGGCGACGTCGCGTGAGCGGAAGCAGCGAGCGGGGCTGCGGGCGCGGCGACGAGGTGAGTGGGTGCGGTTGTGGCTGCGTGCGCGCGCGTGAGAGAGGGGAGCGGGGTGAGCAGGGGCAGTGGGACGCGCGGGCGAGCGGAGGTCGCCGAGGCGATGCGTGCGCGGGCGCGCACGGGCCGCGGCGAGCGCGTGGGAGACAGGGGAGAGAGTGGAGGGGCGCAGGGCGTGCTCACGGGGCCGGTAGGGGAGTGGCAGCGGGGCGCGTGGTGGAGGTCGGGGATGTCGCGCATAGAGGAAGCAGGCCGGCGGGGTAGACGACGAGGTGGCCGAGGCGGCGTTCCAGGCGACGATGGACGAGGTGGAGGCGGCGGCGGGCGATGGCGGTCCGGGGCGGCGTCGGTCCCTTCCCCGATCCAGATCGGATTGGGAGGTGGGGGGGGGGGGCTGACGAGGGGGAGTGGGGGAGTGGGTGTCGGTTGGTGGATTAGGTTACGGGGGGAGTGGGCATGTGTAGGCAGGGGTGGGTCGGCCTGGTGGGCGGCCTAGTCGGCCAGCTGGGCCGTTTGGCCTAGTGGGGGGGGGTCTTTTCTATTTATTTATTTTTAACTTTTCTGTTTTCCTTTTAGTCTCCGTTTGGTATTTATTTTGGGCCAACAAAAGAATTTAGTTGCATATGAAACCTGTCACACAAATACTTGGTAATATGTTGCTGTTGTTCCCCAAGTTTGAGATTATTTTGAAATGTTTTAAAATTCGGTTTGAATTTACATGGTCCACTTAAGTGTTGTTGGTCTAATTTAAAAATAGGTTAATGGCATTTTATTAACTCATTAATGTTGGTTCCTGCACGACAATTCAGTAGTGATTATTTGCAACCAAAATAACATTTTGGTTTTAATGTTTGAAAGCTTTTGATGTTTGCTTTTATTTTGAATTTGAAGTTTGAATCGGTTTCGAACTAACGTGAGATTAGCAACAGTTATCGAGGTGGCATGGCATTATTAGCAGAGGTTACTGTAGCTTGATTATCCGGGCGTCACAATTCTCCTCCACTACAAGAAATCTCGTCCCGAGATTTAAGAGGTGGAAAACGGGGGAAAAGTCTAGTTACGAATTCTAACGAATCTTCTCGGCCTTGGTTGCTCTTCTCGAAGAGGTCGATCCCTTACATTGACGTCTTCATTTCTCTGCTTCAGGTCATCATGGTGAGGTCGTCCTTTTCTTCGGGAACTCCAACGTACTTACGAATAGGTAAGGGACAGCTCGGCTACGACAGAATGCTTATGAGGGAAACAATCTGGGGTTAACCCATGAATGAGCATAAGATTATCTCTCGAGTTGAACATATAAAATACATCGAGAGTAAGGTACGAAGGTACAATAAGAGGTTCCAAGCGGATAGATAGTTGCCAAAGTCTGAACCAGAGTGAGAAAAGGGGTTCAGAGCAGCGATAGTAAGTATTGCGTCTGATACCAGAATAGAGCACTAGGAAGGTGACCCGTGAATTACTTACGAAGTCAAGCGCAAGGAATAACTTTGGCAACATGGGTGTACAGGAGAGTCAGGTTTCGATCCTGTGGAACTGTGGGTTATGGGCCCACCATGTGGTTAAAAGTAGGAAGGGCGTTGACATCTTGCACGATCATGATAGCAAGACATGTCAGAGGGTAGCCTATCAGTTATGTCGGCAACAATGTCGGTACCAAGGGCGAGGGACGAAGAGAACCATTTTCCTGCTCGTTGAACGAGGCGGACCAACAGGCAAGGTTCTCGTCCATCGGTGGCTACCGGAATGTCATAAACAATAGTAACAGGGTCTTATTGACAGAGTAGTACACCAAGGTGTTTACATAAGCAGTGAATTATTACTACTTAGATCATATAGATCACAAGAAAGATTAAACAAAATAATGGAAAGGAAAAGGTGATCATCAGATTAAACAGAACAATGGAAAGGAAAATGTGTTTAAACACTTATTTCAGGGGTATATCCTTCCCAAGGGCAAGCATAGCATGATATCCATGACGAGATATTACGTAGAAAACCCTTTAGGAAAGGAAAGAAAAATTTCATGCCATTACCCATACAACTGTGTTAGGGTAATTGATAAAGAAAATTTAGCATTTGTGCTTCAAATATTCTTATTGAAAATCGGAGTACCACAGACATGCTTCGAGATAGTATTGACATGGTCTTCAAGCAAAGGTTGGACTTGGATATACAAAGGATTCATCGGGAACAACTTATAGAATAAGTCTTACAATTTCCTCATGGAAGAATGGCTAACCTTGCTAAAAGAAAACTATAACAATAGGTCCTCCGACCAGGTGCGCTAGGCATGATATCACCTTACTGGGTTATATAAAGATCAATGCTATGACTCTTGGAAAATGTTCCAACCATCATATCTGACAAGTTTCAAATCTGATTGGTGTCAGGATACCTCAGACTCATGATGCCTGAGAAGAAGAGGTGCAACACAATTGACGAGACGACATTATATGATTCTCGGGAAAGGAACTATGGAAGCGAGTTCCGAACAAGGGTTCACCATTAAATCAAGGAGAGGTGAGGAGGTGACTGATTGACTCAGCGACAATCCATTGATATTTCCAAAAAGATGGATTTCCACAACTATGTGAACAAGGAGATAGCATTAGCTAGATCAAATGACTTAATGATGTATACTCGAGGAAAACATACACAGTTAAACATTGGTTGAAAGGTGCACCCGAAATATGGGCTAGGTAGCACGATCAATGTTCGAATGATGATTCAATAAGCCATAGACGTAGAATGAAACTATAGACCAATAACTTCAAAGCAATAGGGTTGCTAGAAGTTTAGAATTTACACATCACACACCATTTGTCGGTATTCCGGTTAGAAACAACACGGGGACCAAGAAAAGAATGGTTATGTTAATAAGTATCACTTGTATCAAGAATTCTTAAGGGTGGTGAATTTCTCACAACATCCTTGACAAAAAGGCAGTAATACTCCAAGGTAAAGAAGAACAATGCTGGGTAGCAAGGAACTCAAGGTATAACACAAAACACGAACAAGTTTGTGTTGGAGGGAAGGCAATAAAGTGGCCGATGATAACACAACTCATCGAGGGCAAGGATGGTATTTCTCTTCATGAATCCGGTTGATATCCTGGAAGAGCTCATAAGGTTGATGATGATCACGACACATTTGTCGAGAGATTTCATGAAGATGTAATCAATCAGCGACGACATTAAGTCAAAGGAATGATGAAGCGAAAGGTTATTGGAACCTTGACACAAACTTGAAATCAAGCTTGCTGTTCAAGGCGAAATGATATGATGAGGAAAATTGACATAAGCTCAGCTCATGGTCAAAAATTGTGCTCCGGGAAGAAGGACCAGGTAGCATAGTTAAAAGTTTACACGATAATGATATAGCCGATCAGGTTAGGAATGACTTGAAGGATTAATAAACTTGTAAGCAACGAAAATTACTTAGAGTTATTGATTCGGAGTGCGGAACCGATTCACTTATCGGTGTTTTTGAGTGTCTAATAACTCAGAGCCCGTGAAAAATTGAATCAGTGAGAATGTAGTACTTGATGAAGAACTCATAAGAAGTTATGCAGTTTCGTGATAATCTCGAGATACAAGGGGGTAATACTCGACGACAGATCAAAGTAGAGGTTGGACTGGGGTATTGATCCACAGAAGACAAGTGCTTAAACTTGCGCGAGAAATGGGATCAAAGAAGAACATATGGTCGGAAGCACGATTTCAAAGGATCAATTCACCGATACCAAACCATATTATATCAGGGAAATAGTTATTATTACAAGAAGCTTTCATGTTAGGATCTACATCGTGTCCATGGGCATGAACACAAAGGTTCAAGGTCGACTCCCACTTCCTCAATGCATAACCTTCCATTCACCTCTCGTATTTAGAAAATGACATTAGTTGTTGAAAGTTTTACCTGGTGCAATACCAGATAAGTATGACCCGTGAAATCTTTTGGGTTCACACAAATTAGGGAAGGCGCTGGTTCAACCCATCGGGGCATCTTAGGAACATATACCACAAACTTCGGAGTAAATAGTACAAGCTCAAAAGTACAGTATGGTTATCAAAGCAGAGGATACAAATTACCAAAGGCATTATATACCCATGGAAAGGCTCACAAGGTTATTGAATAGGAAGGACACTGTCGGATAATAATCCAACAAGGGGGTCGTGTGGTCTACAACGGAGCTGATGCGAGTATCGGTACTCTATCAGAGGAAGAAGGAACGAAAGGGCATCGGATTATAGAAAAAACTGACTAATTCAAAGCTCAAATGCAAAGGAATTAAGATTTCCAATTCAAGGGATCAGAAGCAAACACTCTGATTAAGGATTGATAAGTTGAGTAGGCTTAGGGGTACAATCGACGACAAATTGATTGGTCGAGATCCAGCTCATGTTTAAAATGACGTCTGAGCCGGAAGGATGAATCCTAGGATCTGGTTGAGGATTGCGAGCATTCGCAACATATTGAATCAACATACTCAAAATGAAAATGACAAGGGATGCCAATAAGATTACGAGATTTATGGTATTAACCATAACGCAAGCAAGCAAGAATTTCAGGAGCAATAGGCTGCTTAGGATTTTCGGAAGACCGAATGGTATTTCGAAGAATTTCGTGAAATACATGAATCATCTGGGGATGAGCGGATATTCGATAAGTGCGAGAAATTACTCGTAGGGGTATTCAGGTGGCAAAGAACTGCAAGGCAGTAGGCACAAAGCATTCTCGGAAAAATAGAGAGAATTTCGGTGTATCTGTAATAACAAGATCAACTGGGGTTGAATGTATGGATGACAAATGTAGGTAGTTATCCATAAGGATACATTGGTGGTAGGGAATTGTAAAAGCGATGGCACATAGTCTCGAGAGAACATCGTAGGGTGTCTTTGGGATCTTTTGGTGAAGCAAGCGATCGTTCGTACCGAGGGGCTCTCCGGGAGAAAGTATTTACGAGAACCTAGAGTTAGAGTTAGCAAGATCATTTAACCCGAATAGGAGAGAGACCAGAGTCCCAGAGTATAGACGAGGAGTAAAAGATCCGAATACCACCCAATGGCGACGTGGGCCCGTAAGACACACAACCATGTTAGTAAAAGTTTTGTAATGTCTAGACTCGACTTCGGCCAAGGCGTGTGGAAGGGAGATTCCTACAGGCAGTCGGTTCTGATACAAACTTGTGATGCCCCCGATTCAATCGTACACTAATCATACACACAAACGTGAACGATCAAGATCAGGGACTCACGGGAAGATATCACAACACAACTCTAAAAATAAAATAAGTCATACAAGCATCATAATACAAGCCAGGGGCCTCGAGGGCTCGAATACAAGTGCTCGATCATAGACGAGTCAGCGGAAGCAACAATATCTGAGTACAGACATAAGTTAAACAAGTCTGCCTTAAGAAGGCTAGCACAAACTGGGATACAGATCGAAAGAGGCGCAGGCCTCCTGCCTGGGATCCTCCTAAACTACTCCTGGTCGTCGTCAGCGGCCTGAACGTAGTAGTAGGCACCTCCGGTGTAGTAGGAGTCGTCGTCGATGGTGGCGTCTGGCTCCTGGGCTCCGGCATCTGGTTGCGACAACCAGAGAGAAAAGAAAGGGGGAAAAGGGAGAGAAAAGCAACCGTGAGTACTCATCCAAAGTACTCGCAAGCAAGGAGCTACACTACATATGCATGGGTATATGTGTAAAGGGCCATATCGGTGGACTGAACTGCAGAATGCCAGAATAAGAGGGGGATAGCTAATCCTGTCGAAGACTACGCTTCTGGCCATCTCCATCTTGCAGCATGTAGAAGAGAGTAGATGGTAAATTCACCAAGTAGCATCGTATAGCATAATCCTACCCGGCGATCCCCTCCTCGTCGCCCTGTTAGAGAGCGATCACCGGGTTATATCTGGCACTTGGAAGGGTGTGTTTTATTAAGTATCCAGTTCTAGTTGTCATAAGGTCAAGGTACAACTCCGGGTCATCCTTTTACCGAGGGACACGGCTATTCGAATAGATAAACTTCCCTGCAGGGGTGCACCACATAACCCAACACGCTCGATCCCATTTGGCCGGACACACTTTCCTGGGTCATGCCCGGCCTCGGAAGATCAACACGTCGCAGCCCCACCTAGGCACAACACAGAGGTCAGCACGCCGGTCTAAATCTTATGCGCGTAGGGGTCTGGGCCCATCGCCCATTGCACACCTGCCGGAGAGCAGACCTAGCAACGTCCATTAATTAATTAAAACGATCTCGGCGGCCCCCCTTTGTCATAGGCCCTGGGGGAGGCTAACGGGCACTGGGCATCGGGCACCCAGGCGCAGTTACGGGCGCCGGGCGTGCAGGCCCGAGGCCACCAGGGGGGCGCCGGCCTCGACGGCGGCCGCAACAGTACGGCGAAACGGCGGCGAGGACGGACGGTGGAGGCGACGCGCGCAGCGCGACGACGGCAAGGCGGCGCGCGGCCATCGGCGCAGTAGGGCGCCGAGCGCAGCGGCTGTGGGCGCGAGCGGGGCGTCGGATCAGGCACGACGCGAGGAGGAGGAGCGCGGGACAAGGGGCGACCAGGACGCGCAGGGCGCGCGGTCGAGCGCGGCCATGGCGCGGGCACATCGGCGGCAGCGCAGTAGCCCAGCAGTGGGGTGGCGGATTAGGTAGGCGCGGCCATGGGCGCGCGGGTGAGGGGCGACGTCGCGTGAGCGGAAGCAGCGAGCGGGGCTGCGGGCGCGGCGACGAGGTGAGTGGGCGCGACTGTGGCTGCGTGCGCGCGCGTGAGAGAGGGGAGCGGGGTGAGCAGGGGCAGTTGGACGCGCGGGCGAGCGGAGGTCGCCGGGGCGATGCATGCGCGGGCGCGCACGGGCCGCGGCGAGAGCGTGGGAGACAGGGGAGAGAGTGGAGGGGCGCGGGGCGTGCTCACGGGGCCGGTAGGGGAGTGGCAGCGGGGCGCGAGGTGGAGGTCGGGGACGTCGCGCATAGAGGAAGCAGGCCGGCGGGGTAGACGACGAGGTGGCCGAGGCGGCATTCCAGGCGACGATGGACGAGGTGGATGCGGCGGCGGGCGATGGCGGTCCGGGGCGGCGTCGGTCCCTTCCCCGATCCAGATCGGATCGAGAGGTGGGGGCTGACGAGGGGGAGTGAGGGAGTGGGTGTCGGTTGGTGGATTAGGTTACGGGGGGAGTGGGTATGTGTAGGCAGGGGTGGGCCGGCCTGGTGGGCGGCCTAGTCGGCGAGCTGGGCCATTTTGCCTAGTGGGGGGGGGGTCTTTTCTATTTATTTATTTTTAACTTTTCTGTTTTCCTTTTAGTCTCCGTTCGGTATTTATTTTGGGCCAACAAAAGAATTTAGTTGCATATGAAACCTGTCACACAAATACTTGGTAATATTTTGCTATTGTTCCCCAAGTTTGAGATTATTTTGAAATGTTTTAAAATTCGGTTTGAATTTACATGGTCCACTTAAGTGTTGTTGGTCTAATTTAAAAATAGGTTAATGACATTTTATTAACTCATTAATGTTGGTTCCTGCACGACAATTCAGTAGTGATTATTTGCAACCAAAATAACATTTTGGTTTTAATGTTTGAAAGCTTTTAATGTGTGCTTTTATTTTGAATTTGAAGTTCGAATTGGTTTCGAACTAACGCGAGATTAGCAACAGTAATCGAGGTGGCGTGGCATCATTAGCAGAGGTTACTGTAGCTTGATTATACAGGCGTCACAAGGAATAAGTGGACGGGAGCCACCGTGGGCCCACGAGGCAGGGGGCGCGGCCTGTAGGGGTGGGCGCGCCCTGGACCCTCGTGGCCAGGTGCTTGCTCCCCCTGCTGTGTTCTCAGTGCCAGATATTCTCAAATATTCCAGAAAAATCATATTCCATTTTCAGGGCATTTGGAGAACTTCTATTTTTGGGGTATTTTTATATTGAACGGATAATTCAGAAAGCTGACAGAAAAAATACTATTTTTGCTTTATTTCAACTAAATAACAGAAAGTAGAGAGAGGGTACAGATGGTTGTGCTTTCTAACTTCATCCATCTCATGCTCATCAAAAGGAATCCACTAACAAGGTTGATCAGGTCTTGTTAACAAACTCATTCGGTCTAACATGGAACCGAAGAAATTTCGAATAACACTATGTTACCTCAACGGGGATATGCACATCCCCAATAATAAGAATATCATATTTCTTCTTGACAGTAGGTAGAGGAAATTCAAAACCTCCAAAAATAATCGATGGAGTTTTTCCAATAGAATTGATACTGTGGACTTGAGGTTGTTTCCTCGGAAAGTGTACCTTATGCTCATTGCCATTAACATGAAAAGTGACATTGCCTTTGTTGCAATCAATAACAGCCCCTGCAGTATTCAAAAAGGGTCTTCCAAGAATAATAGATATACTATCGTCCTCGGGAATATCAAGAATAACAAAGTCCGTTAAAATAGTAACGTTTGCAACTACAACAGGCACATCCTCACAAATACCGACAGGTATAGCAGTTGATTTATCAGCCATTTGCAAAGATATTTCAGTAGGTGTCAACTTATTCAAATCAAGTCTACGATATAAACAAAGAGGCATACCACTAACACCGGCTCCAAGATCACATAAAGCAGTTTTAGCATAGTTTCTTTTAATGGAGCATGGTATAGTTGGTACTCCTCCTAGTTTCTTAGGTATTCCACCCTTGAAAGTGTAATTAGCAAGCATGGTGGAAATTTCAGCTTCCGGTATCTTTCTTTTATTAGTGACAATTTCTTTCATATACTTAGCATAAGGATTCATTTTGAGCATATCAGTCAAACGCATACGCAAGAAGATAGGTCTAATCATTTCAGCAAAGCGCTCAAAATCCTCATCATCCTTTTTCTTGGATGGTTTAGGAGGAAAAGGCATGGGTTTCTGAACCCATGGTTCTCTTTCTTTACCGTGCTTCCTAGCAACAAAGTCTCTCTTATCATAACATTGATTCTTTGATTGTGGGTTATCAAGATCAACAACAAGTTCAATTTCTACATCATTATCATTACTAGGTTGAGCATCATCATGAACATCTTCATTAATATTTTCACTTGGTTCATGTTCATTACTAGATTGTGTTTCAGCGTCAGAAATAGAAATATCATTTGGATTCTCAGGTGTTTCAGTAATAGGTTCACTAGAAGTATGCAAAGTCCTATCATTTTTCTTTTTCTTCCTTCTAGAAGGACTAGGTGCATCAATACTATTTCTCTGAGAATCTTGCTCAATTCTCTTAGGGTGGCCTTCAGGATACAAAGGTTCCTGAGTCATTTTACCAGTTCTAGTAGCCACTCTAACAGCATAGTCATTATTCTTAGTATTCAATTCATTGAGCAAATCATTTTGAGCTTTAAGTACTTGTTCTACTTGAGTGGTAACTATAGAAGCATGTTTACTAATGAGTTTAAGTTCACCTTTAACTCTAGACATATAATCACCCAAGTGTTCAATCATATAAGCATTTTGTTTTAATTGTCTACCAAAATAAGCATTAAAGTCTTCTTGCGTAACCATAAAGTTATCAAACTCATCCAAACATTGGCTAGCAAACTTAATAGGAGGGATTTCAGCTTTATCATATCTTTAGAGAGAATTTACCTTTACTACCTGTGTCGGGTTATCAAGACCATGAGTTTCTTCAATAGGTGAAGGATTAAGATCATATGTTTCTTCAACAGGCGGTAAATTTAGACCATGTATTTCTTCAATAGGAGGTAAATTCTTAACATCTTCAGCTTTAATACCTTTTTCTTTCATAGATTTCTTTGCCTCTTGCATATCTTCAGGACTAAGAAATAGAACACCCCTCTTCTTCGGAGTTGGTTTAGGAATAGGCTCAGGAATTGGCTCAGGAAGTGTCCAATTATTTTCATTTGTCAACATATTATTCAATAAAATTTTAGCTTCATCCGGTGTTCTTTCCCTGAAAACAGAACCAGCACAACTATCCAGGTAATCTCTGGAAGCATCGGTTAGTCCATTATAAAATATATCAAGTATTTCATTTTTCTTGAGAGGATGATCAGGCAAAGCATTAAGTAATTGGAGAAGCCTCCCCCAAGCTTGTGGGAGACTCTCTTCTTCAATTTGCACAAAATTATATATATCCCTTAAAGCAGCTTGTTTCTTATGAGCAGGGAAATATTTAGCAGAGAAGTAATAAATCATATCCTGGGGACTACGCACACAACCAGGATCAAGAGAATTAAACCATATCTTAGCATCACCCTTTAATGAGAACGGAAATATTTTAAGGATATAAAGGTAGCGAGTTCTATCATCATTAGTGAATAGGGTGGCTATATCATTTAATTTAGTAAGATGTGCCACAACAGTTTCAGATTCATAACCATAGAAAGGATCAGATTCAACCAAAGTAATTATATCAGGATCAACAGAGAATTCATAATCCTTATCAGTAACACAGATAGGTGAAGTAGCAAAAGCAAGGTCAAGTTTCATTCTAGCATTAAGAGATTGCTGCTTCCATTTAGCTAATAACTTCTTAAGATCACTTCTATCATTGCAAGCAAGAATGGCTCTAGCAGATTCTTCATCCAGAACATAACCCTCAGGCACAACAGGCAATTCATATTTATTAGGGGGAGAGTCTTCATCATCACTATCTTCAATATTATCAGTTTCAATAATTTCATTCTCTCTAGCCCTAGCAAGTTGTTCATTAAGAAATTCACCAAGTGGCACAGTAGTATCAAGCATAGAAGTAGTTTCATCATAAGTATCATGCATAGCAGAAGTGGCATCATCAATAACATGCGACATATCAGAATTAATAGCAGAAGTAGGTTTAGATGTCGCAAGCTTACTCAAAACAGAGAGTGAATCAAATGCAGAGCTAGATGGCAGTTCCTTACCTCCCCTCGTAGTTGAGGGATAATTTTTTGTTTTCGCGTCTTTCAAGTTCTTCATAGTGACCAGCAGATATAAATCCCAAGTGACTCAAAGAATAGAGCTATGCTCCCCGGCAACCGCGCCAAAAATTAGTCTTGATAACCCACAAGTATAGGGGATCGCAACAGTTTTCGAGGGTAGAGTATTCAACCCAAATTTATTGATTCGACACAAGGGGAGCCAAAGAATATTCTCAAGTATTAGCAGTTGATTTGTCAATTCAACCACACCTGGATAACTTAGTATCTGCAGCAAAGTATTTAGTAGCAAAGTAGTGTGGAAGTAAGGGTAACGGTAGCAAAAGTAACATTTTTGGGTTTTGTAGTGATTGGAACAGTAGCAACGGAAAAGTAAATAAGCGAAGAACAATATGTGAAAAGCTCGTAGGCATTGGATCGGTGATGGAGAATTATGCCGGATGCGGTTCACCATGTAACAGTCATAACATAGGGTGTCACAGAACTAGCTCCAATTCATCAATGTAATGTAGGCATGTATTCCGAATATAGTCATACGTGCTTATGGAAAAGAACTTGCATGACATCTTTTGTCCTACCCTCCCGTGGCAGCGGGGTCCTAATGGAAACTAAGGGATATTAAGGCCTCCTTTTAATAGAGTACAGGACCAAAGCATTAACACATAGTGAATACATGAACTCCTCAAACTACGGTCATCACCGGGAGTTGTCCCGATTATTGTCACTTCGGGGTTGCCGGATCATAACACATAGTAGGTGACTATAGACTTGCAAGATAGGATCAAGAACTCACATATATTCATGAAAACATAATAGGTTCAGATCTAAAATCATGGCACTCGGGCCCTAGTGACAAGCATTAAGCATAGCAAAGTCATAGCAACATCAATCTCAGAACATAGTGGATACTAGGGATCAAACCCTAACAAAACTAACTCGATTACATGATAAATCTCATCCAACCCATCACTGTCCAGCAAGCATACGATGGAATTACTCACGCACGACGGTGAGCATCATGAAATTGGTGATGGAGGATGGTTGATGATGACGACGTCGACGGATTCCCCTCTCCGGAGCCCCGAACAGACTCCAGATCAGCCCTCCCGAGAGGTTTTAGGGCTTGGCGGCAGCTCCGTATTGTAAAACACGATGAATCCTTCTCTCTGATTTTTTTCTCCCCGAACACGAATATATGGAGTTGGAGTTGAGGTCGGTGGAGCGTCAGGGGGCCCACGAGGCAGGGGGCGCGCCCAGGGGGCAGGCGCGCCCCCACCCTCGTGGACAGGTGGAGGCCCCCCTGACGTGGATTCTTCTTCCAGTATTTTTATTATTTTCCAAAAATAAGTTCCGTGGAGTTTTAGGTCATTCCGAGAACTTTTGTTTCTGCACATAAATAACACCATGGCAATTCTGCTGAAAACAGCGTCAGTCCGGGTTAGTTCCATTCATATCATGCAAGTTAGAGTCCAAAACAAGGGCAAAAGTGTTTGGAAAAGTAGATACGATGGAGACGTATCAACCATCGGGGAAGAGAATAGATCAGGAGTTCCGCCGCTGCAAGCCTCTGTAGCCACCAAAAACCAATCGGGACCCTGTTCCGGCACCCTGCCGAAGGGGGGATCCATCACCGGTGGCCATCTTCATCATCCCAGCGCTCTCCATGACGAGGAGGGAATAGTTCATCCTCGGGGCTGAGGGTATGTACCAGTAGCTATGTGTTTGATCTCTCCCTTTCTCGTGTTCTTGAGGTGGTACAATCTTGATGTATCGCGAGCTTTGCTATTATAGTTGGATCTTATGATGTTTCTCCCCCTCTACTCTCTTGTAATGGATTGAGTTTTCCCTTTGAAGTTATCTTATCGGATTGAGTCTTTAAGGATTTGAGAACACTTGATGTATGTCTTGCATGTGCTTATCTGTGGTGACAATGGGATATCACGTGATCTACTTGATGTATGTTTTGGTGATCAACTTGCGGGTTCAGTGACCTCGTGAACTTATGCATAGGGGTTGGCACACGTTTTCGTCTTGACTCTCTGGTAGAAACTTTGGGGCACTCTTTGAAGTTCTTTGTGTTAGTTGAATAGATGAATCTGAGATTGTGTTATGCATATCGTATAATCATACCCACGGATACTTGAGGTGACATTGGAGTATCTAGGTGACATTAGGGTTTTGGTTGATTTGTGTCTTAAGGTGTTATTCTAGTATGAGCTCTATGATAGATCGAACGGAAAGAATAGCTTCGTGTTATTTTACTACGGACTCTTGAATAGATCGATCAGAAAGGATAACTTTGAGGTGGTTTCGTACCCTACCATAATCTCTTCGTTTGTTCTCAGCTATTAGTGACTTTGGAGTGACTCTTTGTTGCATGTTGAGGGATAGTTATATGATCCAATTATGTTATTATTGTTGAGAGAACTTGCACTAGTGAAACTATGAACCCTAGGCCTTGTTTCCTAGCATTGCAATACTGTTTACGCTCACTTTTATCATTAGTCACCTTGCTGTTTTTATATTTTCATATTACAAAAACCTATATCTATCATCCATATTGCACTTGTATCACCATCTCTTCGCCGAACTAGTGCACCTATACAATTTACCATTGTATTGGGTGTGTTGGGGACACAAGAGACTCTTTGTTATTTGGTTGCAGGGTTGTTTGAGAGAGACCATCTTCATCCTACACCTCCCACGGATTGATAAACCTTAGGTCATCCACTTGAGGTAAATTTGCTACTGTCCTACAAACCTCTGCACTTGGAGGCCCAACAACGTCTACAAAAAGAAGGTTGCGTAGTAGACATCACTGTCACTACTTTAATTGTTAATTCACTAACAGGTTTGGGTATTTGTTCTGAGTTGGCCTCTGGCCTTTACGCACTAACCACCACGCGAGAATAGTTATGGGCCTCGACATCGCAGTATCAGCCAAAGCTTTGTCAGACGTCCAGTTCAGCATGGCGGCACGGTCGGATCGTGCTGGCCATCTGAGGCGGTGCCAGTATCCACCCTGCTCGCAACGACCCGGAGTGCAACGGGCGATGGGCCCAAGACCCCGTAGTGCTTAGGATGTAGACCGACGGGGACCTCTCTGCTAAGCCTAGGTAGGGCTACGACGTGTTGATCTTCCGAGGCTGGGCATTGACCCCAGAAAGGTGTGTCCGGGCAGAGTGATCGAGCGTGTTGGAAAACGTGGTGCACCCCTGCAGGGAAGATATATATTCGAATACCGTGTCCACGGTAATGGACGTTCAGACTTATATCCTGATCTTTTACAACTAGAAATGGATACTTGAGATATGTTGCTCCGGGATTGCTTTCTCGCAGGGAGTCGAGGAAGGATCTCTGGGCATTAATGCTACAACATGCTTGTTAATTAAACTGCTATTCTTTACTCTTCTACATGCTGCAAGATGCTTGGAGCTGCTTGAAGATGCTAGTCTTCGATAGGCTAGGCCTTCCCCTCTATTCTGGCATTCTGCAGTTCAGTCCACATATACAACCCTTCCATTTGATACCAATGCATACTTAGTATAGATCTGATGCTTGCGAGTACTTTGGATGAGTACTCACGGTTGCTTTGCTACCCTTTTCCCCCTTCTTTCTTCTTTCCGGTTGATGCAACCAGATGGTGGTTCCCTGGAGCCAGATGCCACCGCCGACGGATACAACTACATGGAGGCCGCCAAAGACCAGGAGTAGTTAGGAGGTCCCAGGCAGGAGGCCTTGCCTCTTCGATCGTTGTTGCTTTTCTGTTTGCCTTCTTAAGGCAGTCTTGTTTAACTAATGTCTGTACTCAGATATTGTTGCTTGCGCTGACTCTTGTGTATCGAGCTTGTATTCGAGCCCTCAAGGCCCCTGGCTTGTAATATGAAGCTTGTATTGTTTTGAGTTGTGTCTAGAGTTGTGTTGTGATATCTTCCCGTGAGTCCCTGATCTTGATCGTACACATTTGCGTGTATGATTAGTGTACGATTGAATCGGGGCGTCAAATGGAGAGTATGGGCATTTTAGAACTGAGTGCAAGAATAAGAAGCCTTATAAACAATATGACAAGTCTAAGAAGCAGCACCAGGACAAGCATCAGGGCAACAAGAAGGATAATTCTTCTCCTGATGGTACGTACAATCTATTTGTTTGTTCTGAATCATTGTTTACTACTCCAGCTTCAGATCATCGGGTAGTAGACTCTAGTTCCACTTCGCATATTGCAAGGAATAGTGCTGGTTTCACCTCTTTAAAACCCATACCGAAAGGAACTAGATTTATTTATCTAGGAACAACTGCAAAAGCTGATATTTTGGGCATAGGTGATTATACACTCAAACTCCCTGGAGGAGGAAAATTAATTTTGAAAGACACAGTTTATTCCCCTAGCATGAGAAAGAATTTAATCTCTGTTTCTAGACTTGAATCTATTGGTTTTAAGGTCTTATTTGGAGATGGCAAATTTAAAGTACTGATGAATGGAAATTTAGTTCAACCAGGAAATAGATTTGATGGTCTCTACTATATTGAGGATTTTATGGACATTGATAGGATGGATTGTATGGTGACTGAACAGAACTTGGAAGTGAGGAATATAGATGGAGACAATAATTGTTCAGTATCATATCTCTGGCATCTTCGTTTGGGTCATATCTCAAAGAACATAATTAAAAGGCTAATTAGTTCTGGAATTTTAAACTTCAAGTGGGAAGACTATGGCATTTGTGAGGCATGTGTTGTAGGAAAAATGACAGGGCGCCTGTTCCTAAAGCGTCAAGGTCTACTGAACCACTTGCTATTGTTCATTCAGATATTTTTGGCGAGATGTCTGTACCTACATTTGGGCAGAAGGTCTATTTCATTACTTTTATAGATGATTTCTCTAGATACGGCTATGTTTACTTAATTAAGCATAAGTCGGAAGGTTTTGACATGTGCAAGGTATTTAAAGCTGAGGTAGAAAATCAGTTGAACAAAAAGATCAAGGTGCTTAGAACTAATCGTGGTGGTGAATACACATCAGGAATATTAGATGATTTTTGCTAGGAAAATGGAATTGTTCATCATTATACCTTACCTTATACTCCTCAGCAAAATGGCGTAGCTGAAAGGAGGAATAAAACTTTAATGGACATGGTTAGGTCTATGATGGCATATTCTGATCTTCCTTTATCTTTTTGGGGAGAGGCTCTTCATACGGCTGTTTACTTGCTTAATCATTCGCCTTCTAAATCTGTTAGTTCTACTCCTTATGAATTATGGAAAGGGAGGAAACCTACATTGTTGAACTTAGCAGTGTGGGGTTGCAATGCACAGATTAGAGTACCTAGTCAACTAAGAACAAAACTGGAGCCTAAGAGTTTTCCAGGAATATTTATTGGATATGCTTCTGGTTCAAATGGATATAGATTTTATGATCCGGAGAAGAAGAAGTTAATTGAAAGTAGAGATGCCGTTTTTCTAGATCAAGATACACCTCGCCGTGCCAAACGTGCGAGAGTGGAATTATTGACAACCCCGTTAGGTACTAATGTTGAAACCGATTCTAACAATCAGGAAAATCAAATTGATGGAAACGTAAATGTTGAGACTCCCATAACTAGTTTACCTAGGAGAAGTGGGAGGAATGTAGCAGCCCCACCATACCTTGATGATTATTATGTATTTATGGGGGAAGTATACTCTAAAACTTCTAGTTTAGAGGAAGAACCAAAATCTTTTAAAAATGCCATGTCTTGTTCAGAATCAAAGTTATGGATCGAAGCCATGCGTGAGGAACTAAACTCCATGGAAAAGAATAAAGTTTGGGAATTGGTTGATCTACCTAATGACCGAAAGGCAATTGGATCAAAGTGGATTTTTAAAAGGAAACTGAATGCTTCTGGTGATGTTGAAAAATACAAAGCTAGGTTGGTTGCTAAAGGGTACACACAAAGGGAAGGCGTTGACTTTGTGGAAATTTTTTCCCCTGTAGCCAAATTTACTTCTATTCCTATTATTGCTGCGTTGACTGCTTAGTTTGATCTGGAACTTCATCAAATGGATGTTAAAACCGCCTTCTTGAATGGTCATTTGAAAGAAGAGATTTATATGTCTCAACCTGATGGTTTTGTTGAAAAGGAAAATCAGGGAAAAGTGTGTAAGCTAAGTAGATCTATTTATGATCTTAGGCAAGCTTCACGGCAATGGAATATTTTGTTTGATGATGCTATCACATCATATGGGTTTTCTATGATGGAAGGAGATCATTGCATTTATTTTAAAATAGTGGGAGGAAATTTTACACTCTTGTCACTGTATGTTGATGATATACTTATTGCTTCTAGTAGTAAGGAAATGTTGGTAGAAGTTAAAACTTGGTTATCTTCTACATTTGAAATGAAAGATATGGGAAACGCTTCCTATGTTCAAGGAGTGGAAATACTTAGAGATCGGAATAAAGGTACTTTGGGTTTGTCTGAAAGGAATTATTTAAAATCTGTTCTTAAACGTTTCTCTATGGAAAACTGCAAGCCTGCTTTAGTGGCCATGGCTGTAGGAATTAAACTCAGTGAGGGTATGTCCTAAAACTCCTGAGAAAAAGAAGAAAATGGAGAAGACTCCATATGCTTCTACCTTGGGATCTTTGATGTATGCCAGGTTATTCACACGCCCTGATTTGTGCTATATTGTTGGAGTGTTGAGTAGATATCAAGTGAATCCAGGAACTGGGCATTGGAATCAGATTAAACATGCTCTTCGTTATGTTCAAGCAACACTGTATTATTCGCTCTGTTTTAACCAAAAGGATCTACAGCTGCAGGGCTATACTGATGCTGATTGGCAGGGTGATCTGGACGACCGGAAGTCAACATCTGGGTATCTATTTACATTAGCTGGTGGCGCTATATCTTAGAGTAGTAAGAAGCAAGATTCAGTGGCATTATCTTCCATGGAGGCGGAGTATATTGCTGCGTCAGAAGCTGTGAAGGAGGCGGTATGGCTGAAGGAATTTCTTTCGACTTTGGAGATTGTTGAAAGTGCTAGCAAACCAGTGGTGGTGTATTGTGATAATCAGGCTGCAATAAAGGTTTCCAGATATCCCAAGTTCCACAGCAAAATCAAACATATTGAGGGAAGGTATCACTATATACGTGATGTAATTAATAGACTTAAGTCTGTTTCTTTAGAGTTTCTACCTAGTACTGATATGGTTGCTGATCCCTTGACTAAGTCACTTAGTCAGGTGGTATTTGGTAAACATGTTCAGGCTATGGGTTTAAGAATTTTTGAATGATCGTTTTGGACAAGTGGGAGATGTTGGGATTATGTGTCCTACAACTATATTCAAATACTTATTATCATTAATATTTGGAATACCTCATATGGAATTATACATGTGTTTTGTGCATGGAATTACTCTTGCTGGAATGTACTTAAGTGTTGCATGCTTAAGGAAGCCGGTCAATTATTGGTGGAATACAATATGCTTTATATATTGGAAAGACTACCCGGGTACGCTGATAATTGGAAGAAGCTAGATCGTGTAATTAGATTATGGCCCTAATGTTGATCTACATAAATAGAGGAATTATACTCTATTATGACGCGTTGCTCACAGGCGCGTGCTTCGGGGACTCGACGGATAGGATCCGCTAACAGACAAATTATATCGTGGTTGGTAGTTTGATCTGGACTCTATCCGGAAACTAGTTTAAAGACTAGGAATCTTATAACTGTATAAGAGGCGGACTCTTTGGAAACGCAGTATAAGAAGGTCCCTACCCCCTAGCCTCAGATATGCGATTGTGAGTGGCACCACGGATAAGCGCGGAGGAATAGGGGGTAGACCACAAAATATTTCTAACAGGTGAGAGAGTATGAGTGATTAGTGAAGGGGCATAGGCTTGGTACTACACCATCGTACAAATAAGGAAGTGGGTAGTGTGCTATCTTTGATGTAAAAAAGGAAGATTTCTTTCCTGACTCATCTAATGGTGGATCGATGATCTAAGAAGCATATTCAGTTCTTCTCTCAATTTTTTGGTGCCAAGCTTGATCTTTATCCAACTGACTGACTGACTAAAAGTACCTTCTAATCACTATTGAACGCACATATTAGTTAGTTTGACTGTATACACCACATAAAGAGAAAAAAATGAATTCTAAAAAAGTTAGACATAGATACTACAGAACCAGTGGACCCTCAAGAAACAAAAGGCACACCTGAAGGATTTTTTCTTAACAAAATTTATTAATTTGATTATTTGAGTACGCAAAATGTGCAATTGCAATATTTCCTTTTCAAGGAGAACAGGGGACTGCTACATACTCAATATGGATTGAGGCTAATTATTGATCTTCCAAGTTAAAAATCTGAAAATAACTTCATTTAGTAATGGATATATGGTCAAGAAAGGATGCCTTTCCCTAAAGATACAGAACAAAATCATGTTCGTGTATGTCCGGCTGACAGATGAATCAATCATTCAATCTCCTTTCAAGTTTCAACCCAGCAACCTTTGTGTACGTACATGTGTTATCAAGGATGCACGGATCCATTGGCTTGCGTACCACACATCCCCTCACTAATTCTATCAGTGTCATTCTTTACAAGGTAAGTATGATTGCCTAATCTCTAATTTTCTTAATTGATCTTTGGTCCTTGATCCCTAATGTCATTATATTTTATTGATTTTATAAATGATCTCAAACAGGAACATACCATTTTCTAGGCTACAGTTCCTATAACTTGCCTTGTCAATTTGAAAAAATTACATGTGTGATGGAGGTCGTAACTTATTACGGTTTACATTGTCAGAATTCTTCAAACCCTATGTGGATCCTCAGTTCCTCACTATCTTTGAAACAATCTGATTTCTGTGTCATTGCTAAACATATGTATATATTTGGTGTGCTGGATTTTCTGATGTAAGAGGAAGCTATTTGACAATCCTGCTCAAGTTGGTATAGATTAGATCGATTTTATTCAGTAAATATTTATGCTTGATAGATGAAAGCCTCCCTCTTCTGCCCTTCTTTTCTCCATCCTCTGTAGGTCGCGAGCACATGTGAATCGTTGTCATCAAGAGCATGCTTGTGACATCATAACTATACGTGATGCAGCGCAAAAGGATGTTGTCAGGAGGTACAAACACATTTAATCATTTCCTATTATTTTCCTTGCCCGTTTTCGCCGTCATATACACTGTATATCCCACTGTAACGCACAGCCAAATTTGTATTATTGAAAGTTTTAATCATCCATGCTGCAGTTAAGTGTTCATGCGCAACCTCTAGCCAAGTTCCCTTTGTTGTTGTGTTGAATTTTGGGGAAAGGCGGCCAAGCAGCTCGTGGCATCTTTGTCGTGCCTGCTCCGCCGCTGCCTTGACTCGCCGACGACGTCGCCGGTTGGGCCGCAGGGGTGCAAGACGATCGTGGGGCCCATTGCATGGGTGCTGAGTATGCTTGATTTCCATGTCGGAGACGAAGGCCCTAGAGCTTGGTGGCTTGTGTGTGAGTTTTTTTTCTCCCGTTGCAACGCATCGATTGATTTATTCATGCATCCGTCGATTTACTCTGAATTTTTTTCAGTCATCAAACATTAACTGGATTGGCTCGTGGATATGCAGTGTGACAAGTCGTGTGAGATGAAGGTGGTGAACCATCTCAATATGAGGCCAAGTGTGTGGTGGATTTGCCATGGATGATGGTAGACCGGTAAGGTTTAAAGTTTGAGTTGTCAAATTTTGTGTCACCGAGCTCCTGGACAGTCAAACCTAAAAAGTTCAGTTAAGATTCAGACTACATATGGATTCCTTTTTGTTGCCTACAATGCTATAATCACGCTAACTATGTGCATGGAGTGTACTAGAGATGATGCAAAAATTGCTTGCAGATAGGCGGCTGGGTGCATGAATAATTGTCAAGGTGGCCGACGCTAGCGCTATTTTTGTTGGACTGAAGGAATTGTATAAGGTATTTCGAGGCTCCCTGGTGGTGGAGATCGACTACGCAGTGGGGAAAGGAGCTAGGGGTTGATTTTGTAAGCAGATCATTGTCCTACCCAATTATTGTTGATATTAAATCCGCGCCGAGTAACTTTTAGGCATATCACATCAGGACTGTCAGAAGGACAAACAATGGGTTGGCTCATGAACTAGCCAATGTTGCCAAGCTCCCGGAGACCTTGTGGTTGCGGATGGTGTCGCGGACCAATTACATGCTCTACTCTGGAAGGAAAACGATGCAGCCTTGATGTCGGCCTAAGTCTTGATGTAATCCTCAAAAAAGATATTGCTTGCAGATTGGTTATATAGAAACATGCATGTTGTAGGTCTGTTAATTTTAGTTTTGGAATACTAAGATCTGTTCAGATGCTTTCCTTACTCTTATGGCTAAAACATTCACAAGATAGTGACTGAAATACGTTGGTTTTACTCAACTTGCTGCTGCTTGATTAGTACTCAATCAAGATGAGGGTGACCATGATAATTGGTGTTGAGTATAGGTACATGCACTGAATTTTCCATTGTGCCAAAACTAACACATTAGAATCTTTCAATTTGCTGCTACCATATTTCAAAGTAAGAACACGATGATGCACAGGAATCTTATTATGTAGGCATATGTAATCTCAGTTTTTTACTCTGTATAAACTATGATAGGAGTAGGCCCACATAAATGTGTATCCAGTTTTGCCTTCTACTGATCTATGCACTACAAAAAAAAAGACACATCCGTGACATTTTGGGCCGAACGAAATTTTTTTCTGTCATACATATGACACTTCTATGACGATAATTGTGACAAAACCCGGTATCATCATACATGTGGTGGGCTCCTACTTCTATGACAAAAAATCATGACAGAAAATGGGCTTTTCGTCCTGGGCGGGCTGGAGACGCAGCTGCATGACATTCTTTGGGCCGTCCATGAGGGAAAAAACCATGGTAGAAGCGAGGGCGAGGAAAATTTCGGGGAGTTCCCGGTTACGGTGGGAGGTCGGGGGCCGAGCGATGCGCGTTTCTCTCGTACACGTACGCGCGCGTGTGCGAGGCGTTGGCTCTAACTGAACCCGAGCGAGGCGTTGGACTCTAACTGAACCCGAGTGATTGCACTGCAGGCTACGCGTTACTGTACCCGAGCGATCGATCGATGGCTGTTAACTGAACCCGATCGAGCGATTCCTTCGCTACTGCTGCTAACTGAAGCCATCGATGCTGCCCCTGGGATGAACAGTGAGCGTTGCGGGGGGTTTGGATGAACAGTGAGCGGTGGCGTTGCCTCTGGATGAACAGGACCCCGTGGTGTGGTGGAGGGCTGGATGAACAGTAGACGGTGGAGGGGTGCCCGTGGAGGGGTGGTTGAACAGGACCCCGTGGTGTGGAGGGCTGGATGAACAGTAGACGGTGGAGGGGTGCCCATGGAGGGGTGGTTGAACAGGACCCCGTGGTGTGGAGGGCTGGATGAACAGTAGACGGTGGAGGGGTGCCCGTGGAGGGGTGGTTGAACAGTAGCCGGTGGAGTAGCGCGTGGTGGAGGCTGGATGAATAGGAGCCCGTGGAGGCTGGAGGAGGTCGACGGTAGCCCATGGAGGCTGGAGGAGGTCGACGGTGGAGATGAACAGTATCCCGTGGAGTCCCGTTTTGCGGTACGCCACACCCCTCCCGATGAACAAGACCCCCGTTTCGACCGTAGGAGGTCCGTTTCGTCCGTTTTGCGGTACCCCACACCCCTCCCGATGAACAGGACCCCCGTTTCGACCGTAGGAGGTCCGTTTCGTCCGTTTTGCGGTACGCCACACCCCTCCCGATCAACAGGACCCCGTTTCGACCGTAGGAGGTCCATTTCGTCCGTTTTGCGGTACGCCACACCCCTCCCGATCAACAGGACCCCCGTTTCGACCGTAGGAGGTCCCTTTCCTCCGTTTTGCGGTACGCCACACCCCTCCCGATCAACAGGACCCCGTTCCGAACGTAGGAGGTCCGTTTCCTCCGTTGTGCGGTACGCCAGGCCTCGTTTCCATCGCCTGATCCGTCCAAGCCCTCCCGATGAACACGACCACGCATTCCGTTCCGACCCAGCCGGTTGGCTCCCACGCGTTCCGTTGCCTCCCGATGAACACGACGCATTCCGTTGCCTCCCCATGAACACGACGATGACGCTGTTTCTCCGTTCCGACCCAGCCATGTCAACAAGCCCTCGCCGTACGTATGCGCGAGTAGGCGTTCGAGACCCCGCCCGTATGTACACATACGTGGCCGTATTTTCTTTCTTGCACCCTGGCCGTTGTACGTACGTGTACATGCTACGTGCGCGCCTCTACTACGACACGTGCGCGCCTCTACATCCACCAGTATATATATGTACGTACACGTTCGCGACCAGAATGACAACGCTATGTACGCTTCAACTAGGTGGGTCCCGACTGTCAGGCACTTCCTCGCGTGCGAAGATGTAGCTGGTGGGTCCCACCAGTCAGGGGGCGAATCGTTTTGTTTTTTTTTGTCCGGAGGCACTTCCTTGCGTGCGAAGGTGTAGCTAGTGGGTCCCAGTAGTCAGGGGGAAACGTTTTTTTCATGAAATACGATGGCCCGTCCGGTGGGTCCCCGCTGTCAGGTGGAGGAATAATTATTTTGCGCGTAATAAGGAGGCACTTCCTTGCTGCGGCCGTGGACCCAGCTGTCAGCGTCTCCACGCACAGTACTCTTCCGATGGAAGTCGGTCGTTGACCACATTGACCACGCCGCGCCGAGAGCACCACGGTGGTGGACGACGGCGAGGCCTAGGAAGGGGACGACACGGAGGCAGGGAAGACTTGGCAGTTGTTTCCCATGCGGAGGAGAGTACGACTGTACGAGGGTTTACTGGTTCGTCTGCTGTCGCCAGAGAATAACAACAGGTGTGGGTCAGTAGAGGGATGGCTAGGCCAGCGATGGGAGTATGGTTCAGCGGTGAGGCCTGCGCGGCAGCACAGCCGGCCGCGGGGAGGAGGGAGCAGGCAGTCCCGCCGGCGCTTGTTTGAGCGACTGGAGCAGGAAGAGCAGAGATTGAAGAAGCACGGCGGCCGTTGGATGGACATCCAACAGTCAGTGCTTGTGCGTCAACCTTTTTTTTAGGAAAGCCTCGAATCTGTGGAAAACAGCATACAACCCATCTGCCATTATTTCTAATAATTTACATCCCATTTGCTAATTCTTAAGGTTTTTTTGGAGCCCATATTCTTTTTGTTAGCATTACAGCCCATATTGTGGCCACGGTTAAAAAATTATACGAAATTTTGCATATTTCGGTGCGGTCCGAACTGTTTTTAATCCCGAAATTTTGGCTCACATTCAAACTGATTTTAAAAATAAATGTATATCAATATAAAATCCAACAAATTCTCCACGCATAAAAATTAATGTAATTTGAAACTAATTGCCGGTTTGATGTGTTTTAAAAATGTACAACCCATTTCTCATTACTGATGGGCCATTTTCTCGGCTAGCCGAATGAAAGCTCTCGTCGTCTTGAAAGATTTGCAGCCCAACAGGCCTGACAAAGCGACTTACTTGGCAAATCACAAAAAAACTGGGTTGTGGCCGTGGACCCAGCTGTCAGCCTCTCCACGTACAGTACTCTTCCGATGGAAGTCGTTCCTTGACCACGTTGAGCACACCGCGCGGAGAGCACGACGGCGGTGGACGACGGCGAGGCCTAGGAAGGGGACGACGCGGAGCCGGGGAAGACGCGGCAATGGAAGCCCGTGCGGAGAGAAGTACGAGGGTTCACTGGTTCGGCTGCGGTGTGAGGCTGCCGTCGCCGCAGGGCCTGGCCAGTAGTGGGAATAGTAGGGGGCGGTGAGGCCTCTGTGGCAGCACAGACGACCACGGGAGGCAGGAGCATGCGGCACGACCGACGCTGCTTTTGGCGGCTGGAGCAAGAAGACCAGAGGTTGAAGAAGCACTACGGTCGTTGGATGGACATCGTACGGTCACTGGAGCTAGAATCGTTCATATTTACTAAGTTGACAAAGCCCTTCGTCCCCGTCAACTTAGTAGGCCCACAAGTCAGCCTCCCACCAAGGTGGGTCCCAGCTAGCCGGGGGAGTATTCATTTTTTTGTGCGTAATAAGGAGGCACTTCCGGTGGGTCCGAACTGACAGCGGGGGGAACGTTTTTTTCACGAAATACGGTGGCCTGTCCGGTGGGTCCCAGCAGTCAGGGGGAAACGATTTTTTTCGCAAAATACTGGTGGCCCGTCCGGTGGGTCCCGCTGTTAGGTGGAGGAATAATTATTTTGCGCGTAATAAGGAGGCACTTCCTTGCGGCCGCCGTGGACCCAGCTGTCAGCCAACGTACAGTACTCTTCCGATGGAAGTCGGTCGGTGACCACGTTGACCACGCCGCGCCGAGAGCACCAGGGCGGTGGACGACCGCGAGGCCTAGGAAAGGGACGACGCGGAGCCGGGGAAGACGCAGCAGTGGAAGCCCGCGCGGAGAGGAGTACGAGGGTTCACTGGTTCGGCTGCGGTGTGAGGCTACCGTCACGGCAGAATAACATGGGGTGTGGGTGAGTGGAGGGATGGCCTGGCCAGCGGTGGGAGTAGTATGGGGACGGTGAGGCCTCCGCGGCAGCACCGCCGGCCATGGGAGGCAGGAGCAGGCGGCACGACCGGCGCTGCTTTGGGCGGCTGGACCAAGAAGACCAGAGGTTGAAGAAGCACTACGGCCATTGGATGGACATCGTACTGTCACTGAAGTTAGAATCGTTTATATTGACTAAGTTAACAAAGCCCTTGGTACGCTCCAACTTAGTAGGCCCACAAGTCAGCCTCCGAAACGGTGCGCCCCAGATGTCAGGGGGAGGAATCATTTTCTGGGCGGCCGAAGCTAAGAATATCCGAGATTGAAGAAGGAGCACGACATCCGCTGGATAGACATCCAATGGCCACTGCGGCTAGAACCATGTGTTGACTATAATAAGTTGACAAAGCCTTGCATACGCGTCAACTTATTTTTTTTAGGGGACGCGTCACTTAGTAGGCCCACAAGTGTGTGGCAGAGAACTTATAGCCCATTTGCGTTTTGTAAGAATGTACAACCCATTTTTGAATTCTAATGGAATTTACAACAGCCCATTTACAGTTTGTTAAAAGTACAGCCCATTTTCTAGCTAGGACAACAATTAATAATTTCAACCAACCGTTGAAGACAGAATTCAATAAAATTTCCCACATTTTGATGGGATCCGAAATATTTTTATCCCGAAATTTCTAGTCAGATTAAATATAAATTTGTATTACGTAATCAACGAAACATTGCGCGCGCAACAATGAAAATTTAAGATTTTCAAAATCCATAAATAATATTTTATAAACTAATTTCGTGTTTGGTGCATTTTTTATAGTTACTGCCCAGTTTTTATAATTACATCCCATTTATTATTTTTTAAAGCCCATTTTCCTGTTAAGCCTAATGCATCCCTCCTATGAAAGATTTACAGCCCAGCGGGGCGGAGAATAATAAGTTGACCTTGCCTGGGTATTCCTCAAAAAGACGTATAGCTGGGCTAGCCATTTTCAACTTGAAAAGATTAGTATCTGGGCTAGATATTTGGCCTGGGCTAGACGGGCCACAGCCCGCCCAGTTAATACCCTGCTCTCCTCTGAACAACAACGAAATCATCGCCAAGAAAAACTCTGCAGTGCTCACGCCTCAAAAACACAAATACTGCTCGAGCTGCTTGGTCCCAGCTGTCGGCCGCACCTTGTGCAATTCTCTCGTTTATATTGACTACATAGGTTGACAATGGTGTGGGACCGTGATGTCAGGAAACCAGGAGAAAGCAAAAAAATATAGTTGTACATAATAAGGAGGCACTTGCGTACGTACGGCTATGGCCCTAGTGGGTCCCTAGTGTCATCCAGTCAAAATAAAGTCATCTCTTGAATCCTCATGTTCGTTGACGATGTTAACAATGCTCGGCGCCACGGCGACCGCAACAACTCGAAGGACAACGGAGAGGGCCTCGCGGGCCCTACGGATGGTCTGATACAGCGCCCGCTGCTCATTCAGGAAGCCAGGATCATTGGACACCTGTGAGCACCTTCGAGAAACTGAGACGGCATGAAACGGTAAGGCCGCGCTTGGGAGCTCTGGTTTATTTCAAACCTGTATTAACATACAAGTGTAATTTACTCATCATCGAAAACAATGCATAAAATACAGGCGTAATGAAACCGAGGGCCCTAGGTCTGTAAGTAAAACCGGCGGGTTACGCGTGTAATTTGAGAGACCAGTGTATATTTTACGAGCACTGCTATATGGACGACATTACCAGATGATACATGCACAACGTGCGTATCATGCCATCCATGGGCAAGGCTGAAACAGCAGCTAACGGCTGGATTAGCAATCGTCCGAGTGTCGTTCAGCGTTTTTATCGTGTGTGAAGTACTTCCGATATTTTACTAGTCGAAATCGACCAACCAAGCGCCTTCGCCCGAGACCATCTGCTTTAATTTACAAGCGTCAGTTTTACAAGCGGTTTTGGTTGGAAAACGATGATCCAATCACGGCCTAATATCATGAGTTGGTCGGAAGATCATATGGTTTCACGTCTAACCTACCCGACTTGTCGTATAGGCTATGAATGAAACATCAGACGATGAACTTCTTAAGCACGGAAGCAACAGAAGAGGATGATCTTCTTAACAAGCAAATCACTGGCATTAGATCGACATGCAAAACAATACGAAGCATTATTCTCAAGAGGCACGATGAACAGCTCGTGATGCCGCATGCCACAACATTCCAAGCTCAACTTTGCAATCAAGCACAAGGCCTGGCATTACATAGACAATATCCAGAACAAACTCTTAACACAAGAGTATCTCAGCAGAGTAACTATTTACTTCTAAACTGAACACAGGAATAGGAAAAAACACTCGACGCTGCTCACAGCAAGGGCGTCCCACTCAAAAATATCAAATGCATGTCTTTTGGCTAACATCAATGAGCAAATTTTGACAAGGTTTTCCAATTCCAATATATTAAACTAACGTCTTCTTGCTAACATCAATGATTAAACTTTGACAAGCTTTTCCGATTCAAAATTTGTAATGCCTATGATCGTGGAGTCCTGTCGTAGCTTCTTGTACTTGTTTGGGCACTTTTTGCCCAGGGCACTCCACGTGTTGTTAAATTGCCAATGGTCTATGCAAACTAGTCATGTCACTGGTGTCTAATAATACTCTGTAAAGCTTCTCGGTCATTCCTTCTGTAATGTAGCGCAAACAGTGAGTGCTTCTTTCTGCAAAGTGGAACGACCAACTGGACCCAGTAATGCAGCAGTTTGCCTTGGACACATTGGCTCCTTTTGTGCAGTTCAACTAAAATCGAAGTCGGAATAAAACCGAGCTTTAATTTTGATATCCCTATAAGCAACAATAGGTATAAGGGAAACAATTACTGAGAAGCATCTACTGATCTACTTTATCTAAAATTGAAGTCGGAATAAAACGGTTGATGACTTGTACTCCCAGAAGAAAAGCATCTACTGATCTACTTTATCTTAATGGGAAACAAAGCAGGAGAGTAGCAATTCTCCATCAGTGTGATTCATTCATATTGACTGAGACATTATCTTAACAATGCCTTGTTTCAACATGTATAAAGAACGACAAAGCAGAAAAGTACCATTCCTAAAACAATGCAACTGATTCATTTTAACAGAGACATTATCTTAACAATACCTTGATTAAACATGTAGAAAGAACTACAAAGCAGGATAGTACTATTCCTAACAAGTGTTGCAGTTTTGAACTAAGATTCAGTAGTTAATTAATTCTGAGAGTGGCATTGTTTAATTTTACCAGCGGCATTAGATTAACGAAAAGCATAAACAGTTCCAGGGGAGAGTGGGCGCAACAACAGTATGTGCTTCCATCTACTTATAAGGGGGTGATGCAGAGTTTGTTGTAACAAAGCAACAAGCATCATGTCTGGGTTGGTCCCATTTTTGTTCACTACTAATGGGAAAAGACAGCAATACAATAGCTTCAATTCAACATTTATTTAAAACAGTACCAATACAAGTACCACAACATCTCAAAGCACACTACACAATCATGTGGATGAAGGCCTGTACTGACCTTTCATGAGACCGACAAAGGTAAAATACGAATCTCGATCTACTTTTGTGCAGTTCCACCAAAATTAAGCAAAGTCACCGGTGTGACATTCAAGTTGAACTTCACAAAACACTCTTAAAACATAAGTGTTTCGAGTAGCGAAGCAAAATGTCGCAATAGCAACAAGTTGAATCGATAGTCCTGTTTTAACAGAGGCAAAAAAGGAAACAATTACTTGCCGATAAAGGAGGATGAAACAAACGGTGACAGAAAGAAGCATCTAACTTATCTTGGATGGAAAACAAAGTAGGACAGTAGCATTTCTAAAACGGTTGCATTGATTCATATTAACAGAGACATTCTCTTGAAACAACATTCGTTAAAAAATGTAATTTACTTTTAACAATGGCATTGCTTCAATTTTCCGGCGGCATTCTTAGATTAACAACGGCAAAATAGTTGTATGGGACATGCCAGCACCATGTGCGTCCACACGTATAAATGGGTGATGCAGAGTATGTAGCCAAGCAGCATATATGCGCTGGTCCCATATTTGTTCTCTTTGAACCTTCTTCCTATGTGAGGGCAGCAAATCTAGTCCTGCACAAACTACCCGACCCCTAGTTTCTTTCCCTTTTCAACAAAGAGATCGGTTCCTTACAGATGTGTGTACTGGGTTACCCCCTTTTTCCCTTTTTTACCTGCAAAGCGGCTGGATAGCCAGTCTATACTACTTTCCGCCCCTCCTTTCCTCATTGAACCACGTCCTAGATTCTTGCTCCAGCCCACCGCACCCTTCTTTCCTCTTTGAACCAAGACCTAGATTCGACTACAGATCGAAAAAGATCCACATGCAGCTAGAGCAACGACGGTTTCAAAGAAACTTATACCTTAGGGTCGTCGGGATGTGGCAAGGCGTACGGCGGGAGGCCGGATCTGCCCACACTACATACGGCTGCGAGGAAGAAGGGGTCGGTGGCCCTCCCGCACAGGAGCTGGGTGAAAGAGAACAGCGCAGCCGGTAGTGGATTGCCTCCCTCGCCGAAGGCGATAGAGTGAACGCTGCACCTCCTCCCCTTCCCGGTGCGACGGGATACGGACACCTCCTTCACCAGCTGTGAGGGGGGAGAGAGACAAGAGGCCAACGCAGTCTTGCTTAGATCTGGTGAAGAGAGGGTGAGAGACTGTGAATATAGCAAACCCTAGCAAATGAACGCTGAGCCTCCAGCGTGTAACATATATGTAGTGCGGCGAGCGTGTGGAGAGTGCAAACCCTAGCGAACAAGCGCTGAGGCTCCCACTTATATATATACTACTGTAGTATGGACTGAGCTCCGGTGCCTTCACTACACCTGCTTTTGGCTGTATGACAGGTGAGCAGCCACATTTTGGGCCCACCTGTCATAAATCCAAAGGCAGGTGCACTAAGTCAATGAAGCTGCGTCCATATAGTACTCTCGTGTATACGACTAATATATAGTGGAGTGGTTTTCTTATTCTCTCCATAACAATCGTTTTAAATTGTGTAAGTACGAAACGAAACTCTTTATTTAATGTACAGTGAAGAAAACTAGTACTACTTCCGATGAACTAACGATCCACGCCCATGCGTCCTGG
Source organism: Triticum aestivum (assembly GCF_018294505.1). Classification (NCBI taxonomy): domain Eukaryota; kingdom Viridiplantae; phylum Streptophyta; class Magnoliopsida; order Poales; family Poaceae; genus Triticum; species Triticum aestivum. The sequence continues at coordinate 425,876,955 of NC_057808.1, read as the reverse complement.
TCGCACTTCCTGTCCTTCACGTGTGGTACACTACCCTCCCTTAAGTGAGAGAGCGAGACGCGAGAAACTCTATCAAACAAGAGGCTATAATGGAGTAAAAAAATCTCTCCATAGCAGTGGTTTTAAATAGAATACGTGCGTTCCCGGAAAAAAGAAACGAAAACTGGCGGACAATTTTTCTAACGTACCAAGAAAGAAAACTCGATCAAAAACACGCCCCCCCTTCCAGGTCGCGAGAGTCATCGCGCACACACACATAGACATAGACATGCATATCCGTGTTTACGTAAAATTCCATTTCCATCTCCATCTCCAATCATATTTGTCCAACTGGCACATTATTTACATTGTTAATTATATACGCAGCAATATTAACGTACATCATCTCTTGTTTGCGCACGTCCGGACCGCTGCCACGGCCGGTCCTGACCAACCCGAACCCTCTTCATCACCCACGCGTGCTTCCCGCCCGAAACGGTCAGTGCCGCATTCATGCCCGGCCAGAGCGGACGCGACCTCTCACTGGCGCCGGCATTGAAGCGGCGCGCCGGCCGAGAGAGCGTCGCCCGCGCCGCTTCCGGGTGCACGCGGCTGCTCCGCGTTCAAAGGTCGCAATAGCCGGCTACAACATGCATGTAAAAAGTTCTTGGGAGTCCGTGCTACAGCTAGCTGTCCTCCCCCAACTCGTCAATCTCTTCCAGTAGTGCTAGTACTCCATGGCGCGATCCATCGACAAGCAGGCGGGAAAGTTATCGTATACTCGGTTTGCGGTGAGTGGCATGCCGAGCGACCGTGTGGGGTCGAGCCGTGGAGGAGGGTGAGACACGAACACGACAGACGTGATTTAAACGTTGGTTTTGCTCGATGGCGCGATCCAACGAAATGAAACGTTGGTTTCTCTCCGTTTCCATTTTTTCTCCGGAAAAACGGAAACTTTCCACTCCATTTTCATTCCTATTCCAAGGTTGCCCCGTTACAACATTCCATCAAATACAAAGGAAAACTAACACGCATGCTGATGCATCTCAATGATTCACAGATCATAGCCAATATTTACTTCACAACTAAAGAAAAAAGTTGTGAGAGCGTGTACGAAAGAAAAACTACTGATGGGGTCACTACGACTTAAACCCTAAACCCTAAACATGATTTAATTTCCTGGCCAGGTAGAACCTGTCGAAGGAAAGACGGCTGGCACCCTCGGATCATACGATGCTTTTGTGCAGTTCCACTAAAATCGACCTGAGCATCCCTGATGGCAAAGATATTGAAGAAGTGTGATTAGAATAATAGTACTGGCACTAGTTCATGAGACATAAACTCATCACAAGTAGAAGCCGGTAGAAGTAGAGAAAGATCGACATGGAGATGGAGCTACGGCAGTGGAGCAAGCCGGCTCCAAAAGGAAGATGGACTACCTGGGACGTCGGGCTGTAGCTAGAAGGGCGGTTGGGACGCGGCATCGGCCCATACCGCGGTGACCCCCGATTGGGACGCACCGACTGTGGGTTTTCTCCCTCGCCGATGTCGACCGCGTCTACGCAGAACATTGTTCCCTTCCCCCAGCTGCGGGATCAGGCCCGTCGTTCTATGCTTGTGAAGAGAGCAACCTAAGCAAGCAGGCTTGTAGCTTAGGCTCCTGCTAGTGTATATATAGTGGTTTTCTTTTTCTCTCCATATCAACCATTTTATATTGCGTACGTGTCATTCAAGAGTGAAATGATGGTTGCTTCTTCCGACTAACTTACTGTGTGATTTGACTGCTCCTTAGTGGCCCCTACACGTACTCCCCCTACGTGTATGCAACAGTCACACGTACACATGGACGCAAAAACGCGCGCGACGCCCTAATGCATGCATGTCCGAGCACACGACGGAACACACACGGTCACGCTCAAGTGCTCAACCTACACGTGCATGCACACACATACTCAGTCAGGGTGAGCTAGTGACCGTATAAACACCGGAAAATATATATATTGAGCGCAATGAGCGTATTATGAAGTCCACTGACCGTATTTTTACAAATATACAGTGACAGACAGTGTATTTATCTCGTTTGAAATTAAGACAATATTAACCGGAGAGGAGGCAGTATGGACTAGCATTACTTTGCTGTGTCCCGTCAACTTGCCGAACGAGGAGAAGGTTGCAGGACGGGAGAAGCTTGCGCGCGGTGGCTCGCAGGACAAGGAGAAACTTTTGACTAATGCAAGCTCTCCCTCGCTCAGGCGGTGGACGTGCAACAGTTAATTCGGTGTCAGATTGCCAGAAGCATACACTATACTACTAGTGCTATTATTGTTCGACTTCCCGAATAGGCGAACAGCCAAGCGCAAAGTAAACAGGTCAGCAAACCTTGCGGCGCATCTTCGTGCGAACCGTGCGGCGCATCTTCGTGCGAACCGTGCTTGCTGCACTTTGAATGTGGCCGAGAGCTGGCTTGATGAAACACCTCGCTTCCTACTTCTTTTTTTGCGGGGTACCTCGCTTCCTAGTGACCAGTGTCTTGGCTGATCGTCCTAAGAATGCTTATATATGAATAAAGCTCTCTCATTTACCCGCAAAAAAGATTAAGCCATATTAACCGGAAAGGAGGGAGTATGGACTAGCACTACTTTTTGGTGTGTCCCGTCAACTCGCAGAACGAGGAGAAGCTTGCAGGACAAGGTGAAGCTCGCTTACGCCTTTTGACTAATGCAACCTACCCTCGGTGGACATGCATCAGTCCATTCGGTGTCAGATTGTCAGAGGCATACACTGTAGTACCATCATTGTTCGACTTCACGAAGAGGCGAAGAGCCAAGCGCAGTAGTACGAGTAGTACTACTACTAGAACCGCATGGTGGAGCGTCTGTACTCTTATTTTTTTATCTCTGATAAAGTACACGTTTATTCCGGAGAAGGGTGGAAAACGGCAGCCCAACATGTAATGAATGATATCGATCAACCAACCATGCTCAAATATATCTTGGCCTCAATGCGAGCTCGTCTGTGTGTTCTCGCTCCTCATCTCTCTGAAGGAACGGCGGGTTGGCTCTTTGCCGTCAATTGAGCTCGGTTTGCTCACACTCCTGTCCCACATGTCAGTGATATGCCAAGAGGAGGTGCGTTGACCGACTGGCCATACGCGTACTTGGTTTTGCACCTTCATACTACTCCCTCTGTCACAGTTTACAGGGCACGCTTCATTATGATGCATTTCTCTCAATGCATTTCCACCACCAGAGAGACTTTAGACGCGTTTGGTTTAATGCTCAATTAATTAGGGCATGGTAACCGCAATCAAGTCCACAATTTTCTCTCCATGTACTGTACTACTACGGAGTGGAGTAAGTGCATGCATGTGTGTACCCGGGGTGGAAGCACTGCATGCATGTGTGTACGCATTATTCCCTCTAGTAATAGACGCCGTGCTATAACTACCAATGCTATTTTTCAGGCCGATCGCTAGTCGCCTTGGTCCCACAGATTTTTTTTCTTTTTTCTGAAGCGCGCTGTATAAACAGTGACGGATGGAGTAGTATGAGCGGATTCAAAGAAGAGCGTATTGATGGTTGCTTCTTCAGAGCAACTTACAGTGGGAAAGGTGGGGCTTATGATTTGACTGCTCATTACTCACTATTAATGCGGCGCAACGACCGGGCTGAGTCTCCCATGCGGTTGTGCACTACCCCCTCGGTTCTTAAATATACTCCGGAGTATTTGTCTTTCTAGAGATTTCAACGAGTGACTACTCAAATATTTGTCTTTTTAGAGATTTCAAATGGACTGGCACATACGGATGTATATAGACATATTTTAGAGTGTAGATTCACTCATTTTGCTCCGTATGTAGTCACTTGTTGAAATCTCTAGAAAGACGAATAGAATATTTAGGAACGGAGGGAGTACACATACGAAGCAAAATGAGTGAATCTACACTCTAAAATATGCCCGTTTGAAATTTGTAAAAAGACAAATATTTAGGAACGAAGGAGTATAATTTTGTGCATGGCACATGGACCCGGATGATGAAGAGGCTTCTGGCAATGCTATCAAGCTTCCATCATTTGTTTACATAATTGACGTACTATACAAATAATTTTCCAGCGACATGAAATTGTACAATGGTGTGAGCTTTCAGCTTTTGTTTCGCGTGTCTTGCCATCGATGCTCTTTCGGAAACAATAAAAAACTAACTTCCTTGCTAATGCATGTCAATTATTAGCAGATCAGAGCTAATAATTACATCACAACTGAAGACAGAGTTGTGAGAAGGTGTTAAATTAAAATTGATCCATGCTTTCATTGGCAGCAACGTCCCCCCAGCTCTGTCTAAATCAACAAGGCATGTTGGGAAAAAAAGTAGCTGTCTGGAGCATGCAACATTCCGATCATTTTGTGCAGTTCCACTAAAATAGAGCTGAGCGTCCCTGTTCCAAAGATATTAAGTGTGATTACGATAATAGAGGACTGCTGATGAAACAATAAACACACAAATAGAAGCCGGTCACCTTTGCAGTCTCTCTTAAGACTAACTAGTTGGAGAAGATTAGGCTCGGAGTTGGATGAGGAGGATAGAGCAAAACCAATCTCCCTTTGTGCAGTCGCACTGAAATGTAGAGACGTTGCCCGTGTGACATTTTAGTACAACTGCACAAAACACTCTTAAGAAAAAAGTGATTTGTGCAGTTCACCAAAAGGTCGCAATAGCAACGAGTAGAAAGGAAACAATTACTGGCCAATAACAGTTGATGACACATGCGACGACAAAAAAGAAGCATATTCCTTGTCCTAAGGGAAGATAACAACACGGTTGTGTTTGTCTAAAACGGTGTGAGGACGAGAATGCAATATGGAAAGTACGCCGGACGAGCTACGTTTTGGGCAAAGAACTATGGAAGATCCACATGCAGCGACGTGGGAAGACGGGCAGTGGAGCAAGGCCGGAGGGGATACCTGGAGGTCGTCGGGATGTAACTAGGTGAGCGGCGGCGGGCGGAATCTGCGAGCAGGTGGCGTAGGCCCTGCCGCGCCGGAGCTTGGTCAGAGAGAACGGCGTGTACCGCAGATCGGGACGTGCTGCCTCGGCGCCGTCAAACGGAGAAACGATGCACTTCCTCCCTTTCCCCCGGCGGACGGGATGCAGCCGGATTAGTGACCAACGGTGAGAGAGAGAGAGGCCACCGCACTCCCTTTCCCCGGCGTACGGGATGCGGCCGGATCAGTGACCAACGGTGAGAGAGAGAGGCCACCGCACTCCCTTTCCCCCGGCGGACGGGATGCGGCCGGATCAGTGACCAACGGTGAGAGAGAGAGAGGCCACCGCAGCCTTGTGTGAGATACTCTGAAGAGCGACAAACCAGGCAGGCAGGCTCCATTGTATATAGTGAGCGGACTACCTTTTTCTCCATAAAAATCGTTTTATATTCTGTGTACGTGCCATTGAGCGCTATAACTTTATTTAAAAATAACGCGGCAACGCGTCAAGTCGAACTTTGTTTCGTGCACGCGTGGTACACGACCTCCCTAGGTAAACAACCGCTACAGGCGTTCAAATTAGCACGTGGGCTGCCATTTCGTAAAGAAATGAGCTCCACCGTGTACCCGCGCGGGTGTGGCTGGGCACGAAGCGTGAGTACGTGCACGGTGCACCTATTCTCTTCTTGTATACGTACACCACCTACGTGGGGTTGTGTGAGAGAGATACAAACCTAGAGAGATATAGTGTGTGGGTTCTTGAGAGTTTTTTGGGGGGGGGGTCAATCAAAAAATGTAACATATGCAATGTGTGTGAAATAGAGTCCTGGATATAACATATATATAGAGGGGGCGATCCACGAGAAGAGAGTGGAGGTATCATCGGCTTGAGGTGTCCATAGAATCGAAGAGAGGGATGATGTGTGTGTGTGTGCGCGCGCGATCGATAAAGAGTGCCATCGAATTTGTGTGTGCCCACGTCAAAGATATAGAGTGGCTGGCCTACTGGAACGTGAGATGGGACATGTGCAGTTTGTCTCTGTGGCATGGATACCTACCTGCAGCGCTCGACTATCGGTGTGTGGTGGGGGAAGAGGGAGGCCCAATTAACTATAGAGGTACAATGGCTGGTATATGTGTGGAGGAGGAGAGAGGCCTACCTCATGTATTAAGGAGATCGATCTGCCTCATGTATTAAGGGAGATCGATCGGCATCCATGCATATGTGCAGGAGAGGAATAAGGTTGGGAGAGAGACAGAGCTAGAGTGTTGGAGGGGGTGGTAGTGGAGTTGCTTCTAACAAATGGTGGGATAGGCTTGCTAGACAAACGGAGGGCACGCCCGCAATATCAATAAGAGAGGAGATGGCTGCTTGTTGTCTGTGCACGTGCGTGTGAGAGACGGGTCAGGAGGCATGCACGAATGATGAGGGGGGACGATGTGGCTGTGGTAAGCAGACGTAACTACATAGGAAGATCAATCGCCCTTTGTTAGAGAAAGGAGAGACATAACTTGTGAGGTACGTCGATCGATGGGGGGGTAGTTAAAGTCGATCTAGGTATATGTTGGGAGATCGATCGGTATACATGCATGTGTGTGTTAGAAGCAAATGAGGCACGAGGAGAAGGATAGAGAGAGAGGGATGCATGTAGGAGGTGGTACGAGAGGCATACTATATCGAGGGGGGAGGAGTGTGCGAGTACGAGAACGATGAAAAGAGTGGTGGGAGTGAGGCATGGACGGTGACAAGAGAAGAGGGGAAGCTTGTGTTTGTGCTAGGCACACCTGGCTAGAGAGGCATATCGATCGATGTGTGCCGTAAAGAAGGAGCTGGGGGGCCTACACACACCGTGGGTGAACGACCTAAAGTGAAAAGACGAATTTGCGCGATGGAGCTAGAGAATGCTGAGGGAGGGTGAGAGGGATGCGGGCGTGTGCATGCACAAGAGAAAGTTAGCGCTAGCTACAAAGATAAGAGGGTTGTGTGGGTGTAAAAGACGAATAGAGATCATATATACTTCATTATAAAAAGCGAATTCGGATATTTGAAGAATTTATCATAGTGTTTCAAACCGACGCATGTGTGAATATATATAACGGTGATACACATGGTGTGGTTATGAACATGTTATACTACATTTAATATATTTTATCTCTACTCTTATAAAAAACGGAGTTGTTGATGATGGTGTGCCTGCCATCCTGCATTATAGGCCGTCCGATTTATATCTGGCGGATAGCAAGGAAACTATGATGGTTGAAGTTGGCAACAATCATGATTGTAGATTCTTATTGAAATAGAGAAACGAATTCAAATTTAGTTCGAATTGCAGCGGTAGTATAGACATTTGGAATGCACTAAAATGTTGGTATGAGTAGGTTACATGCATTATACAGCAAGCGAAAAAATTTAATCGGACATAACATGGATTCATACTCCCTCCTTCCATCTATATAGGGCGTAATGAGATTTTTAAGACCGCCTTTGACTATTGACAAGATTAATAGTACATGACATGCACAATGTGAAAATTATATCATTGAAAGAACCTTTCACAGACGAATTTAACGGTGTGCTTTGTGTAAGTTGCATGTCATATATCATTGCTCTAATATTTGGTCAAAGTTAGCATCGAAAAACGCATTAGGCCCTATATAGATGGAAGGAGGGAGTAGCTTTGAATAGCATTTGTATAGTAAAACGGGGCAAGACTCTCTCTTTGTGTGGTGTGAATAGTTTTATTTTTTTCGTTTTCTTTTTGGTTGAGGGAAGTGCGAATTGATTTGGTACGTACAAGTACAATATTACTACACGTTAGGCTTGTCCCTAAAATTCAACCCGCGTCTTGTTATATCCCGAAAATTCAGATATCGTGCTCCCAAAACTGGCGCCTTCACAACCCGCGCCTTGCTATCCCGAAATTACAACGCGCGCGAAAACTCCCTCCAGCTGCCAAATCCCGACACGCGAAATCCCCCTTCTAACCCTGAGCCGAAAGGGCCGCTAGTTCAAATCGGTGGGGGGTACTTTTGTAACACACCCTACATTTTGGACAAGCGCGTCCCTAAGTCATGCTTCACCCCCTCCCATCGCCCCCTTTTCGCCATTCGAAATCCCAGGCCGCCATAACCTCTCCGCTCCAGCCGCGAAACCCCACCCTCCTCCGTCCGCCACGTCACCGCTGCCCAGCCGGAGCCTCTTCCCCGACGACGTCGTCCACCGCAACAGCTCGACGTCCCTCGTCCACCTCCCCGGATGAGGATCCGTCGTCCATCTCGCCGTCCCACCGGTTCAGCCGCCCCGTCCTCCACCTCCAAGGAGCTGCTCCGACGATCGCCTCGTCTATTGCGGCTGCTCCATCCCCACAGCGCCGCCTTAACCTGCTCCACCGGAATCGCAGCATCCTCACCGACTCCTCGGACGAAGCTGAGGCCTACTCGGTGCCACCAAAGAGGTTGTACACTCATCGCAACGCACCTTCTCCTTAACTCGACCTCCCGGCGCCGACGGTGCTCCATCCCGCACCCCCATGGAGCGGCTACCTTGAAGCCGGCGCCGCGGGCGACATCTCCACGACGGCTCTCCCCCAGTGTGAGGCCCCTTCGGCGGCGGCGTCCATACCAGCCGGATCTGCTGCTGCTCCGGCTCTCGCTCGCTCGCGCTGCTACTGCTGCTCTCCCCCTCGCTCGTGCTGCTGCTCTGCTCCGATTAAGCCACACTTCAGTCGACTGAATCGACTATTGGGTCAGTCGATTTTCAGGGGTTGGGGGGCTCACCGGAGTTAAGGAAGAACCACCCGCAGCGGGGACGGGGGCTCGCCGGAGAGGTACCCCACTATCTATCTTAGGGTTCAGGGTGGGGGCGGGGGGCCTAGAGGGCTGGCCGGGGCGGCGGTGGCGAGTTGTTTCGGGGCGGCGAGGCGGCGCTGGGGCCGGCGGTTCAGCCGGTGGTGACTGGCGGCTCAGGGGGGTGCAGGTTGAGGATGAACTGCAGGCCCTCCCTAAACTACATGTCAAGTGCCTCTCTGCTACCATTGCGTTCAGTTTCGATAGTAGCATTCAGATTCCACAGTAAATTTCAGTTTCGACAGTTAAGTTCAGAGTCAACAGTTTTTACCTCATCTGTTGTAGTCAGGTGGTTTTTGGTGATGTTAATTTTACATCCATTTTACATCATCTATTGGAGATGCTATTAGAATCCCACTTGAGATTGACGATGTCTGTCTTGTGCTGCTTCAGCCTTGACGTCTTACGGCTCACCGGAGCTGCTCCAACGACAGAACGATCCATCACAACAGAGCAGTGCCCTGGACGCCGTCTACAGATTCCTCAGATCTCCCTCCACACCTCCGACAGCCACCTCTGCCTCAACTGCTTCAGCGACCAACCCAATGATGCTGAGGTCGACACGGCTACGGCAAAGAGGTTGTACACTTGTTGCATCACTTATTACTATACATTCACGTCGATCCATTAGGGCTATTTTGGTTCAACGGAAAAACGTCGATCCACTGGTTGTTACCATCACTCTAAATTTCTGCATGCTCTCCTTACATAATCTCACCATATTTTTTTCGTATGCATGTCAGATATTGTACACAGTCATGCTGAACATGTAGAGAAAAAGAGAAGAGTTTTGCGCGGCAATACAATGTCATGCAGACATCGCTCCATGGTGGGTTCAATGGCAAACCCTCCCCACCCCTCTCCAGATTGTAATCCAGAGGAAGATATCTGTTCTGAGGCGGATTCAGACGCCGCTGACCACTCCTATTTACCCCCCAAGGTGTTTGCTCTACCTTGGCATGATGATGTTAGTCATATCATGCATATGTTGCCTTGCAGTGCCTACTTTTGACATCATATATGTCATCTGCTTAGTTTAGACATGTTCTGTAATGCCACCTGTTTAGTTTCTATATCATATATGGGAATTATGCAGTCTCATGTCTTTTAGCCAGCCATAATATATGTGAAATGTGCAATGCCATCCTGTTTAACCAGGCATCATATATTTGAATGATATCTTGCCCATCCTTTTCTTCATTACATTTCCATTTGTCGACAATGTTTGTACATTAAACTACTCTTCCTGTGAATCAGCCATTTGGGTGGGAGATGGAAAAATCTGGAGTGAAAACAAGGCCTTCAGAGCAGACAGTGCTACCTGTCGAAGCAGATCTCTTGTTGGGTCCCGATAGCTCCTCAGAGATGGATTCAGAGACAGATGACCAGTCCTATTCCCCCACTGAGGTGTATGCTCTAACTTGGCACGGTTATACTGCTCATATCATGCATACGGTGTCTTGCATTGCATAGTTTAGACATCATATACACAATATTCAACACCATGTTCTTAGTTCAGACATCATATCGAATGCCCTCTGTTTAGCATATAAATCACATATGTGAATTAAATGATGCGATCCTGATTACTTAGATAACATGTAGGTGAATTATGTCATGCGATCCTGTTTAGTTATTCATCATATCTTTGAATTATGTTATGCTATGCTATCCAGTTTAGATAGACATCATATATGTGAAATTATGTCATGCTATCCGTTTTAGTTAAACAATATACATGTCAACTATTTCATGCCCTCTTTTTTCCACACTATCTATTGCATCTGTCTCTCATACAATGTCTGTACATTCAACTATGTTTCCTGTTTATCAGCCATTTGAATTGGAGCGGGTGATGCCAGTATCTAGCGGACTAAAAACACGGTCTTCAAATAAAACAGTGCTACCTCTTGGTGGAGATAGCACCCCGGTTGTACATGCACAAGAACCAGCCCTACCACACATAACCCAAACTCTCGCAGATTGTACCCCTACTGCGATGGACAGAGAACCAGCTTCACCCAATCTAACCCCAACCCCAGCCGATAGTAACCCAGTTCCTGTTGACACAGCACCATCTCCACCACAGAGCTCCCAAACAAGAGCAGTTAGTAAGGCAGCTCCAGTGCCCAAAGGGCCAGTACTATCACGGCGAACCCCAACTCCACCAGTTAGTACGCCTATTCCTGTGGAGGAAGCACAACCAGCTAGTCGTAGTTTAGCATCTATCGCATTTGATGTTGTTAAATCGTATGTGCGTATCTTCCCATCTTGGAAATATTATACTGAAGATGAAGGAAAATGCCAGTTGCAGGTGTTTGTCCAGGAGTTATGTGTAAGTAATGTTATTCATGGCAATTACTTTGCTTCGTCCCATACATCCTACCTCCATGATGGTTATAATACAGCAAATTTTCCCATTTTTCTCTATAGAGAAGGACCGATTTGGAAACTCAGGATGAGGTAACCTGTGCTAATACCTCTGCTATCTTCAAGAATGCTTGGTGGCAGTATCGGAATTACCTGAAGAAAACGTACTTCACCGGCAAAGAAACTCATCAAATTCCCTTACGTTCTCCTGAGACACATTTACTGGACGATGACTGGGAACGCCTTGTTCTGTACTGGTCCCGAACCAAGAATGTGGTAAGGTCTATGAGCTCATTTTCTATTTTTTAGTATTATATTCTTGCGTCTTACTGTACTCTGTTCATGTAGAACAAGTGCCTAAACCTGAAGAACAACTGTTCTAATTTAAGATTCCATTGCTATCATAGTTCAAAAAAGCGCTAGGCGTTAATTGTGCGTTTTGCCACCGCCTTGCGCTTTACTGACCAAAGCGCATGCTTATGCGCAGTTATGCACAGATTATGCGTAGTTATGCGCAATGCGTTTTGCCAACGCCTAGAGCCTAGGCGCGCTCGCTTAGGCGCGCCTTTTTTAACTATGATTGCTTTGCTCTTGTATCACTGTATTTACTCATACAAACTTATTTTTAAATTGAAGGATCCAATCGAAACTCCAATGGCACAGCAGGTATGTTCACGCATGTTTCTTTAACAGGTTTGCTCTTATCAATAGCTCTGTTGATTTCAATTTCAATTGTGTATACAGTTGACTTTCATATCATGCACATTACTAGCATCACAACAGAGCCAATAGTGTTGTTGTACATGTAGACCCGTGGTACCCATCTGAAATCTTGTTGTGCCGTGTAGTTTCCCACGCTTTGTATTCTTTCACTGCTGCTTTGTCTTGAACTGATATGATTTGAACCGTGTCTCTATTTTGATTTGGCAAGACAATGCAGTGACCATAGGACATAGATATATGTTTGTTTGATGCTTTTATTATGTACTAGTACTTGGCAATAGAAGACTTGGTAGTTTAATCCTGTCCACCTTACTAATGAACTGGTTCACCGAAATGAGTTTCATATACTAGTACATGCTAAACTTGTTATGTGTCTGCTTGTTTCTTCTTTTAGAATGCTGACAGAATATTGGGGAAGAGTGCCTTATTAAGCAATGGTAAAGGAAGTAATGCAGATAAGGTTCAGGATAGTGACACATCCTTGTTGGTCTCCAACAAAGCTGATAAAACAGCTAAGGAAGACTATCTTGAAGACAGCGAGACAACCCCAAAGTCCTGTCTTGGTTTAGTGTTCGAGTTACTGGCCACTACCGCTTGCACAAGCTATTCAAACTCACTGTCTGAATCAGTTCGGTTTCTTGAGTCTCAACTACAAGCTGAAAGACATCGATCAGCTGTGCTGCGACAAGAAGCGGAAGGACTGCGGAAGTCCCTGGAGCATTCAGATGCATACTTTCTGGTGCAACAGCAAGCGTTGGAGGATTTTAGCGCCAAACAGGACAAAGCTAATCAGCTTGCTAAGCTTATTGCCAGCATGGTGGATACCCAGGATAACGTTTCTTGAGCTCTTCTGAAGTTGTTTCAGTTATGCTCTTGTTTTGCTGCCGCGTTTATTTGCACTGGTGGCCAATTTTGACGGCCAGTGTATGTAATGTGCTGCTTTGTTCCCTATATTTGCACTGGTGGCGAACTTTGATGCCCAGTGGATGTAATATGTGTAATAGCGGTAATAGGCTAGCGTTAATTGCTTGCTTATTTATTTCCTTATTGTCTTGTTTAGTTGTTTGCTTGTAGTCACTGCAGTTCTTTTTCTGTTTTTTTCTAGTGGCCACAATAGCCTATTTTTGGTAACTAGGCCAAAATAATCGTGGCAACACACGGACTGTTGTAACCATGGGCCTCCTGCAGGCCGTATGATCCATGGGCCTTCGTCCGGCCGTAGGATCCATCGGCCTTCTATACGGGCCTTAGGGTCCATGGGCCTTCTACGGGCCGTAGGGTCCATGGGCCTTCTACGGGCCGTACGATCCATGGGCCTTCTACGGGCCGTACTATCCATGGGCCTCATACGGGCCGTAGGATCCATGGGCCTTCTACGGGGCGTATCATCATTTCGCCAATCATGGGCCGTACTATTCGTGGACCATAACGGGCCGTTAATAGGCCGTATTTGATAACTCTATGAAAACAGCCCAACGGGTTTTTTTGACATGAAAACGGCCCAACGTATTAACGGTCCGCAAACGGGCCGACTGTAACGACGGGCTGAATTTGGCCCACAAGCAGAAAATGACAGTAACGGGCCGTATGTAACCGAATGCTGCAAATGAGCCCAAGAATCAATGGGCCCTGAGAAGGCCGAAAGATAACTTGGGCTGGAAACGGCCCAATGGAATAACGGGCCGTTAATGGGTATAAAGTGATACACTGTTCATTACGGGCCAGTTTCACCACGGGCCGTTAATGGGCCAAGAGTTACAAAGGTCCTCATATGGGCCGAAAGAAGTCATGGGCCACACATGGGCCGGAAGTTAAAACGGGCTGAATCATATTGGACGGCCCAGATGACGCTACTGGGCCTAATTCGGATAGGGCGTAACGGGCCCTGGGTTAGCGGGCTGTAAATGGGCTATATGCGAACAGGCCGTTAACAGGCTTTCCGTGGGCCGGCCCGCCACCTTTTGACCAAGTCAAACGGGCCGGCCTTTTCACAGGAATGGGCCTCTGTTGGGCCGTGCCACGTGTCGCCGTATCATAGGCGCCTTCGGTCCAATGAGCGGATGACATCTGTCCCAACGGTGAGCCGACACGTGTTTCCTCCAGCCAATGATGATTTTACACGTGGAAAATCCCCATTGGTCGGGGCTGTTAACGGGTTATCGGATCCAAAACCTAACCCGATAGCTTAACGGTGTTCCGTTACGGTGGATGCCACGTGTCGGTCACCCTTGACGAAAGCACTTCTGTGACGCGCGATTTATCGTCATGGAAGTGGACACTTCCGTGATGATAATTTTGGTAATGTCATGGAACACTTCTACGACAGCACAGGTATGACTATCTTGATTATGTCATAAATTTGTCAAAGATGTACATGCATGACAAAAAACGCGACCTACTGTGACAAACACGTATCATCACGGAAGTGTATTTTTTGTAGTGATGACAAAGGGTATGTGCTGGACTAACTGGCCATTCCTATTGAAACAAAGGAGTGGAACTGACAATTTTTCAAACAGTAGAGGTTATCTTTCATATGGATTTTATTATTAGATACTTGCAGATGTGTCTCGCTGCCTTAGATCATGTTTGATTCTTAAAAATTAGATGTTTCATGTAACCATCAATTATGCAACTGGCAGTCCCTGTACATTCTTTTTTATCTGCTCTAAAAAAATATTTCGGTTTATAAGCATCATACATTTTAGTCTATAAGTAAGATTATGAGTTGATCCAGTGTCATAAACAATTCAGTTGAACATGTTTGTTCTACCAGTTTTAGGCAACAATTCACGTGCATATGAAGTTTGATTCCATGTGAAGTCAATGATTGATTTTTTATTGAATTCTTTAGGTTTGATTGGTGAAGCTACATTGAGCAAAGAAGATATGTTTATTTGTGGGGAATTTTCACAGGGAATATCCATCCATCCATGCATAAGACTGACATTATCATTCTTTAACAATGTGCACTTGGCCTCTACTCTGTCTTGCGTAGAGATAAGGCTGGGACATCTATTTTTTTTGTATAATCTTACACTGTAAACTAATTTGTGGTAGGAAACATGTTAACAAGGGCGCAAGTTTTTTCATACATAATTTCAAAAGTACTCCATCCGTTTGTAAATATGTGACATTTTGGTAGTCTACAGAGGGAGTACTATAAAAAATGGCTACGGAGGAGAACAGATATTATTCATGGTATATTCTAATGATTTAACGGTAAAAAATTACATGATAAAAATATTGCACCACTACAATATCTATGCCACTAGCCTGATATTCGCACCACGCATTCTCCCGTTGCAACGCACGGGCATTTTTGCTAGTTCTTTTTTAAAGTGGCATACTGATCTTTCAACTTGGGTAAATCTTTAATGAGCGTCCAGCAATGGGTGAGGGTGAATGGCTTGTTCGCATGCGTGGCCTTGAAGGCTTCAGAAGTTTGAAATGCCAACACAATCAAAGAGAAGGCCACAATGTAATAGCGAAGGGCACAAGATGCAACAAACGTGAACATGGCATAGGAATGAAGAGCAAAAGTTCATACCAACACTAGTGCAGAACCGGACTTTAGCGCCGGTTCGTAAGGGCCTTTAGTGACGGTTCCACAACCGGCACTAAAGAGTGGGGACTAAAGCCCCCCCCCTTTTAGTACCGGTTCATCATGAACCGACGCTAAAGTGCCACCACGTGGCAGGAGCCAGGCCCGGGTGCGTGTAGGACATTAGTACCGGTTGGTAACACCAACCGGTACTAAATGTTTGGGGGTGTTTTGGTTTTATTTTTTATTTTTCCTTTAATTTTGTGTTTTCAATTTAATTTAGTAATTGTTTTACATTATAATGAGTTGTTAAATCATTAGGTGAAAGTACCGCAGATTAGTTTCGACTGGATGCATGTGGATCCTAGCTAAGTGATCAAGTATATGCCATATTATACTTGATCACCTAATTAAGTGATCAAGTATATAATATGGATATGGCACATATACTTGATCACTTAGCTAGGATCCATCCAGCTGAAACTAATCTGCGGTTTCTTTCATAAATGATATAATAACTCATCATCATATTAATATAAAAACTCTTGCATCTCATATCATCAACAACAGTATACTAGCTAGCTAAAAATCATCATAGTCGTCATTACCACTATTTAATCATCATAGTCATTACCGCTATCTAATCACCACCAACACTAGCTTAAAGAAGAAACATTCACTTGTACCAGAAGCAAAGATATCATCGAGTTCAACATGGTCATGATATTATAAGCGTTCATAACACCACAAAAGCAAATCACTCTTTGAGATTAAGTTCAGGACGAAGAACACGGATATGAGAGGACAAGTACTAAGAGCATGAACTAGCTAAATCACTCCTGCTGCTCTCTCTCAGGTAAAATAGCATAGAACATGTATAGCTCTCCTGATTCATCATACTGGAGCATGCAGATGAACCTGTCTCCTAATCGTGGGCTGCGCTTCTCATTGCTGCCCCCTAGTACTTCTCTGGGATCGTTAAACAATTTTTCTCCAATCTTTCACTATTAAGCATTCATCGCTTTTAGAAATCCTGAATGCACTCATGTGCAATGTAGGATATCTTGACCGTAAGCTAACCATTGACATGCGACCTTTAGTCTCGATCCACTGAGGCACAACTGTCATCGGGAGTCCCTGTTGAAGAACATCGTATAGTAATTAATATACTTAGCAATAAAAGTTTAGCAAATAAATAATGTATGCAAAAGATGCACTGAGGACAAATAGTAAATATCTTACCATCTTTCCTAAATAGATGTGACCATAGTTCAATACGATCACCATTGGTCGCACATTTTGAGTACTAACATTTCTAAGTGCAGGAAGAAAATTTGTCTTGACAGTATGAAGATCCTCAAGCCATGAAACATAATGACTTATCTCCTCGCAGTTTAGTTCAGCTCCGGGACAGTAGTAGGTCCTGTCTACCAAGCGCCGGACATGTTTGCTTGAATGGAAATAAGATGTCAATAGAAATTAGTTGTCAACTATTTTTGAATAAACAATATCAAAGACATAAATATGGTTGAGAAACTCACATAATGGTAGAACTGGAGGCGTCTGCACATCGACCCAGATGTCTCTATTACCTTCAATATCATCTTCCGGACGAATATCAAAGGTGATAACCATATCAGGCTCAAATGCATAAGCCTTGCATAGTGCTTGCCAAGTTTTGCATTCAAAATAGGTGTACGTGTCTGCATTGTATAATTTGACGTTGAAAGTATAACCATGCTCGGTCTTCAGGTAAACTCTCTTTACCTCCATAGTTTCCATAGCACTGAAACCTATCTTATCCAAGAGAAAAATTCTTGCATGGCAGGGGATGCGCTACTAGAATAGTGAAAATTTAAAATTATAAGTTGAAGCAAATGAAGCATATATAAGTCATGCTTAATTACGAAAAAAGACTTGTCATTGTGACTTACTGTATCCACTTCGAAGGTCTCATCCAGCTTGATGCTGAAGCGCCTATCATCGACAAGGAAATTTCTGTCGCACAGGCCGCGCTGGTCTTCACAGTATTCGCACATAATGAAATCTTTTTCGTCGTTAGACGACATTTCCTATGTTCATATAGGTGAAACATTAAACACTTACTAGTTCTATTAATTCAACTAATTCAACTACTTCTATTAATTCAACTAGTTTTATTCATTCAACTAATTCAACTAAGCATTTACTAAAAATAAACTTGTTCTATTAATTTTCTTACTAAAATATATAAAGTAGCTATATATAGTAATATTTTAATTAGATCATCAAATCTCATATACCTAAATTTTCTTACTAAAAATAAACTAGTTCGATTAATTCAACTAGTTCAACTAAGAATTTACTACAAATAAACTAGTTATATTAATTCAACTAGTTCAAATAATCTCATATACCTAAATTTTCTTACTAAAAATAAACTAGTTCTATTAATTCAACTAGTTCAAATCTCATATATATACCTAATTAATATCTAGCTAATTTATCTAACAATTGACATTAATATTTAACAACTTTTCTATCTAATTCATCTAACATTAACATTCTAACATTCTTATCTACGTAATTCATCTAACATTAATCTAAACAACAGAAAACAGAAAATAAGTAAAAAACAATGTGTGTGTATGTGTTTGTGTACGAGCGGGGGGCGGCGGCGCGAGACGACGACGCGACGGGGACGGCGCGACGACGGGCGGCGGGCCGGGGGCGACGGCACGATCGAGACGGCGACGACGGGGACGGCGACAATGGGCAGCAGGGGCGGCGAGGGCCGGCGAGGGCGGCGCGCGATGGGCGACGGCGCAGCGGCGGCGGCGATGTCGTGCGAAGAAGTTGGAGAAGAAGTGGTGGTCGATGAAACTGAATTTTTCGTAAGTGCCATATATATAAGAGGGGCCTTTAGTACCGGTTGGAGCCACCAACCAGTACTAAAGGCCAATTTTGGCCAGGTCAAGCGGCGGGAAACGGCCCCTTTAGTACCGGTTCATGGCTCCAACCGGTACTAAAGGCCCACCCATTAGTACCGGTTGGAGCCACGAACCAGTACTAATGGTTCTGCGCTGCCACCCGCGGTGCACAATGTTTAGTCCCACCTCGCCGAGCGAAGGGCAGCCGCACTGGTTTATAAACCCAGCCGCGGCTGCTCCTTCGAACTCCTCTATATAGCAGGCTTCTGGGCCTAACTATGGCGCGCTGCCCTGTGAGCCTGCTGGCCCTTCTGGGCCTGAATTTGCACACCCTAGGTCTGGCAGGCCCACTGGGCAGCGCCCCAACAATTTTTTATATAGTTTTTTTCGTTTCTACATTATTTATTTTCTTCTATTTATTTTTGAGTAATTTTTTATATAGTTTTTTCTTTTCTGCTTTATTTATTTTCTTCTATTTATTTCTGAGTAGTTTTTTTGCTGTATTTAGTTTCTTTGTGAATATTTTTGCTTTAGCTCTCTAAACAAATCGATAAATGACTGAAAAACAGCAAATGATGTCAGAACGTGTTGGAAATTGATGACGTCGCTTTGAATGCTGCATACTGAATGTAAAAAAATTCTGGAGTTCAAATAAGTTTAAAAAACATTGAAGTGCCCGTGTAACAGATGAGTTCTCGTCTGAAACCCTGATACTCCGAAAGAGATTGTCCAGTTTGTACACGAAGTGCGTCCAGTTTTTGCCGTGACCCTCTCTACTCTTTCGCACATGCTATGCGGGTGAAATGATGATACCATGCCAAGTTTCAACATTTTCAGAGTTCATTTTGTAGTGATTTTTAATTTCACGGTCATTTAGCTCTCTAAACAAATCGGTAAATGACTGAAAAACAGAAAATGATGTCAGAACGTGTTGGAAATTGATGACATCGCTTTGAATGCTGCATCCTGAACGCAAAAAATTCTGGAGTTCAAATAAGTTTTAAAAACATTGAAGTGTCCGTGTAACAGATGAATTCTCGTCCGAAACCCTGATACTCCGAAAGAGATTGTCCAGTTTGTACACGAAGTGCGTCAAGTTTTTGCCGTGACCCTCTCTACTCTTTCGCACATGCTATGCGGGTGAAATTATGATACCATGCCAAGTTTCAACATTTTCAGAGTTCATTTTGTAGTGATTTTCAATTTCACGGTCATTTAGCTCTCTAAACAAATCGGTAAATGACTGAAAAACAGCAAATGATGTTAGGACGTGTTGGAAATTGATGACGTTGCTTTGAATGCTGCATACTAAATGCAAAAAAAGTCTGGAGTTCAAATAAGTTTGAAAAACATTGAAGTGCCCGTTTAACATATAATTTCTCGTCTGAAACCCTGTTACTCCGAAAGAGATTGTCCAGTTTGTACACGAATTGCTTCCAGTTTTTGCCGTGACCCTCTCTACTCTTTTGCACATGCTATGCGGGTGAAATGATGATACCATGCCAAGTTTCAACATTTTCAGAGTTCATTTTGTAGTGATTTTTAATTTCACGGTCATTTAGCTCTCTAAACAAATCGGTAAATGACTGAAAAACAGCAAATGATGTCAGAACGTGTTGGAAATTGATGAGGTCGCTTTGAATGCTGCATACTGAACGCAAAAAAAGTCTGGAGTTCAAATAAGTTTAAAAAACATTGAAGTGCCCATGTAACAGATGAGTTCTCGTCCGAAACCCTGATACTCCGAAAGAGATTGTCCAGTTTGTACACGAAGTGCATCCAGTTTTTGCCGGGACACTCTCTACTCTTTCGCACATGCTATGCAAGTGAAATGATGATACCATGCCAAGTTTCAACATTTTCAGAGTTCATTTTGTAGTGATTTTCAATTTCACGGTCATTTAGCTCTCTAAACAAATCGGTAAATGACTGAAAAACAGCAAATGATGTCAGAACCTGTTGGAAATTGATGACGTCGCTTTGAATGCTGCATACTAAACGCAAAAAAAGTCTGGAGTTCAAATAAGTTTGAAAAACATTGAAGTGCCCGTGTAACATATGAGTTCTCGTCCGAAACCCTGATACTCCGAAAGAGATTGTCCAGTTTGTACACGAAGTGCTTCCAGTTTTGCCGTGACCCTCTCTACTCTTTCGCACATGCTATGCGGGTGAAATGAGGATACCATGCCAAGTTTCAACATTTTCAGAGTTCATTTTGTAGTGATTTTCAATTTCACGGTCATTTAGCTCTCTAAACAAATTGGTAAATGACTGAAAAACAGCAAATGATGTCAGAACATGTTGGAAATTGATGACGTCGCTTTGAATGTTGCATACTGAACGCAAAAAAGTCTGGAGTTCAAATAAGTTTAAAAAACATTGAAGTGCCCGTGTAACAGATGAGTTCTCGTCCGAAACCCCGATACTCCGAAAGAGATTGTCCAGTTTGTACACGAAGTGCGTCCAGTTTTTGCCGTGACCCTCTCTACTTTTTCGCACATGCTATGCGGGTGAAATGATGATACCATGCCAAGTTTCAACATTTTCAGAGTTCATTTTGTAGTGATTTTCAATTTCACGGTCATTTAGCTCTCTAAACAAATCGGTAAATGACTGTAAAACAGCAAATGATGTCAGAACGTGTTGGAAATTGATGATGTCGCTTTGAATGCTGCATACTGAACGCAAAAAAGTCTGGAGTTCAAATAAGTTTAAAAAACATTGAAGTGCCCGTGTAACAGATGAGTTCTCGTCCGAAACCCTGATACTCCGAAAGAGATTGTCCAGTTTGTACACGAAGTGCGTCCAGTTTTCAAGTGAGTGGAGAGAGTGAGGGGCGGCCGGCAGGGGAGGACTGGCGCGGGGGATTGAGGGGGAGGCCGAGTGAGTGGAGAGAGTGAGGGCGTAAACATGTAAAAATATACATAAAAAATACATTGATTATCAATGATCTTTTTGTGTACAATCTGAATTGTCAACATGAGTCCTCCACGGTTTAGAAATCGGTGAAGACTCATATTGCGACCACAAATTCTACACACAGAGTTCAATGAAGACCAAGTGCTTGTGATAGTTTGAGAAGTAACATATTTAAGGTGGTAAAAATCTTGCTAGGGGAGCGAGGTGGGACTAAAAACAGACTGCCACAACCTCTTTACTACCGGTTCATGCCATGAACCGATACTAAAGGGGTTGGTCGGGCCCCAGCCTCTTTAGTACCGGTTCGTGGCATGAACCGGTACTAAAGTTTGCACTGAACCGGTACTAAAGATCTCCTCCTGCCTAGCCATTTGAACCGGCACTAATGGACACATTAGTGCTGGCTCAAAATCAAACCGGCACTAATGTGCTTGACATTTGACCCTTTTTCTACTAGTGCAAGTCGCCTACACCTAGGCCACTCACGGGAAGAGACTCAACGCTCTCAAGCGTGGCACGAAACTTGTTGCATTCTTGTTGAATAAACCCCCTTCTCTTTTGGATTGGGTTGATGCCACGGGTGCTTGCAAATTTGTAGAGCGGAAACTCCCTACATTCAGGAATGGTGCCATGAACTCTCGTTCAAAAAACGGATCTGTTTTGCTCGGCACCGGTCTTGGGATCTTGCCCTATCTCCTTCCAGCTTCGCAAATCAATATGTCCTCATCTTCATTGTATGACCCCGTGCGAATGCTTTGCCTCCTCTTTTGTGCATTGCCCCTTTGGGTGAGCTCATCGATAACAATGGCTCGACCTCAGTGTGTGTATGCCCTCTTCTTCCTCTTCGCAATAGATATCTTCATGCCACGAGTTGACATGGGCATCGGCCTCTTCTTCTTCATGGCCACCAAAGTGTTCGACACCATCATGGCCGCGACCATCTTGGCTCTGGATCTCGTCGGGATCGAAGCCTTTGAAGGAAATATGCCCTAGAGGCAATAATAAAGTTATTATTTATTTCCTTATATCATGATAAATGTTTATTCATGCTAGAATTGTATTAACCGGAAACATGATACATGTGTGAATACATAGACAAACAGAGTGTCACTAGTATGCCTCTACTTGACTAGCTCGTTCATCAAAGATGGTTATGTTTCCTAGCCATAGACATGAGTTGTCATTTGATTAACGGGATCACATCATTAGGAGAATGATGTGATTGACTTGACCCATTCCGTTAGCCTAGCACACGATCGTTTAGTATTCTGCTATTGCTTTCTTCATGACTTATACATGTTCCTATGACTATGAGATTATGCAACTCCCGTTTACCGGAGGAACACTTTGTGTGCTACCAAACGTCACAACGTAACTGGGTGATTATAAAGGTGCTCTACAGGTGTCTCCAAAGGTACTTGTTGGGTTGGCGTATTTCGAGATTAGGATTTATCACTCCGATTGTCGGAGAGGTATCTCTGGGCCCACTTGGTAATGCACATCACTTAAGCATTGCAACTAATAAGTTAGTTGCGGGATGATGTATTACGGAACGAGTAAAGAGACTTGCCGGTAACGAGATTGAACTAGGTATTGAGATACCGACGATCGAATCTCGGGCAAGTAACATACCGATGACAAAGGGAACAACGTATGTTGTTATGCGGTTTGACCGATAAATATCTTCGTAGAATATGTGGGAGCCAATATGAGCATCCAGGTTCCGCTATTGGTTATTGGCCGGAGACGTGTCTCGGTCATGTCTACATAGTTCTCGAACCCGTAGGGTCCGCACACTTAAAGTTTCGATGACAGTTATATTATGAGTTTATATGTTTTGATGTACCGAAGGTAGTTCAGAGTCCCGGATGTGATCACGGACATGATGAGGAGTCTCTAAATGGTCGAGACATGAAGATTGATATATTGGACGACTATATTCGGACACCGGAATGGTTCGGGGGGTTATCGGATATATACCGGAGTACCGGGGGGTTACCGGAACCCCCCCGGAGGTTATTGGGTCTCATGGGCCCAATTGGTGGAAGAGGAGAGGTGGCCAAGGGGCAGCCGCGCGCCCCTCCCCCCCAAGTCCGTATTGGACAAGGAGGGGGGTGGCGCCTGTTGGGAATCGTAGCATAATTTAAAATTTTCCTACGCTCACCAAGATGCATCTATGGAGTCTACTAGCAACAAGGGGAAAGGAGTGGATCTACATACCCTTGTAGATCGCGAGCGGAAGCGTTCCAATGAACGTGGATGACGGAGTCGTACTCGCCGTGATCCAAATCACCGATGACCGAGTGCCGAACGGACGGCACCTCCGCGTTCAACACACGTACGGTGCAGCGACGTCTCCTCCTTTCTTGATCCAGCAAGGGGGGAGGAGAGGTTGATGGAGATCCAACAGCACGACGGCGTGGTGGTGGATGTAGCGGCTCTCCGGCAGGGCTTCGCCGAGCTTCTGCGCGCGAGAGAGAGGTGTTGCAGGGGAGGAGGGAGGCGCCAAAGGCTGTAGTGTTTGCTGCCCTCCCTCCCCCCCGCTATTTATAGGACCCCTTGGGAGGGGGGAGCCGGCCAAAACCCATCTAGGGTTGGGGGGGGGCGGCGGCCAAAGGGGGGAAGGGGTTGCCTTGCCCCCCAAGGCAAGGGGAAACTCCCCCCTAGGGTTCCCAACCCTAGGCGCATGGGGGGGAGGCCCAAAGTGGCGCCCCAGCCCATTAGGGGCTGGTTCCCCTCCACTTTCAGCCCACGGGGCCCTCCGGGACAGGTGGCCCCACCCGGTGGACACCCGGGACCCTTCCGGTGGTCCCGGTACAATACCGATAACCCCCGAAACTTTCCCGGTGGCCAAAACTGGACTTCCTATATATAATTCTTCACCTCCGGACCATTCCGGAACCTCTCGTGACGTCCGGGATCTCATCCAGGACTCCGAACAACTTTCGGGTTTCCGCATACATATATCTCTACAACCCTAGCGTCACCGGACCTTAAGTGTGTAGACCCTACGGGTTCGGGAGACATGCAGACATGACCGAGACGCCTCTCCGGTCAATAACCAACAGCGGGATCTGGATACCCATGTTGGCTCCCACATGTTCCACGATGATATCATCGGGTGAACCACGGTGTCGAGGATTCAATCAATCCGTATGCAATTCCCTTTGTCAATCGGTATGTTACTTGCCCGAGATTCGATCGTCGGTATCCCAATACCTAGTTCAATCTCGTTACCGGCAAGTCTCTTTACTCGTACCGCAATGCATGATCCCGTGACTAACGCCTTAGTCACATTGAGCTCATTATGATGATGCATTACCGAGTGGGCCCAGAGATACCTCTCCGTTTACACGGAGTGACAAATCCCAGTCTCGATCCGTGCCAACCCAACAGACACTTTCGGAGATACCCGTAATGCACCTTTATAGTCACCCAGTTACGTTGTGACGTTTGGCACACCCAAAGCACTCCTACGGTATCCGGGAGTTGCACGATCTCATGGTCTAAGGAAAAGATACTTGACATTGGAAAAGCTCTAGCAAACGAAACTACACGATCTTTTATGCTATGCTTAAGTTGGGTCTTGTCCATCACATCATTCTCCTAATGATGTGATCCCGTTATCAATGACATCCTATGTCCATAGTCAGGAAACCATGACTATCTGTTGATCAACGAGCTAGTCAACTAGAGGCTTACTAGGGACAGGTTGTGGTCTATGTATTCACACATGTATTACGATTTCCGGACAATACAATTATAGCATGAATAATAGACTATTATCATGAACACAGAAATATAATAATAACCATTTATTATTGCCTCTAGGGCATATTTCCAACAGCGCCCCCCTTTCCTTGCCCCCTCTCTCTCCTTCCCTCTGCTCTCCTAATCCAACAAGGAAAAGGGAGGTAGTCCTACTCCCGGTGGGACTAGGACTCCTCCTGGCGCGCCCCTCCTGGCCGGCCGCCTCTCCCCCCTTGCTCCTTTATATACGGGGGCAGGGGGCACCATAGAGACACAACAATTGATCATTGATCTTTTAGCCGTGTGCGGTGCCCCCCTCCACCATAGTCCACCTCGATAATATCGTAGCGGTGCTTAGTCGAAGCCCTACGTCGGTAGAACATCATCATTGTCACCACGCCGTCATGCTGATGAAACTCTCCCTCAACACTCGGCTGGATCGGAGTTCGAGGGACGTCATCAGGCTGAATGTGTGCTGAACTCGGAGGTGCCGTGCGTTCGGTACTTGATCGGCCGGATCGTGAAGACGTACGACTACATCAACCGCGTTGTGCTAACCCTTCCGCTTTCGGTCTACGAGGGTACATGGACAACACTCTCCCCTCTCGTTTCTATGCATCACCATGATCTTGCGTGTGCGTAGGAATTTTTTTGAAATTACTACGTTCCCCAATAGTGGCATCCGAGCCTGGTTTTATGCGTTGATGTAATATGCACGAGTAGAAGATAAGTGAGTTGTGGGCGATATAAGTCATACTACTTACCAGCATGTTACACTTTGGTTCGGTGGTATTGTTGGATGAAGCGACCCGGACCGACATTACGCATACGCTTACGCGAGACTGGTTCTACCGACGTGCTTTGCACACAGGTGGCTGGCGGGTGTCAGTTTCTCCAACTTTAGTTGAACCGAGTGTGGCTACGCCCGGTCCTTGAGAAGGTTAAAACAGCACTAACTTGACGAACTATCATTGTGGTTTTGATGCGTAGGTAAGGACGGTTCTTGCTCAGCCCGTAGCAGCCACGTAAAACTTGCAACAACAAAGTAGAGGACGTCTGACTTGTTTTTGCAGAGCATGTTGTGATGTGATATGGTCAAGGCATGATGCTAAATTTTATTGTATGAGATGATCATGTTTTGTAACCAAGTTATTGGCAACTGGCAGGAGCCATATGGTTGTCGCTTTATTGTATGCAATGCAATCGCCCTGTAATGCTTTACTTTATCACTAAGCGGTAGCGATAGTCGTAGAAGCATAAGATTGGCGAGACGACAACGATGCTACGATGGAGATCAAGGTGTCGCGCCGGTGACGATGGTGATCATGACGGTGCTTCGAAGATGGAGATCACAAGCACAAGATGATGATGGCCATATCATATCACTTATATTGATTGCATGTGATGTTTATCTTTTATGCATCTTATCTTGCTTTGATTGACGGTAGCATTATAAGATGATCTCTCACTAAATTATCAAAGTATAAGTGTTCTCCCTGAGTATGCACCGTTGCAAAAGTTCTTCGCGCTGAGACACCACGTGATGATCGAGTGTGATAGGCTCTACGTTCAAATACAACGGGTGCAAAACAGTTGCACACGCGGAATACTCAGGTTAAACTTGACGAGCCTAGCATATAACAGATATGGCCTCGGAACACGGAGACTGAAAGGTCGAGCATGAATCATATAGTAGATATGATCAACACAGTGATGTTCACCATTGAAACTACTCCATCTCACGTGATGATCGGACATGGTTTAGTTGATTTGGATCACGTGATCACTTAGAGGATTAGAGGGATGTCTATCTAAGTGGGAGTTCTTAAATAATATGATTAATTGAACTTAAATTTATCATGAACTTAGTACCTGATAGTATTTTGCTTGTCTATGTTGATTGTAGATAGATGGCCCGTGTTGTTGTTCCGTTGAATTTTAATGCGTTCCTTGAGAAAGCAAAGTTGAAAGATGATGGTAGCAATTACACGAACTGGGTCCATAACTTGAGGATTATCCTCATTGCTGCACAGAACAATTACGTCCTAGAAGCACCGCTAGGTGCCAGACCTGCTACAGGAGCAACACCAGATGTTATGAACGTCTGGCAGAGCAAAGCTGATGACTACTCAATAGTTCAGTGTGCCATGCTTTACGGCTTAGAACCGGGACTTCAACGACGTTTTGAACATCATGGAGCATATGAGATGTTCCAGGAGTTGAAGTTAATATTTCAAGCAAATGTCCGGATTGAGAGATATGAAGTCTCCAATAAGTTCTACAGCTGTAAGATGGAGGAGAATAGTTCTGTCAGTGAGCATATACTCAAAATGTCTGGGTATAACAATCACTTGATTCAACTGGGAGTTAATCTTCCGAATGATTGCATCATTGACAGAATTCTTCAATCACTGCCACCAAGCTACAAGAGCTTCGTGATGAACTATAACATGCAAGGGATGGATAAGACAATTCCCGAGCTCTTCGCAATGCTAAAGGCTGCGGAGGTAGAAATCAAGAAGGAGCATCAAGTGTTGATGGTCAACAAGACCACCAGTTTCAAGAAAAAGGGCAAAGGGAAGAAGAAGGGGAACTTCAAGAAGAATAGCAAACAAGTTGCTGCTCAGGAGAAGAAACCCAAGACTGGACCTAAGCCTGAGACTGAGTGCTTCTACTGCAAACAGACTGGTCACTGGAAGCGGAACTGCCCCAAGTATTTGGCGGATAAGAAGGATGGCAAGGTGAACAAAGGTATATGTGATATACATGTTATTGATGTGTACCTTACTAATGCTCGTAGTAGCACCTGGGTATTTGATACTGGTTCTGTTGCTAATATTTGCAACTCGAAACAGGGACTACGGATTAAGCGAAGATTGGCTAAGGACGAGGTGACGATGCGCGTGGGAAATGGTTCCAAAGTCGATGTGATCGTGGTCGGCACGCTACCTCTACATCTACCTTCGGGATTAGTTTTAGACCTGAATAATTGTTATTTGGTGCCAGCGTTGAGCATGAACATTATATCTGGATCTTGTTTGATGCGAGACGGTTATTCATTTAAATCAGAGAATAATGGTTGTTCTATTTATATGAGTAATATCTTTTATGGTCATGCACCCTTGAAGAGTGGTCTATTTTTGTTGAATCTCGATAGTAGTGATACACATATTCATAATATTGAAGCCAAAAGATGCAGAGTTGATAATGATAGTGCAACTTATTTGTGGCACTGCCGTTTAGGTCATATCGGTGTAAAGCGCATGAAGAAACTCTGTCGTGGAATTGTCATGGCAGATGTCCTCGTGCAAGGACTTAGTCGTGGAGCCATCGCAGCTAGGAAGCTTAAAGGGGTTAAACGGGACAAGGAACACGAGGGTTATACTGGTTCGGCCCCTTACGGTGAAGGTAAAAGCCTACGTCCAGTTGAGGTGGTATTGATTAGGGTTTCGACGACCAGGAGCTAAACCGTCCTGCCTGGTTATCGATTTGGTCTTACTTGTCCTTAAACCGCCGCCGGGTCGTCCCTTTATATAGAGAGGTTATCGCCCAGCGGCTCTCAGAGTCCCGGCCGGCTCATAACAGTGTCCGGCTCGGACTCTTAACTATTCTTGCCTTACACTGAAGTTTCACCATAACGGCGGTTATCACTACGGGCCTTAAGCCATCTCCGGGTCTTAAGCCCATTATTGACCCGCTGTCTTCAAGTTTGGTACTGGGCTTCGCGTGATGATCATTATGACGTAACCCGGCCCCTCCTGGGCGGGTGACTCTGATGGTTATATCCTCAACATTAGGCCCCAGATTGATTTGAACCGGTTCATGTCAATCTTCAATCCCTTTGAGAGAAAATCTTCCGGCTTATATTTGTGCGAAGGTGATAACCCGCCGCGACGTCGTCTTCTGGATTCCTGATAACCCGCCATGACGTCATCTTCCACTAAGTTCATTTTTTTATTCTGTCATATCCCAACGGATCTTATCTTTAATGGCCATCCCGAAAATCGAGGCGCTTCTGTGGCGAGATAATCACGCCCTGGCCTCCTCGTTTCTCGCGCCCACTTATTAGCCGCACCTTATAAATAGGCCCGGCCCATAAGCCTTCATTCACTCATCTCCTCCGTCGTCTTCATCCTCTGTCGCTCCAGAGCTCGAGCTCCGCCGCCGCCGCCGCGCCCCTGGTCTTCTCCAAACTTGGCCGCTGCATCACCCTGGCCTGGTCCAGAGAAACAGCGGCGACCTCCGCGACTCATCAACACCCGTAAGTCCTTGCCACTCCATAGAGTAGATCCGCATTAGGGTTCTTTCCGTTCCTCCCTGTTCTTCGCAGTTCATCGCCATTTCTTCACAGTTCTTCCTACACGGCCCCCTTGGATCCAGAAACCATATAGAGCTCGTGCGGCTGTGGTTTCGCACCCATTTTCAATAGTAGCATGTCCCCTTTACTTGCAAAGAGATCTCCTTAGAGCTCATGAACTTCTCTGTATCAGCTTCTAGGTCTAGAATTTTTTTCTTTCTAGTCGCTTGTTTGATCCAAAATAATTACTGCGATCTGTGAAACTTGTTTGTGCCACACTTAGTCAAAAATTGCATCTGTTAGCTATGGCGGCTCATATCTCCGGCTTAAAAGAGGCCATGCGCTGTGAAATTTCTGGCTCGTTTATGATAGAGCCTTAAACGACTTAAATTACTCACGATGCCCACAGCGGCTTAGATAACCCGACACATTAGCCATATGTCATTAGGCCCCTTCATAAGCCGCCATCTTGAATACTGAACTGTAAACTCCCTCCAGCTTATAGTTGAACCGGACATTTCCTTTTGTCATAGGTTTTCGTCCTTCACAATGCCGCCTAAGGCTCCCAAGGCACCCATCACGTGCAACTAGATGAGATCCAATGTTACTGATGATACTTTAGCTGATTTCGTGAAGACGGGTTACCTGCCAAAAAAGGAGGTCATGTCCTATCGGGCCCCTAACCCGTCTAAAGAAAGACCTCAACCAAGAGATGGAGAGGTTGTGATATTTGCTGATCACATGAGCCGGGGGTTCGCACCTCCCGGCTCAAAATTCTTTAGAGATGTTCTGAACTTCTTCGATCTGTGGCCGCAAGACATAGGACCCAATTCCGTGTCAAATATTTGCAACTTTCAAGTATTCTGTGAAGTATATCTTGGAGAAGAGCCCAGCCTACTGCTCTTTAGGGAGCTGTTTTATCTGAACCGCCAGAATGAGTGCGCCAACGGGCCTAGCTTGGAACTTGGCGGAATCTCCATTCAACGACGGAGAGATTGCCTTTTTCCTTATGCTGAGCCGCCAAGCCACCCAAAGGACTGGAACCAGACATGGTTCTACTGCCAAGACACTTCTCCGGCTGATGAGAACCCTCTGCCCGGCTTTCGTGCCCTGCGTCTGGAGCCAACTCACCCCCTGCCAGACAAACTATCTCAAGCTGAACGTCAACCACTGATCCCTACCATCAACAAGATTAAGGCTCTTCTGGGAAATGGCCTTAACGGCGTTGATCTGGTCCGGGTCTGGATTTCTTGGCGGGTGATTCCCCTGAGCCGCCGCCCCGGCTTAATGTGTGATTACACGGGCCGGAAGGATGACCCTCTGAGGCACAGCCCCAACGATCTACCTGAGGACATCGTGGACGACATGACCAAGTCCCTCTTGAACGAGAGCTTAGCAGACTGCGGGAGGACCGGCTTAAACCCCTTCTGCCAAGCTAACCCGGCTCTGGCGGTAAGCTACCAATCTGAGCACTTTACTTTCCATTTTAACAGTTTTCGTTTTAACTTCAAGGAAACCTTTATTGCATTTGTCCAGGCTAATGACAAGTTCTGGAAGGTCAAGTATGACCATGAGGCTGCTAAAAAAGCCAGGAAGGCTAAGAAAGCCGCCAGGAGAGCCGCTCCCCGCAAGAAGGGAAGTAGGCCTAGCGCCTCAGAGCTGCTTCAGTTGGATGATAGCTCCGAGTCAGAGGTAGCTCTTGATTCTTTAGACTATTCTTTTGTTTTTCGTCTGTTTTTTAACCACCTTATTGACTTGATCATCTGCAGGATGATATCGGAGCGAGTAACCCGGTGACTGAAGAGGTAACTATACTTTCCTCCGACTCGGACCCCTTGCCAAGACTGAAAGTCCGAAGAGTAACCCGGAAAGTAAGATTTTCGCATCCTTTAGCTTATCAAGATCCTCAATTTCTTTTGAAGCAACAGATTCATGAGAACCGGAGGCAAAACCGGGCCAGCAAGGATGCAGACCTCTCCTCCGGCTTACCCGAGGCATCAAGAAAGCGCCGGACTGAGGTTATCTCCAACTTATACCCTTTTCATCCTTTAGCGGGCATCACTCGTCAACCACTCAATTCGTCTGATTCAAACTATCAGGAAACTTCACCTTCCTCTGGTGACTCCATGCAATCTAACCTGCCGGCTTTCAAGACCGCACCCGGGTAATGATAATCATCTCATTTGTGCTTATCTTATTTATGTTTTTTTACTAACCTTTTGACTTTCAGTGCCCAAGCCAAGCTCAGCAAGAGGGCAAAGAAGAGTCACCCGGTCGAAGAGCCGGTCCTGACTGAACCGGAGGCTTCTGCTCATGAGCCGCCGTCTGCCTCAGCCCCTGAAATCACCGCTCCAACTGACGAGCAAGTCATAGAGGATTCTAATAACCCGGAGATCCCCAGCCCAGCTCAACCGGTCGATGACCCGGACAGAGTTTGTCGAGCCGGGGAGACCCACTGTGCTGGCTAAATGCTCTGCCAAGGAGGAGCTGCTAGAGCGCCACAGGGCCAAGCTGGATATCACCAACTATGCTAACTTGAGCATTGGAGATATCGTCTTCGGCTATGTTAATCAGGTGCACAACAGCCGGGACCTGGAGATTGACATGGTAAAGCAGATACAGCAAAAATCTGAGGTACAACTCTCTTGCTTACTCCATAGTCATCCTTACCATGCTAGCCCCCAAGTCTATTACTTATGATAGAATACGTTGTAGACTTAACTTCCGGCTTACCTTCATGAACCGGCAATTATAAATATAATCTTTCAGCATACATTAGCCCCCAAGTGCCAAGTGTCTTTGCTTGCAAAGTGCTTGGGACTTTAATGTTGCATGACAACTACTCAAACTGTAACCCGGAATTTATACAGGCTGCCTGCAAGAAATTGGAATCTGAAATCTCTGAGCTGAAGAACTGCCTGAAGACTCAGGAAACTGAGACCCGGAAGGCCAATGCCAAATTTGAGTTCAGTGTTGCTGCCCAGGAAAAGCTGAAGAAGAAATTTGAAACGGAAAGAAAGACTTGGGCCGAGGATAGAACGGCCTTGCTGAGCCGGGCCGAACAAGCAGAGGCTGCTCTGACTGAGAGAACCGCCGAACTCTCCGGCTTAAAACGCCATGTGTCACAGATGGTCTCCGCAATCTTCGGTGAGTCATGTTGCCAGCCTTTAACAAGTTTACATTTTGTATGTCTTATGAGTCCCACTATTGCCATTCAGCTCACTTGACTTTGTTAAACAGGTCCTAGAAGCTCCAACCTTAATCAGAATGTTCTGACCAAGCTGAAGGCCGTGTACACTTTGGTGGAGCAACTCTACACCGGGTCACAGCGTGCGTTAGCCGTTGTGGCTCTGTCCAACGAGGTTCCGACTCACCTGGCGGACGTACTCAGGCGGCTTGCCATTCTTCCTCCGCGCTTCCAAGAGCTAAGACGGGCCTCTGCAAGAGCCGGAGCTATAGCTGCTTTGAGCCGGGCCAAGGCTTTTCTCCCAGAGCTAGACCCGGCCGACATCGCTCTTGGATACCCCAGCCTGAAGGAAGACGGCACCCCCTTTGACCAGAAAGATTTCGCTGCCTGTGTGAAGAGCGTGCGCCCGGTGGCCACCCTGATTGGGAACGACACCGACCTTACCAAGTATCAGCCGGGCTATGACGCGGAGAATCAGAGGATCCCCACTCTACGCTATGAAGCAATCAGCTTGATCCCTCCGACTCGTAAGCATACCTTCGCCCCAGAAGTTGACCCGGCCGGGTTAATTGATGACGAGGCTCAATTTGAAGCCTTGAGCGGCATTGACTGGAAATCATCAACCTTCCTGGTCATGGAATCAGCCGGAGGAGCGAAGAGGGATGAGCCGGAAGCTTCGACCCAACAAGCACCTTGACTTTTTAGGCGGCTCATGGTTACATCTTGAAACAATGCCTCACCTTTTGGACTCGGGGAGTCTTGTAATAGAGTAGGCCAAATACTTAATTTTGTCGTGTGTCGGGTGGTTGGTGCGACATATGCCAACAGGTGGCTTATCATTGTGGGTGCCAATAAGACGTCGCCAGTGCCTAGAAACGGGATGAGGTGAAGACATGCACGCCGGCGGATCTTACCCAGGTTCGGGGCTCTCCGAGGAGATAACACCCCTAGTCCTGCTCTGCGGGGTCTCCGCATGATCACTAGATCAGTAAAAGTAGCTACAATCGCTCCTAGAGCTGTTGGGTTCAAGGGAGAAGAAGAACAAGGCTAGCTCTCACTTCTCTCTCTATGGTGTGTGTGCTATGCTCAGAAGCCAACCCTTTGCATGGGTGCTCCGGGGGGTTTATATAGGCCTACCCCTCGGGGGTACAATTGTAATCCGGCTGGGCTCTGGTCCCAGCCATCAGTGTCTACGCTCGCCGGCTTCTCCGCCGGTTGTTGGGGCCCGCCGACTAGTGGGTCCTGCCGGCTGCCGGCCTCTTGGTCGACAGGCCGGCCCCACCGCCTAGGATCTTGTCAGCGGCTACTTACTGTAGCCTCGCCCCTGATGACGAGGGCGTTGTTGAGGTAATCGTGGCTACAGTGGGCCGCCTCGAGGGTCCTCACTGTAGCCTTACCTCGTCTTGTCTCCTTAATGGGGCGCATGCTTCGAGGGAGGGGGTAGCCAGCTTCTGGGGGCCAGCTATGCCCTTGGCCGACTGGGGGAGGCCGGGCCGCCTCCGCGCTTCTCTCTGGCCGAGGGGACTCGCCGCCCGTGGGCCGTACGGGAGTCTGTCGCGGATGACGTTGAGGCTAGCATGGCTACAGTGCCGAGCCGAACGGGAGACGGCCGTCCCGTACGGCCTCCTGTGGCCATGCCTGCCTCGGGCTTCGGGGGTAGTGGGCCGCACTGTGGCCACACCCCGTCTTGTCACCGTTATGTGGGTGTAGCTTTGGTGGTTGTGGTCTCGGCCGGCTTCTTGGAGTCGGCGCTCTTCGAGGCCGGCTTCCTGGAGTCGGCCACCCCGCGGATATCCTGGGGGGAGGTTGCTGAGGCTGGGCCGCCTCCCATGAGTCGGCTTCGGGGTAGCCGGCCAGGGGAGGTGGTCCAATGCTTGGAGTGCTTGGAGGCCCAAAGGCCTGATAATTTTTCAGAAGAACCAGGGGCAGTCGGTTCGGCTACCCGTGGCCGTTTACTCCGACATCGTGCCATCGTGCACGTGTTGAATGCTTAACTCCATTTAAGCTGCTCCTTCCTATTCCTCCGGGTTACAATTGATCATTTATTTTCCTTAAGCTTGAGGAACTGTCTTTAATTGTCCTGCATAGAAAACAAATCACAAATCTCTGGGCGGCTTACCGCACTGAGAATCATAGACTTTATATATAACCCGGAATATGAACCAAAGTCACCAAAGACTGGCCCTCCATTATATCCTCGATGTAACCATAATGGCATACTTCCGGTTTATGTAACCCGGATAATGAGGTTGAGATCTCAACTCCGGTTCACCAGCATCAATAATGCTTACTATGTGCTATCAACGTTGTGAATCAAAGTTGAGTCGGCGAAGTAAGAACCGCCCCTACACACTGTTGATATGACCAGAAGAACTTGTTGCAAATCAGAAGATCAAAACTTAGGGGCTTCGGGTTCGAATACGACCAGAGAACCGTCCCAAAGGGGTTAAGCTAAGATTCGAATGCGATCATATAGCCCCCAGTGGCTTTGGCGTTGCCGATCAAGAGGGTACCGACAACTATGTTCTCTTTGGTTCGAATACGACCCATGTTTGAACAGGAAGCCCCCAAATGACCTTAAGAGTTGTTTAGCGACGCTGATTCGAATACGATCCACGTCGGTTCCCAAAGGGGGTTGAGCTATGATTCAAATATGATCAAAGAAAACTCCCCAATGAGCTCGGCAATTTGCCAATCAAGTGGGTATCGACAGTTATGTTCTCTTAGGTTCGAATACGACCTATGTTTGAACAGGAAGCCCCCAGGTGACTATATTGTTAACGGCTAGACTCGAATACGATCGTAAGCCGGATCCACCTCCAAGTGACCATGTGATGTTGTAATGGAAATAACATGTTTACCTTTGGAGGAAAGAAGGACAAAGGTCCTGCTTTATTATTTATCATAATATATACATGGCTATAGAAATATGTACATTATGAGAGCCGATGGCTCAAGTGTAATAAGGCCGAAGCTGAGCTATGTTCCACGGCCGACGGGTCTCTTCCTCCGACTTGCGTGAATCTTTGTGCTCCCGAACATCGATAAGGTAGTATGACCCATTGTGCAAGTTCTTGCTGACCACAAAGGGCCCTTCCCAAGGCGGGGATAACTTATGTGGATCTGTTTGATCTTGGATGAGCCGGAGCACCAGATCACCTTCCTGGAAGACCCGGGACTTAACCCGGCGGCTGTGATAACGGCGCAAGTCTTCTTGGTAAATCGCCGAGCGAGCTGCTGCCACATCACGCTGTTCGTCCAACAAGTCAAGAGCATCTTGGCGCGCCCGCTCATTATGCGCCTCAACATAAGCCGCCACTCGAGGTGAGTCATGACGGATGTCACTAGGGAGGACTGCTTCCGCTCCATAAACCATGAAGAAAGGCGTGTAACCCGTAGATCTGTTAGGAGTAGTATTGATGCTCCATAACACGGAGGGTAACTCCTCCACCCAACAACCCAGCGTCCGTTGCAAGGGGACCAAAAGCTGGGGCTTGATGCCCTTCAAGATCTCCTGATTAGCTCTCTCAGCTTGACCATTGGATTGAGGGTGAGCCACTGATGAAACATCAAGTCGAATATGCTCTCGTTGACAAAACTCCTCCATGGCGCCCTTAGACAGATTGGTACCATTGTCAGTTATAATGCTGTGTGGAAAACCAAAGAGAAATATCACCCTTTTCATGAATTGAACCGCTGTGGCCGCGTCACACTTACTAACTGGCTCTGCTTCAACCCACTTTGTGAATTTGTCGATCGCCACCAAGAGGTGGGTCTTCTTATCCTTGGACCTTTTAAAAGGCCCAACCATATCGAGCCCCCAGACCGCAAATGGCCAAGTAATTGGAATCATCCTCAGCTCCTGAGCCGGCACATGAGCCCGTCGCGAGAACCTCTGACAACCGTCACATCTACTGACCAAGTCCTCCGCATCAGCATGAGCCGTCAGCCAGTAAAAGCCATGACGAAAAGCCTTGGCCACAAGAGATTTTGAGCCGGCATGATGGCCACAATCCCCCTCGTGAATCTCACGCAAAATTTCTTGGCCTTCCTCAGGGGAAACACAACGCTGGAAAGTTCCAGTGACACTGCGACGATGTAGCTCACCATTGATAATTATCATTGACTTAGACCGCCGGGTTATTTGTCTGGCCAAAGTTTCATCCTCAGGCAACTCTCCCCGGGTCATGTAAGCCAAATATGGTACTGTCCAGTCTGGGGTGATGTGGAGAGCTGCCACCAACTGTGCCTCCGGGTCAGGGACAGCCAAGTCTTCCTCTGTAGGCAACTTAACAGAAGGGTTATGCAAGATGTCCAAGAAAGTATTAGGCGGCACGGGCTTTCGCTGAGAGCCCAGCCGGCTTAAAGCATCAGCCGCCTTGTTCTTCCTGCGATCGATATGCTCTACTTGGTAACCATGAAAATGTCCAGCAATGGCATCAACTTCGCGGCGATAAGCCGCCATGAGAGGGTTATTGGAATCCCACTTGCCCGACACTTGTTGAGCCACTAAATCTGAGTCGCCAAAGCACCTTACCCGGCTCAAGCTCATCTCCTTAGCCATCCGAAGACCATGGAGCAAGGCCTCGTACTCAGCCGCATTGTTAGTACAGGGAAACATCAACCGTAGCACATAACGAAACTTGTCACCTTTAGGGGAAGTTAATACAACTCCAGCCCCCGAGCCCTCCAATTGCCTAGACCCGTCGAAGTGAATGGTCCAATATGTATTATCCGGCTTCTCTTCAGGCACCTGCAGCTCTGTCCAATCATTGATGAAATCCACCAATGCTTGAGACTTGACAGCAGTACGTGGCACCTATTTCAGACCATGAGGCCCAAGCTCTATAGCCCACTTAGCCACTCTTCCTGTGGCTTCTCTGTTTTGGATGATATCTCCTAGGGGAGCAGAACTAACCACAGTGATGGGGTGACCCTGGAAATAATGCTTAAGCTTCCGGCTTGCCATGAACACACCATAAACAAGCTTCTGCCAATGTGGATACCGCTGTTTGGACTCGATGAGCACTTCACTGACGTAGTAAACCGGCCGCTGAACCGGATACTCCTTACCCTCTTCCTTGCGCTCCACCACCACAGCCACACTGACGGCTCGTGTGTTAGCAGCTACATACAGTAATAAGGGCTCCTTGTCAACCGGAGCAGCAAGAACTGGGGGCTCAGCCAGCTGTCTCTTCAAATCCTCAAAAGCAGCATTAGCGGCATCATTCCATACAAAGTCATCTGTTTTCTTCATCAACTGGTACAGTGGCATGGCCTTTTCACCCAAACGGCTTATAAACCGGCTCAAAGCAGCGATGCGACCTGCCAGACGCTGGACGTCGTTGATGCACGCCGGCTTAGCCAGAGAGGTGATTGCCTTGATCTTTTCCGGGTTAGCTTCAATGCCTCTGTTAGAAACCAAGAAACCCAAGAGCTTGCCTGCGGGAACACCAAAAACACACTTGGTCGGGTTAAGCATCATCTTGTAAACCCGGAGATTATCAAAGGTTTCTCTAAGGTCATCTACCAGGGTCTCCTTCTCCCTGGACTTAACCACGATATCATCCACATAGGCATGAACATTGCGCCCAATCTGGTTATGAAGACAATTCTGCACACAACGCTGATAAGTCGCCTGTGCACTCTTGAGTCCAAAAGGCATAGACACATAACAGAAGGCTCCAAAGGGAGTGATGAACGCCGTCTTCTCCTGGTCCTTAACTGCCATTTTAATCTGATGGTATCCAGAATAAGCATCCAAAAAACTTAAGCGCTCACAACCCGCCGTAGCATCAATGATTTGATCAATACGGGGGAGAGCAAAAGGATCAGCCGGACAAGCCTTGTTTAAGTCCGTGTAGTCCACACACATCCGCCAGGTGCCATTCTTCTTGAGCACGAGTACCGGGTTAGCTAACCATTCTGGATGAAAGACTTCAACAATAAACCCGGCCGCCAAGAGCCGGGCCACCTCCTCACCAATGGCTTTCCGCCTCTCCTCATTAAACCGCCGAAGGAATTGCCTGACCGGCTTAAATTTCGGATCAATATTGAGAGTGTGCTCAGCGAGTTCTCTAGGTACACCTGGCATGTCAGAAGGTTTCCATGCAAAAATGTCCCTGTTCTCACGGATGAACTCGATGAGCGCGCTTTCCTATTTTGGATCCAGATTGGCACTGATGCTAAACTGCTGAGATGAGTCGCCTGGAACGAAATCAACAAGCTTAGTCTCATCAGCTGACTTAAATTTCATTGCCGGCTCATGCTCCGTGGTTGGCTTTTTCAGAGATGTCATATCTGCCGGGTCAACATTGTCCTTGTAAAACTTCAACTCCTCTGTTGCACAAACATATTCTGCATAAGCCGCGTCACCTTCCTCACACTCCAAGGCTATCTTTCGGCTGCCATGAACCGTAATGGTCCCATTGTGACCCGGCATCTTGAGCTGTAAATATACGTAACACGGACGTGCCATGAACTTGGCGTAAGCCGGCCGCCCAAATATAGCATGATACGGACTTCTTATCTTGACCACCTCAAAGGTCAATTTTTCCGCCCTGTAGTTGTACTCATCTCCAAAAGCCACTTCCAGCTCGATCTTACCAACTGGATATGCCGACTTACCAGGCACCACACCATGGAAAACAGTATTGGACTGGCTGAGGTTCTTATCAATCAACCCCATACGACGGAAGGTCTCATAATAGAGGATGTTGATGCTGCTGCTTCCGTCCATGAGCACTTTAGTGAACTTATATCCCCCCACCTGAGGAGCCACCACCAGGGCCAGGTGACTCGGATTATCAACCCGGGGAGGGTGATCTTCCCTACTCCACACAATAGGCTGCTCAGACCATCTTAAATAGCGTGGAACCGCCGGCTCAACAACATTCACAGCCCTCTTATGAAGCTTCTGATCTCGCTTACACAGACTGGTGGTAAACACATGATACTGTCCACCATTAAGCTGCTTTGGATTGGTCTGGTATCCCCCTGCTGCTGTTGATGACCCTGGCCGGGCTGCTGATTAAAGCCCCCTTGAATGAGGATTGGAATTTGAGCCGCCGCCCGGGCCATGAAAGCCGCCGGCGCCTGAGCCGCCGCCCGAGCCATTGTTGCCATTAAAGGCATTGGAATTCTTAAAGGCCTTCATGATTGCGCAATCTTTCCATAGATGAGTAGCTGGCTTCTCCCTAGAGCCATGCCTTGGACAAGGCTCATTCAACAACTGCTCAAGCGTCGGGCCTGACCCGCCGGCTCGGGGAGGTGGCCTCCCCTTACGTCGCTGGTTGTTACCCTGTGAGCTGGCGTTGGCCACAAACTCTATGCTGCCATCAGCCTTATGCTTGCTACCTCCTTGGTTCACCGGGTTATGCTGAGGACCCTTGCCATTGCCGTTCTTCTTTCCCTTCCCTGTCCTTTCATCATCCGACGCGGGGTCCTTGGTACTATCAGAGTCGGCGTACTTGACGAGAGCCACCATCAGCGTACCCATATCATTGCAATCGCGCTTGAGCCGCCCGAGTTTCATCTTCAGGGGCATGAACGACAATTCTGCTCCAACATTAAGACTGCAGAGCCGGCATCCATCTTATCAGATGAATGTATTATCTCTTTGACCCGGCGAACCCAATGGGTTGTAGACTCACCCTCCTGCTGTTTACAGTTAGTCAAATCCACAATTGACATAGACTGCCTACAGGTATCTTTGAAGTTTTGGATGAACCGGGCTTTCAGCTCAGCCCAAGACCCGATAGAATTCGGTGGCAGCCCTTTCAACCAAGTGCGGGCAGTCCCATCTAACATCATGGTGAAGTACTTGGCCATTGCCGCTTCGCTGACCTCCAGCAACTCCATGGCCATCTCGTAACTCTCGATCCAGGCTCCGGGTTGTAAATCAGCTGTGTAATTAGGCACCTTCCTAGGCCCTTTGAAATCCTTGGGCAGACGTTCATTGCGGAGAGCCGGCACCAGACAAGGGACACCTCCAGTCCTCGTAGGTATACCCACGTCGATGGAAGCCGTCGGATAAGCCGGGGGTGGCTGGTAAGCCGTCAACTGAGGCACCTGCTCCGCCTCTTGCCGTGCTCTGTCTTGGTCTACCGCGTGAAAGGCTCCGTTATGAGCCGGGCCGTGGCCAGGAGGCAAGTCATGGCGTCGGACATTACTTGAGCCGGTCGCTGAGACCATGTGTCTGCTATAACTCGGGCTCCGGCCTGGACGAGGGGTTGAATGGATCCTGTCCCGGCTATAAGAATATGCCTCTTGTTGCGCCAGAGCCGTCTGAAGGAGTTCTCTGACCCGGCGGGTTTCAACCGCCGTTGGAGAGTCACCATCAATTGGGAGAGCCGCCAGCCGCGCCGCCGCGGCGACCATGTTTTCCAACGGGTTGGCATAATGACCCGGTGGTATTGGCACGTACTGAGGCGGGGCAGGGTTCACCCGGGGAGGTCCCATCACTTGGGGCTGAATTGGCGTTCCAGCCCCGGGCACTATGATCTCTGGCGGGTTACTAGGCCCTGCCCCAGGCGTGTTGAAGAGGTTTCGAGGATCGTAAACCGGAGGGAGTCGAGATTGGGCCTTTTGATGCCTCCTTCTCATGACCTCATTGGACGCGTTTTGATCCATCGTGAGCCGGAAAGACTGTGCCTGGATCAGCTGAGTCTGGGCGTCGAGAGCCGCCCTCTCTGCAGCCATCCTGATCCCTTCCGCCGCCAGATCCTCCTTGGCTTTTGCTAGATCCAACTTTAACTGTGCCACCTCCGCGTCATGCTGAACTTGATCCGCCGGGGCAACCGTAGCGGTCAACAGGACCGTCATCTTGTCTGTGAGATCCATCAGCACCTGAGCCGGCGAGGGCACAGGGCTTCCTGACCCGGCGGCGGGGTTTTGAACAGGTTGTGCGCCGGCCATGAAGATTCCAACCCGGCTCGGCGGCTCAAAGGGGTCCGGAATGCTGTCGCCATCGGAACAACCCCTGAGCCTGCCATCTTGAAGTTGATACAACGAGTTTGACTCATCCGTAGACGACTCGCCGTCAGAGCCGGCGGCCGTCTCATCACCAGATCCAGATCCTTCAGAGAGTCCTCCATGGACACATCCCACGAAAGCATGCTTCAAGGCAGGTAGAGCCCGGGCGGGTCGTGCACGCTGAGCCGTCTCGATGAGATCGGCGCGGAGATCCGGCTCAGGGCCCGGCTCACCGATCTTGCCAATGAAGACATGGATTCCGCCGAAGGGCACCCGGTACCCGTACTCGATTGAGCCGGCATCGGGGCCCCAGTTTGCATCGTCGATGTAGAGCTTGCCGCGACGACTCTTGGTCATCCGGCCCACAGCGTATCCCTTGAGCCCTTCGAAGCTGCCCTTCAAGAACTCAAATCCACCGTGCGCTGGCCCCATGGTGGGCGCCAACTGTCGTGGAATTGTCACGGCAGATGTCCTCGTGCAAGGACTTAGTCGTGGAGCCATCGCAGCTAGGAAGCTTAAAGGGGTTAAACGGGACAAGGAACACGAGGGTTATACTGGTTCGGCCCCTTACGGTGAAGGTAAAAGCCTACGTCCAGTTGAGGTGGTATTGATTAGGGTTTCGACGACCAGGAGCTAAACCGTCCTGCATGGTTATCGATTTGGTCTTACTTGTCCTTAAACCGCCGCCGGGTCGTCCCTTTATATACAGAGGTTGACGCCCAGCGGCTCTCAGAGTACCGGCCGGCTCATAACAGTGTCCGGCTCGGACTCTTAACTATTCTTGCCTTACACTACAAGTTTCACCATAACGGCGGTTATCACTACGGGCCTTAAGCCATCTCCGGGTCTTAAGCCCATTATTGACCCGCCGTCTTCAAGTTTGGTACTGGGCTTCGCGTAATGACCATTATGACGTAACCCGGCCCCTCCTGGGCGGGTGACTCTGATGGTTATATCCTCAACAAACTCCATACTGATGGGATTTTGGAACCACTTGATTATGAATCACTTGGTACTTGCGAACCGTGCCTCATGGGCAAGATGACTAAAACGCCGTTCTTCGGAACTATGGAGCGAGCAACAGATTTGTTGGAAATCATACATACAGATGTATGTGGTCCGATGAATGTTGAGGCTCGCGGCGGATATCGTTATTTTCTCACCTTCACAGATGATTTGAGCAGATATGGGTATATCTACTTAATGAAACATAAGTCTGAAACATTTGAAAAGTTCAAAGAATTTCAGAGTGAAGTTGAAAATCATCGTAACAAGAAAATAAAGTTTCTACGATCTGATCATGGAGGAGAATATTTGAGTTACGAGTTTGGTCTTCATTTGAAACAATGCGAAATGGTGTGTCCGAACGTCATAATCGTACTTTACTAGATATGGTGCGATCTATGATGTCTCTTACTGATTTACCGCTATTGTTTTGGGGATTTGCTTTAGAGACGGCTGCATTCACGTTAAATAGGACACCATCGAAATTCATTGAGACGACGCCTTATGAACTGTGGTTTGGCAAGAAACCAAAGTTGTCGTTTCTTAAAGTTTGGGGCTGCGATGCTTATGTGAAAAAGCTTCAACCTGATAAGCTCGAACCCAAGTCGGAAAAATGTGTCTTCATAGGATACCCAAAAGAGACTGTTGGGTACACCTTCTATCACAGATCCGAAGGCAAGACTTTTGTTGCTAAATTTGGAATCTTTCTAGAGAAGGAGTTTCTCTCGAAAGAAGTGAGTGGAAGGAAAGTAGAACTTGATGAGGTAACTGTACCTGCTCCCTTATTGGAAAGTAGTTCATCACAGAAACCGGTTTCTGTGACACCTACACCAATTAGTGAGGAAGTTAATGATGATGATCATGAAACTTCAGATCAAGTTGTTACTGAACCTCGTAGATCAACCAGAGTAAGATCCGCACCAGAGTGGTACGGTAATCCTGTTCTGGAAGTCATGTTACTAGACCATGATGAACCTACGAACTATGAAGAAGCGATGGTGAGCCCAGATTCCGCAAAATGGCTTGAGGCCATGAAATCTGAGATGGGATCCATGTATGAGAACAAAGTGTGGACTTTGATTGACTTGCCCGATGATCGGCAAGCCATTGAGAATAAATGGATCTTCAAGAAGAAGACTGACGCTGACGGTAATGTTACTGTCTATAAAGCTCGACTTGTTGCAAAAGGTTTTCGACAAGTTCAAGGGATTGACTACGATGAGACTTTCTCACACGTAGCGATGCTTAAGTCTGTCCGAATCATGTTAGCAATTGCCGTATTTTATGATTATGAAATTTGGCAAATGGATGTCAAAACTGCATTCCTGAATGGATTTCTGGAAGAAGAGTTGTATATGATGCAACCGGAAGGTTTTGTCGATCCAAAAGGAGCTAACAAAGTGTGCAAGCTCCAGCGATCCATTTATGGACTGGTGCAAGCCTCTCGAAGTTGGAATAAACGCTTTGATAGTGTGATCAAAGCATTTGGTTTTATACAGACTTTTGGAGAAGTCT
This sequence comes from Triticum aestivum, assembly GCF_018294505.1. NCBI lineage: Eukaryota > Viridiplantae > Streptophyta > Magnoliopsida > Poales > Poaceae > Triticum > Triticum aestivum. The sequence goes on along the minus strand of NC_057808.1, from coordinate 425,832,955 downwards.
GTATTTACAAGAAAGTGAGTGGGAGCTCTGTAGCATTTCTGATATTATATGTGGATGACATATTACTGATTGGAAATGATATAAAATTTCTGGATAGCATAAAGGGATACTTGAATAAGAGTTTTTCAATGAAAGACCTCGGTGAAGCTGCTTATATATTGGGCATCAAGATCTATAGAGATAGATCAAGACGCTTAATTGGACTTTCACAAAGCACATACCTTGACAAAGTTTTGAAGAAGTTCAAAATGGATCAAGCAAAGAAAGGGTTCTTGCCTGTGTTACAAGGTGTGAAGTTGAGTAAGACTCAATGCTCGACCACTGCAGAAGATAGAGAGAAGATGAAAGATGTTCCCTATGCTTCAGCCACAGGCTCTAGCATGTATGCAATGTTGTGTACCAGACCTGATGTGTGCCTTGCTATAAGTTTAGCAGGGAAGTACCAAACTAATCCACGAGTGGACCACTGGACAGCGGTCAAGAACATCCTGAAATACCTGAAAAGGACTAAGGATATGTTTCTCGTTTATGGAGGTGACAAAGAGCTAGTCGTAAATGGTTACGTCGATGCAAGCTTTGACACTGATCCGGACGATTCTAAATCGCAAACCGGATACGTGTTTACATTAAATGGTGGAGCTGTCAGTTGGTGCAGTTCTAAACAAAGCGTTGTGGCGGGATCTACGTGTGAAGCAGAGTACATAGCTGCTTCGGAAGCAGCAAATGAAGGAGTCTGGATGAAGGAGTTCATATCCGATCTAGGTGTCATACCTAGTGCATTGGGTCCAATGAAAATCTTTTGTGACAATACTGGTGCAATTGCCTTGGCGAAGGAATCTAGATTTCACAAGAGAACCAAGCACATCAAGAGACGCTTCAATTCCATCCGGGATCTAGTCCAGGTGGGAGACATAGAAATTTGCAAGATACATACGGATCTGAATGTTGTAGACCCGTTGACTAAGCCTCTTCCACGAGCAAAACATGATCAGCACCAAGGCTCCATGGGTGTTAGAATCATTACTGTGTAATCTAGATTATTGACTCTAGTGCAAGTGGGAGACTGAAGGAAATATGCCCTAGAGGCAATAATAAAGTTATTATTTATTTCCTTATATCATGATAAATGTTTATTATTCATGCTAGAATTGTATTAACCGGAAACATGATACATGTGTGAATACATAGACAAACAGAGTGTCACTAGTATGCCTCTACTTGACTAGCTCGTTCATCAAAGATGGTTATGTTTCCTAGCCATAGACATGAGTTGTCATTTGATTAACGGGATCACATCATTAGGAGAATGATGTGATTGACTTGACCCATTCCGTTAGCCTAGCACACGATCGTTTAGTATTCTGCTATTGCTTTCTTCATGACTTATACATGTTCCTATGACTATGAGATTATGCAACTCCCGTTTACCGGAGGAACACTTTGTGTGCTACCAAACGTCACAACGTAACTGGGTGATTATAAAGGTGCTCTACAGGTGTCTCCAAAGGTACTTGTTGGGTTGGCGTATTTCGAGATTAGGATTTATCACTCCGATTGTCGGAGAGGTATCTCTGGGCCCACTCGGTAATGCACATCACTTAAGCCTTGCAAGCATTGCAACTAATAAGTTAGTTGTGGGATGATGTATTACGGAACGAGTAAAGAGACTTGCCAGTAACGAGATTGAACTAGGTATTGAGATACCGACGATCGAATCTCGGGCAAGTAACATACCGATGACAAAGGGAACAACGTATGTTGTTATGCGGTTTGACCGATAAAGATCTTCGTAGAATATGTGGGAGCCAATATGAGCATCCAGGTTCCGCTATTGGTTATTGGCCGGAGACGTGTCTCGGTCATGTCTACATAGTTCTCGAACCCGTAGGGTCCGCACGCTTAAAGTTTCGATGACAGTTATATTATGAGTTTATATGTTTTGATGTACCGAAGGTAGTTCAGAGTCCCGGATGTGATCACGGACATGACGAGGAGTCTCGAAATGGTCGAGACATGAAGATTGATATATTGGACGACTATATTCGGACACCAGAATGGTTCGGGGGGTTATCGGATATATACCGGAGTACCGGGGGGTTACCGGAACCCCCCCGGAGGTTATTGGGCCTCATGGGCCCAATTGGTGGATGAGGAGAGGCGGCCAAGGGACAGCCGCGCGCCCCTCCCCCCCCAAGTCCGTATTGGACAAGGAGGGGGCGGCGCCCCCCCCTTTCCTTTCCCCCTCTCTCTCCTTCCCTTTCCTCTCCTAATCCAACAAGGAAAAGGGAGGGAGTCCTACTCCCGGTGGGAGTAGGACTCCTCCCGGCGCGCCCCTCCTGGCCGGTCGCCTCTCCCCCCTTGCTCCTTTATATATGGGGGCAGGGGGCACCCTAGAGACACAACAATTGATCATTGATCTTTTAGCCGAAACTCTCCCTCAACACTCGGCTGGATCGGAGTTCGAGGGACGTCATCGGGCTGAACGTGTGCTGAACTCGGAGGTGTCGTGCGTTCGGTACTTGATCGGTCGGATCGTGAAGACGTACGACTACATCAACCGCGTTGTGCTAACGCTTCCCCTTTCTGTCTACGAGGGTACGTGGACAACACTCTCCCCTCTTGTTGCTATGCATCACCATGATCTTGCGTGTGCGTAGGAATTTTTTTGAAATTACTACGTTCCCCAACAGCCTTAGCCTTGGCCCTCGGGGTGGAAGGCCTGGCCACGTCCCTCTCCATGAAATTGTTGAAGTCGGGGTCGTCTTGCGTCGGCGTCGGGTTGGACGTTCTGTCAAACAGGTTGCCGGTGTCGGGAAGCTTGACCGTAGGAATCGACCACGTCTGCTTCCTTTACATCCCGGCTGGTTGGTGCCACCAGACCCAGGCGTGGCGTTGAGGTCGATGACGACTGCGGGGTCGGGGGTGGCCAGCGCGGTCACTCTGCCGTCCGACAACGTGGAGAACCGGGTCGGAGCATGCCCGTGCACTGGATGAACACCGGTCGTGTGCGGAGTTATGGAGGAGCCCGGCGATTGGCCTTGTGGAGGGTAAACGGCCGACGAGCATGTGCTTGCCGCGGCCGAAAGAATGACCGTCACGGGTCGGCACAACCCTAACATGAGGAGGCCCTGCGTCGTTGCCATCTGTGTGGCCTTGGCGACGATGGCCTCGTTGTCCTAGAGGGCGAACTCGGCGGCGGCCCTCTTGGCCGATTCTCGGTCGAGTCGCTCGAGCTCCGACCTTGGCTTCTTTTTCTTCGTCGCGGGACGGGCGGAGGTGGCGGCCGGGACGGCGGCTGCGGGTTGCTTCGGTGCGCGGGCCATGGAGCGGGCAGGGGCAAGAGAGGGCGGGAGGGCTTTTGGAAAGATGGAGGAAATGTGAGCATTGTGTCCCCGACGGGAGGGTCGGGAAGGACAAGGGTGCGCGTCCCGCCTGTCCGCGCGGTATCAGTTTGGACGCAAACACGATCTAAGATTGGGCCGGAAATGAGTCGACCACGGACAAAAGATAAACGCCAGTCCGTTTGCGTCGCGGGTTAAGGTGTGATTTATGTGTGTTTCCATCCAAACGGATGCGGCCGTTCGTCAAGAGCAATCCCTTGACGACTTGACCCCTGCGTCAGCAAGCCCCTGGTCGGTCAACTCCAGAGGCCGCTTTGAGGCTGAGATTGGGAGGTGTCCAGATCTAGAGAAGTACATAGCGGATTTGAAGCAGATAGACACATACAAGAGCTTAAGCGCTGGTGGTTCCCCCTTGGGGCCGTCGGCGGCTAGCCGGAGCAGGGGGCGGAGAAGATGGAGATTGTGGCGACGGCTTTTGTCGGTCGGGTCGCACTGAAGCTGTTCGCGTTTCTAGATGGAAATTACAAGCTACGACGGAACCTGGAGCATGATATCCAGCGCATCCGGATGGAGTTGGACATGATCGACGCCGCCATCCACGACCACGACGGCCGTCGCTCGAGCAGCCAGGTGCAGACCGCCTGGATACAGCTCGCGCGCGAGCTGGGCCACAGCATCGACGACTGCATCGACCGCTTTTCCCACCGCCTGGCCAAGGACGCCGCCGCGTCGCCGCTCCGCAAGACCGTCAGCAGGCTGAAGACGGCGCCGATCCGCACGGAGTTCGCCGCCGAGATCCGGAAGATCAGGAAGATATCGGAAGAGGTGTCCAAGCTGAGAGAGTGCTACGGCGGCGGCGAGTCCAGCACCTCGGAGGCATCCGCACCGGGCGCCCTCTCCGAGGAGGCGCACGCACTTGCGGCCGACCTCGTGGGTATGGACGCGCCCCGCGACGAGCTTCTGGATCTGATAAGGGACACCGACGGCCACCCTAAACAGCTCAAGGTGATCTCCATTGTCGGCTTCGGAGGCTCGGGGAAGACTCTTCTCGCCAGGGAGGTGTACGAGAGCGACACCGTGGTATGCCAGTACAAAGCACGGGCTTGGGTTCGTGCGGCGGACAAAGGCGCGGTGGATGTTCTCAAGGAGATCCTCGAGGAGCTTGGGATGCAGGTAACCGGGGATGCCAGGAAGCTCAGCACACATCTCAGAAAATGCCTCGGGTCAAAGAGGTGAGCCTACTGGAGAAATCCATCACTGACATGTCTCATTTCTCAGTTATTTTTTAACTTCACTTGATTGTTTGTTTGTTTCTGTATGAACAATGGATGTCCTCTGCTGAGTTGTTATTTGATCTGCCCTGTTGACCAGGTTCTTCATTGTTATTGATGACATGAGAACAGAACTTTGGAACACCATGAAAAATTCTTTCCCTGCAGTGATGGGAGTGAGCAGCAGAGTGGTGGTGACCACGCCCATTCAGTACATAGCAAATGCCTGCAGCTCTGCTCACGGTCATGTGTACGCAATGAGAACTCTTAGCGAGGATCTGTCAAGACAGTTGTTCCTCAAAGAAGCTTCCTTGGAGGATTCATCGCCTAGTAATGAGCTCGGTTCAGAAGCACTAAAGAAATGCGATGGTCTGCCACTCGCTCTCGTTACCACAGCCCAGTTCTTGCAGAGCAGAGGTGATCCGACATGGGCAGAGTGGGCAAGGCTGTGCAACAACCTGGGTGAACATCTTGAAACAGAGGACACCTTAGCGAGAATGAAGAGCGTGGTTCGCCACAGCTACGCCAGTCTTCCTGACCATTTTATCAAGACATTCCTGCTATATCTGGGTATTTTCCCGCGTGATCGCCCGGTGAGGAGAGAAAGGCTCATAAGGCGATGGCTAGCTGAAGGTTTATTTGGAGGAGATGCTGAACTCGCCACGTGCTATTTCAAGAAGCTGGTCGACCACAGTATCATTCGGCCTATTGATGTGAGCAACAATACAAAGGTGAAGACGTGCCAAACTCATGGCATGATGCTTGAGTTCATCCTGCACAAGTCCAGATGTGAGAACTTCGTTACCTTGTCACATGATCAGGCACGCCCACCCGGCAAGACCCGTTGGCTTTCACTGCATCATGAAAGTGCCGGACGGGCCAGGATGAGTCGAGAGGATTTACCTTTTGTCCGGTCTTTAACAATCTTTGGTAAGGCACACAAATCTGTTTTGGATTTCTCCAAGTATGAACTGCTGCGAGTTTTGGATCTGGAAGAATGTCAGGATGAATTGAGCGACAAGCATCTCAAAGAGATATGCAACCTGTTACTGCTTAGGTACCTAGGCCTTGGTGGCCCCATTGCAGTGCTTCCCAAGGAAATTGCAAAACTAAAACTTTTGGAGACACTTGATATAACAAGAACCAAGATAGAGATTCTGCCTGTAGAAGTCATTGAGCTGCCTTGTTTGATTCATCTCTTTGGAAAGTTCAAGCTTGAAGATGTAAGTCAGAGAGTAAGTAAGCTGCAGAGATTCCTTTCAGAGAAAAGTAACTTGCAGACGCTATCAGGATTCGTTGCTGACAAAGGAATCGCACAGCTCATGGATCATATGAATAACTTGACAAGGGTGAAAATATGGTGTGAGTCCACTACGGAAGCCAGCAGCATAACTCATCTTTCAAAGTCCATTAAGGGGTTCATCCAGAGAGGTAGCCATGCAAGTGACCATCGTTCACTCTCACTGAATTTCAACGAATGTTCAGAAGACTTGCTGAGTTTTACCCTGGAAAAATCCTGCCATCTCAGTAAACTGAAGCTACAAGGCAACATATTCAGTCTACCTCCATTTGTTACCGCATTGGCTGGTCTCACTGAGCTATGCCTTTCATCCCTTGGTAAGTTCACCGGGGATGTACTTGCTTCCCTGAGCATGGTGCACTCCTTGCAGTACCTGAAGCTGATAGCGACTCACATGGAGAAGTTTGTCATAAGAAAGGGGCAGCTCAATATCCTGCTACGCATGTGCATTGTAGTGCAATCCATGGAAGGTCTAGAAATCGAAGAGGAGGCTCTTCCGTGCTTCGAGTCCCTCCAACTTCTCTGTAAGGGTGTAAACGGTTTCGGTGGCATAAGGATGGAGCTCCTCGGACGTCTCAAGGAGGTGGCTCTTGATGATGGATTGAGTGACAAAGCAAAACAGGAGTGGAAAGAAGCGGCAAAGATGCATCCCAGACGACCCAAGGTTCTGTTTATCAAAACAAGTAAGCAACATCTCAGTCAGATGTCGATCATTTGATGCAGACGGGAGGGATGATGCCTGCTGAGAATTCTGAGACCCCTGGGCCTGGCGTCCAGATGCACCTGCTTAACCAGGCGGCTGAGCAGGCTGTCGTGCATTTGCAGATAACTGCCAACCCCATACTTTTTCGTGGCCAGTGAGGCACGACGGCATCTTTCCATGTACTACACCGCCATCTTAGAGTCCATGGTTGACGGGGCGCGCCTAAGGAACGACAAGAAGAGGACCGGCATGGAGAATCGCTGCCTGGCGAGGGAGATTGTGAATGTCGTCACCTGCGAGGGTGCGGAGAGGGTGGAGCAGCACGAGGTCTTTGGCAAAGTGAAAGACCAACTTCATTGTTGTGCTATGTCCGCATGGCCTGACTTCCTTTGAACCACGTATTGTCTGAACTCTGAACTACCCATTTCGTAGTAATATGTCAGATTTAATATGTTTTTCGTGATATGGCAGGGCTGTTCCATTTTATCCTTCTCTATTTCAGAGGCTTCTTTCTTTTAAACCGTGTAACAGAAATGGGTAAGCACAAACATTACAACGTAGCCAATTGAGTTGAGACCACAAATTCTAGGGTGATATTGTACCAGCTACATGTTCCTAGTGCACACTAGGAAATATTAGAACAGAAGGTCTCATGGGTGATTCAACACTGGTGGTAAGTAAGTTCTCTTCAGATTTTCTGAAATGGAGAACAATATCAAGGCATGCTATTTCTTAAAGTTAATCAAGTCGAGATCAGTCGAATTACAAATTATCGGGATTCAGTTCACAATGCAAAAACAAAATAATAAAAATAAGATTAAAAGCTACAATGTGTGACTGTAGGATGCACCAACTCTTGGTATCGCCACACCACTCAGCTCTTTGACGACATCAAGAGTGAAGCGCGGCTATGGGCTAGAGCTGGCGCCAAAGGCTTAGACAGATTAATTCCTGTAGAAAAACCTCACCCCCTCTCTGCTCAACATACACTCTTGGTATCGCCAGCTTGTGGACGCCACCGAGAGTTGCACCACTGTAAACTGTCTCTCCTACCTATCAATGGAGTGGTACACAACATTGCGTATTCGCGAAAAAAACAACAACTGACTACATGGATGAATTGCATGACAGCTCGACTACAAGGCATGGATGACCTAAACTGAAGAGCGTCAACCTGTGAACGCTCTTCTTGCTACCGTTGTTGTCCCTGCTCTTTTTTTTGCTTTTGATTAATATGAAGATTCATTCTGTTTTCCTCGCTTAGCTGGAGCAAGCAAAGCTATTTCAAGCACTTCTGTTCAATGGTTTGTTCGGAAAGAAGTTCACTGGATCAAAATCATCCAACGTTCCGCGGTTGTTTATTCTCAGTAAAGATGACACGTTTATCTGGAATAATCCAAATATGCATTTGATTTTACCTATGGATCCTACTGTGCAGTCCCATGACATTTCATGCATCAACTGGAGAGTGATTGATGAAGCTGCTACAGCTGTTAAGCTTTTGAGGAAGATTTATTCCGAAGAAAAAATGAACATACCGGGAAAACTTGATTTCGACGAAAATGATGAAGATCTATTTCATTTGGCCAGCACTTCATGTGAGGCTCATTTCCTTAGAAATGTGGTAGTGCTGGCAGTTCACACATGAAAGACTTCAACAGTCAAGTCTTGTTTTGGAGATGGCCTTGGCAACCACCTAACCGGCTCGCCCTGGATCGACAGATAAGTAAATGTGGTTTGATACCTATTCCCAACACCACTCATTCATATTACAACTCCAAGATTGCCGTTAGCCAGCATGGTGATCCTTAAATCGTACTCCCTCCGTAAACTAATATAAGAGTGATCTAAATGCTCTTATATTAGTTTACAGAGGGAATACCATCTTGCTCTTGTGATTCAAACCTAGGTTTTCATACTAATCTGAAATTTGGATGGCTCATGCATGATTGCTGAAAGTGCTAGACAAGTGACCAGGAGAGTATCCTACATATATATAGGCTAGTCAACTTAGCGATCCTGTCTGGTTTTACTAGGGAGCTTAAATATATTGCTTCACTGCACATTTCAGTTTCTCTGTACTTTGGATGGTTCAGATGTATAAATCAAAGTAATCAAAAAAGGACATACCCCAACCTCCAACACATTGCAACCACACATGCCTCTAGCAGCGCTGTAATTTCTTTAGAACAAGGATAAAGGACTACTTATTACTACCGATGCATCAATCTAATACAAATAGAAATCTGATCGTGCATAAAAAAAATTGTGACAAGCCTTGCCGAGACATAGAACACACACATCAAAATCTAACATATATACTTTTTTCTTTTATGGATTGAAGTACTAAGAAATCTTGTTTATTGATTCTGGTAGATTCATCTGCTTTGGATAGCTCATCGCTTATGAAACTTCAGGACATTTACAATGATGGGCACTTTCTTGTGCAATCACCAATCAGTGGAACCATAAGCACATGGTCAACTTAAGGTATATTGATAGTCGGGCACCATATCATGGGGCTAAAGAGAAGGATGGAGAAGGGGGTGCAGTTTTCAGAGATTAATCGGGAGATGTGTTGGCATGTGAAGCAAGTTATTTGCCCAATCTTCAAATGGCTTTGGACTTGGAAATGGGAGAGTGCTTTTGGAAACTGATGCTCTTATGCCTCGATCTTCAAGTGCCTCTTTCAGCCTTGAAAAGACTAAAAGGGTATTTTTCATCCATTATTATTTCTAACTAGGATTACTTAGGTATTTGGCGGCTAATTAAACAATTTGATCTATATACACCTACGTTCACACATATCCAATCTCCATGTACTCTATGAAGAATTCTGCTAACTTGTGCGGCGTTGCAATGGTGGAGCACTAGCTGTCACAGGTGCTGCTCCAGCGAGGAAGGTCTGCAATCACGTGTATCGTCCATTTGGATTGATCCCAAGGGGGAAAAGCGAACATGTTATTGGTCCTTGTCTTCCTGTATACTAGTGGCTCTATATTTGCATTTGGTAGTATATAGGAGTACATTTGTACTCCCTCTGTAAAGAAATATAAGAGCGTTTAGATCACTACTAGTACTAGTGCTGCTAGAGGGCATGTGTGGCTGCATTGCATTGGGGCCGGTATGTCCTTTTCTGATAACTTTAATTGATGTCTGAACAATCCAAAGTACAGAGGCAGGCATGTGTGCAATGAAACAATTATTGGCCATTGAGGCAGTGAGCAATATATTTCAGTTCTTCTGTAAAACTAGAAATGAAAGCTAAGTTCACCAGTTTATATGTATGCAGGATACTCTCTTGGTCACTTCTCCAGGCGTGAGCCACCAAAATTCCAGAGCAGTATGATAGCCTAGGTTTTGGTCATCACAAAAGGTAGTATCGGGAACAGGAATGGGTGGTGTTAGGAATATGTGTCAAACAACTCCAGGGTGGGCCGGCGAGACGACAGGTTGTAGGATCCCCCTCTTTAAGGACTGTTGTGAATACGAAGTTCGAGCCAAACGAGCCTTCACCGCTTGACGAGCCAGATGAGTCTGGTCCATGGCCATTGCCACGCCTTGTAGTTTCCGTTCTTATTTTGATGGGATTGTGTACTCACCCTTGAAAATTCTAATTTAGTTTCGCATTGTAAACTGAATCCTGGCAATGATGCAGTTCAGTAAATTTGGACTTAATTAACCATAAGAAATACTAGCATGCCTTGATATTATCCTTATTCTAGAAAATCTTAAGGGGACTTACCGGTTACCACTTACCACCAGTGCTCAATCATTCTTCAGGCCACCCCAACAATTTTGGTGGTCTCAACTCAACTGGCTACATTGCAATTTTGTGGTTAAACCCATTTTCTTTACTTTGTTCAATATAAAGAATTATCTGAAACAGAAAAGGATTAAAAGGAACAGTCCTTCCATATCACGAAGAAATTTAAACCTCACATATTGCAAAACTTCGGAAGCACCGCATTTCGAAGATTGTAGTAAGGGAACTTCCGAGGGATGGTATTGCTGCTCTCACCGCTCTATCCTTGTATTTGCATACGGCTGCTGTTGAAAGGATTGTCTTTGACAAGGTGGGATTCTGAATTCTCACCTTCTTGAAGCTCAGGCGCAGTCGGCGAACGCAATGCCTAATCTCTGGAAGCTCAAGCTAGGTTCAATGCCCTGGTGGTAACCTGGTTTGGTACCTATTCCCAATGCCTAATCCGGCGCAGTCGGCGAACGCAATGCCTAATCCGGCGAGACGACAAACGCGGGAACCTGGTTTGATACCTATTCCCAACACCACCCATTCCTATCTCACATACTCCCACTTGTGATGCTTGTGCGAAGATTGCTGTTCGCCACCATGGTGATCCTTCAACCGAACCCCCTTCCTCTTATGACTTAAATCTAGGTTGTCATACTGCTCTAGAATTTGGGTGGCTCATCCCTGCTAACGCCTAATAGTGCTAAAGAGGTGATCAGGAAAGAATCCTACAACATATATATAGGCTGGCCAACTTGGCGTTAGTCCCTGTCTTGTTTTACTAGAGAACTCGAATATATATTGCTTCATTGCACATATTACCGTCTCTGTACTTTGGATGGTTTGGAGGCATAAATCAATGTCGTCAGATAAGGACAAGCTCCAACATGATGCAGCCACACATGCCTCTATCAACGCTAGTAATTTCATTAAGACAAAGGCTATTTATTACCAATGCATTAATATCATTACAGCTCTAATATCATACAAATACAAATCTGACTGAATAAGCTTTTTTTGTCAAAAACCTTGTCGAGAAATCGGAGCACACACAACTAAAATCTGACGTGGACCTTTTTTTCGTTTATGATTTACATGCAGTAAGAAACATTGCTTACTGATTCTTATCAGATTCATTTGGTTTGGATAACTCCTCGCTTACAAAACTTTCGGACATTTAAAATGACGGGTGCCTTGTGCAATCACCAATCAGTGTAATTATAGGCATAGGGTCAACTTTAGCATCTCCTAAGTGTTCTGAAAGGTTTTTTGACAGTCGGACCCCATATCGTAACTAGCACTTAGGTACAGTTGCTAGAAGAGAACAATTAATTAAACTTATAGTTCTTCTACTGGTTTCTGTTGAGTGTCTATGTGCACATTTCTCTAACTATTGTAATGGTGTCCTAGTGGCAGGCTCATGTCTGTACAGTTGTGATTCAGGTGCTAAATGGGAATCCTAGGCGACCATTTGTATGTCATAGTTAAATTAGTTTTAGCGGTCCCGGCTCAATAGTCTAATGACAGAAGAATATGTTAGTTTCAGGTTGAGATCCTATAACAAGTTAAGTTGATCTTTGATGGTCTCCGTCAGAGAGCTTTCAGGCTAAAACCTGATTATTGGGTTAATCATGGTTCTGAAATGCTCATTTAAATAGGCAAGTATTTTACTGAAAAAGGGTTTCCCCCGCTTTGTATTCCAAAGCAACCAACACCGATACAGGATCGCTGGGGCGAACAGCACAACAAGCCCAAAAGAAAAAGAAGAAGAAGCAAATGCCAACAACGGCAGCTCGACAGAGCGCGGATGACCCGCCACCGCTAAGCCCACCAGACACAAACCACTACAACCCGAGGCTCCGGACCACCGTGTACAAAACAGCACCTCCAAGAAGGAAAGCAACGCCGACGACGCTGCTGCCCGGACATGTCCTAGGGTTTCCCCGGCACGCGGAGGGAGGTGGGGGATGGATATCACCGACACCCTCCAGGAAGGAATGGTGGCACCCGCAAGTGTCACCGCATCGGGGCCGAAGACCGGCAAGGATTTCTCCCGTACTCCAATCCCCACCGCCCCACGGACCGGAGCCGACCAGCCAGACCGCCGCCCACCACCAAGCGCCATCGCGGTTGCGCCGTCACCCACGCCGCCTCACTGCGAACACCAACACGATGCCAAGAGGACCGGGGAGAAGCGCCCCGCGGAGGGAGAAGCAGCACCGAAGCCGAACGGGAGGGAACCACCTCCACCGCCGTCGTGCGGGAGGCCAGGACCTCCAGCACCGTCGCGGTAGCCGTCCGGACGCGGCAGCAGGGCATGCCAGGCCACCCCTGGCCCGGCCAGGCCCGAAACGGGCCCGCTAAGCCCCGCCGCCACACTGCAGCAAGCCGGCGATGGCGCCGCCAGCACCCTGCCGCTCATCGTCTCTCCCCGCCTCCCGGAAGCCACGAAGCAGACCCGCCCCGCCGCCGGCCCGCCCAGGCCCAGATGGGGCCCGAAGGGCCCAGATCTGGGCCGAGCGGGCGCCGCCGCGTCACCCCGCCGCCAACGGCGACGCCGCCGTCCAAAAGTCCGCCCCCGCCGCCGCCTAGAAGCACCGCCCGGGGTCGCCCCGTCCCGCGCCGGCGGACACCCGAGAGGGGAAAAGCCAGGGGGCCGCCGTCACCAGCGTCGCCCGGGCCAGGCCCGCAGTGGGCGCCGGCGACAGAGAGGAAGGGGAGGGAGAGGTGCGCGGGGGAGAGGGCTGGGCGCGGCCGGCCGCCCGCGGGGGCGGCGCGGTTGTGGGAGAGGAGAGGAGGGGGGATGGGATGAAATGGGCCAGCTAGGCTTCTTTTTTTTGCGGGAATTCTTCTTTCTTCATAGGCAAGTATTTTGTGAACCACAACTCCTCATGTTTAACCTAAAGTTAGTTTCCTAAATACTAACTCTACAAGTGGTTAGGTGGATGCCTATTGTGGTATGCAAGAAAATGGTCTGGGGTTGGCAGCCCCGCGTCGCCCCCACCCCGGGCGACTTGGGTGCCCCCGAACCCTAGCTGCCAAACTCCTCTATCTATCCTCCTCTCCCCTCCGTCGCCGCTGGAGGACGCTACTTCATGATGTGATCTGACGGTCAGCTTCATTCTTGTGCTATGTCCTCATGGTCTGGGTTGTTTTGAACCATGTATTGCCTGAACTACCTGTTTTTAATATGTGGACTTAATATATTTTTCATGGTATGGAAGGACTATTCCTTTTTTATCCTTCTGTGTTTGAGATGCTTCTTTCTATTGGACAGAGAAATGGAAATGGGTTACCCACAACATTGCAATGTAGCCAGTTGAGTTGAGACCACAAAATCAATGATGACATCGTGCCAGTGCATGAGGTGAAGTGGTGATTGACCACTGCTGCTAAGTGGTACCGGCAACTCATCTTTAAAAGGAAGAACAATATCAAGGCATGTTAGTGCTTCTTAAGCTTAATTAAGTCACGTTTCAGCCGAACTGCAACTTACGGGGATTCAGTTTACAACGCAAAAACAAAATAGACTTTTTTGGGGGGGTGGGGGGGAGGTGGGTACCAAAGTACCTCAGGCAAACATCAAACCTACAAGGCGTCGCAATAGCCACGAAGGTGAACTGGGCAAGCGGGACGAGATGCGTGCTTGTGTCCAACGCCGAAAGCTCGAACTTCATATTCACAACAGTCACATCCAGGTCCCCTGACAGAGAGTGCCCCTGCAACCTGCCCGCGTCGCCGGCTCTCCCTGGATCGATGAAGGATGGGTGTGGTTTCACACATATTCCCGACACCACCCATTCCCGTTATAGATGCTAGTACCAAGATTACCGTTAACCACCATGGTGATCACTTCAATTGAACACTTAACCTCTCCCTCTTGTTACTAAAACCTAGGTTGTCATGTTGCTCGGAATTTGGGTGGCTCATGCCTGTTATTAGTGTTGGATAGGTGACCAGGAGAGTATCCTACTTATATATAGGCTAGACAACTTAGCGCTCTGGTCTAGTTTTACTAGAGATCGAACTCAAATATATTTGTACTTTATTGCACACATCACTATCTCTGTACTTTGGATGGTTGAGTATAAACTGAAGTTGTCAGAAAAGGACGTAATCCAGCCTCCAACACAATGCAGTCGCACCTGCCTCTAGTGGCGCTAGAAAAAAAAAATTAAGACAAAGGGCGATTTATTACCAATGTATATCAATATAATGCAAATGCAGATCTGATTGTAGAGGTATCTGAACACATACAATCAAAATTGGACATGCACAATTTATTCTAGGGATTGAAGTACTAAGCAACATTCCTTACTGAAGCTAATAGATGGGCACTCTCGTACCAAAAATTGGAGATACAATCAAAATTGGACATACACAAATAATCTAAGTACCAAAAATATGAAGAGATGGAGACCCGACCCGACACCTAAGGGGCGATCATGAATTCCGACGGCGGCGAGTCTACAAGCAAAAGTAGAAAGCGAGAAAAGAGAGTGGGGGAGAGATAGAAACGGGATCTAGATATAGGAGAGAGCAGTAATGCTACAGTGACGAACATTTACAAGGTTTTACAAGGTGTGTTTGAGCTGGCAAACTCTGATTGGACAAAGAGGAGGGAGGGGCCCCACCCACCTAAAATTCAGAGGGGGGGCATGTTTAGTTGGTTAGGAAGGAGTCTGTAGAAGCCTCTATGACCGCATACATCTAGCATTTTTGGGGAGAGAGAGGAACGTGGGATTCATGTTATTGTACATGGTGTCTAATCAAATCTATTTTTTCATGAATACGCAAAGCTTGCATATCATTTCATTGATGGAAGGAATAGAATGAGTACGGAGGGTACAACACATGACACGAACGCAGACAGGCGTGAACATGGTGTCTGGAGCACAGAGACAAGGGATGCTCGGCCCGAATAGAAGATACATCACAGCTAAACCCATCAAGCCCGAACCACGACCGGCAACGCCGAACCAACAAGAATTCCAACATCACCCGAGCCAACACCAAGGACACCGCGAGCAAGCAAGATAACGCCTTCGAGAAGGAATACGATGCCGAGACGCCATCGCTATCCGGTCTGGGGGAACCAGACCTAGGGTTTCCCGTGAGCTTGAAGAGGGGCATAGCTGAACGCCTTGAGAGCGCCTCCAAGAAGGAAACGACACCCGCGGGCGCCATCACTGCCAGCACTGGCAAGCCGAGCAGGGATCTCTCCCTGACCTGAAGTTGAGCAATCTCATAGCCGCCGAGTCTGGAATCGAAGATGAGGAAGCCAACGTTGGCCCGAACAACCATTCAGGAAGTGGTTGGTGGGGCTGCACTTGCCGTCGGAGGGTGGCACCACCTCTGAACCCACGGGCGTTGGATCCAGCAAAAGGAGGAGGCTTTGAGGCATATATGGTGGGTCAGGCCACGAAGCGAACCATGAGGGGGGGTAGGACGACGGCGTCCAGCAACGCCGGCAAGTTAGGACTGGAGAGACGCAGATCCAAACTGTCGTGGCCTTAGCTGTCGAGACGTCGACGAGCCAGGGTGAGCTGGAAATGGACGCAACTACATGGTCAGCGAGGCCGGAGATGCCTGACAGAGACGCCGACAACCAAGGACACTGGAGAGACGCGGGCCTAGGCTGCCAGGACCAGAGCATCGCCAACAAATGCCCGCCGTGAGGAGCCACGTGTCTGGCACAACCACAGACGCATCGCCGCATCCCTGCGAGAGCAGTCACCGTGGCCCAAGAGGGAGGAGGCGCCGCCAGAGACGAGAAGGGTCGCCTGCACGGAAGGCAAGCCGCAAACGCCCCCGCAACCGGCCGCAGGTTCCACACCACACCCATGGCCGGTAGAAGCACCAGCAGAGGCTGGGTCGTGCCGCCGCGAGGGGTGGGGATGGCTACAGGGGAGCGTGCATGGCAACGACCAGGAGCTCCGGGACCTCCGCTAGCCGGCAAGCACATGCAGCAACTGGTGGAGGGCGCGCCGGGTGGGGTCCCGTGGTCGCGGGCGGAGGGGAGGCACACAAGGGAGAGGGGCGGCGCCCGTGGCGGCTGAGGATGGTCGGGGGGCTGCTGGCCGGATCCGCGCAGAAGGCCATTGGGGAGGACCGGATCTGGCGCCGCCGAACCAGCAGGGGCAGCCACCGCGGGGGTGGGGGTGTGCTGAGGGGCGGAGGAGTGGGGGCGAGCTCGAGGGCATGAGGAGGCAGATCTGCCCTGCCGCCGCCTTCGTGGGGCCCGGCGTGGCTTCGCCGGCCGGCCCTCCAGCGGCGGAGAGGCCTGCTAGTGGTGGCAGCTAGGGTTCCCCCGTGTCGCCAGAGGAGGGCGACACGGGGGTCAGAAGCCGGTCTAATCAAATCTAATGGTTATTGTTTAATTACAGTTTTCACATGTATATTAAAATTAACGCTAGGATATTTCTGAATTTGCAGGATTTTTTAATGCAGGGTCGGATGTTTCCTATTTCTGTGGTAATATATTACTTATTTGATTTTTTTTCTGATGATCTCATCAGCTACTTTTAACATATAGCCCTCCGATCCAAGGAAAGTGTCGTGGTTTTAGTTCAAAACATGAAATTTTCCCTTAATAATGCTCTCTTTTCCTGCTCTCTGTATAGCCTCTGTAACCAGCAAAATCTCTACAGGGGAAAAAAGGTGAACATCGAACCAGCAGCCTGGGCCCTAGATGGCTGCCGGCTAGGCGCTATAGCCCAGCCATCTTTCCCACCGATTTGGACTGTCAGCCTACTACAATTTCTATAGGAATGGTGCGATTTGATGGGCTTCAGGCTGGCTCCCTCGTGCGAGCGAGAAGCAAGATTGGCGCCGAAACGGATAGATGGCTGCCGGCTGACTCGAGTGAAGCTGGCGATAGAGTTGAGGACTTCGCGACCACGGAGGGCTAGCGAACATGCTCTCTGTCTTGCCGTTACATACCCATTCCCAACACCACCCGTTCCCATTCTAGCCACTTATTATTGTGAACCACCACGATGATCACTTTAGTGGAACCCTCTTTCTCTTGTGACTCGAACCTAGGCTATCATACTACTTTGGAATTTGGAAGACTCATGGCTGCTAGCAGTGCTAGACAAGTGACCAGGAGAGTATCCTACATGCATATATATAGGCTAGCAACCTAGTGCTCTTATTTGGTTTCACTAGAGAACTTAATTATATTATTGCTTCATTACACACATCAATGTCTCTACTTCGGCTGGTTCAGTTGTATAAATCGTCGTCCGGAAGAACATACACCAACCTACAATACAATACAATCACACATGCCTCTAGCAGCGCTACTAGTAATTTCCTTTAACACAAGGACCAAGGGCTATTTATAACTCCCGATGTATCAGTTAGAAAGATAGGTTTAGGGTTTTGCGTGGATGGCTAACATCCAACCTCACGTCTTAATATATAAATGATCAGAATACAATTACATACGTATACAATATGTGTACATGTACAATATGATAGATCCTATTTTACATGTTGTCGGTGTCAAAACCGGCGGATCTCGGGTAGGGGGTCCCGAACTGTGCGTCTAAGGTCGATGGTAACAGGAGACGTGGGACACGATGTTTACCCAGGTTTGGGCCCTCTCTATGGAGGTAATACCCTACTTCCTGCTTGATTGATCTTGATGAATGCGAGTATTACAAGAGTTGATCTACCACGAGATCGTAATGGCTAAACCCTAGAAGTCTTGCCTGTATGATTATGATTGCCTCTATGGACTAAACCCTCTGGTTTATATAGACACCGGAGGGGACTAGAGTTATACAAGGTCGGTTACAGAGAAAGAAATCTTCATATCCGAACGCCAAGCTTGCCCTCCACGCGAAGGAGAGTCCCATCTGGACCCCGCACGGGAGAGAGTCTTCTGTCTTGTATCTTCACGGCCCATGTCCAACAGGCCGGACGCCCGAGGACCCCTTAATCCAGGACTCCCTCAATAGCCCCTGAACCAGGCTTCAATGACGAGGTGTCCGGCGCGCAGATTATCTTCGGCATTGCAAGGTGGGTTCCTTCTCCGAATACTCCAAAGCATCCTTCGAACACAGAAAACGTGTCCGGCTCTGCAAAACAAGTACCACACACAACCGTAGAGAGTATAATATTTCACGAGTCCAACCTGCTGACAACTTTTGTAGCGTGATATCACGTCCCTGCCCGGTCATTGTTTCGAACCATTTTTTAGCCTCCCGCTCCACGTTTCAAGATGCGGTTTTATTGGCACGTCTTGTCGAAGCAGAGATCGTGTCCACTTATTGCGGGATTCTCATCAATACGGGTGTGGGTAACCCAACCGTTCTGTTGGCATGATCCCTTGGGAATAGGTAGGCTTTAAGGCCTATGAGGAGGCGTTTGATATTCATCGCCTTTATAAAGGGGCACAAACCCGTCTTTCTCGTCTACACCTACCTCTTCCTCAACCTTTCCAACCTCGAGTTCCAGCACCCAGGTTTCAACTTAATTGCTCCGAGCCTCCCAGTCATGTCCGGACCCAGCCCTCAAGGCCGGTGGGTGGCCTCCTCTGTCACAGAGGAGGATATCGCGAAGCTCCGGGCGGCAAGATACCTGACCGCTAAAATCCTCCACAGGCTCCCTGCTAAGGGGCAGGTTATTCCTACTCCCAGATCCGGCTAGAGGGTCGTATTCATCTCCCACTTCCTCCGGGGGCTAGGGCTCGCTCTCCGTCCCTTCGTGCGCGGACTCATGTTCTATTACGGGCTAGATTTTCATGATCTAGCCCCGGACTCCTTTCTTCACATCTCGGCGTTCATTGTCATGTGCGAGGCCTTTCTCCGCATTCCCCCACACTTCGGCTTATGGCTCAAGACCTTTAATGTGAAGCCGAAGGTAATCGAGGGGAAGCAAGCAGAGTGTGGTGGTGCTATGGTGAGCAAGTTCACCAATACTCTTTGGCCAAAAGGCTCTTTCACAGAAACTTCCAACCTATGGCAGCGGGAGTGGTTTTACATCACTGAACCCCGTGGTACCAAGTGGGCAGCTACACCTGCGTTCCGATCTGGCCCCCCATTATGGCTCGCATCATGGATTAATAAGGGGCTGGACTGGGTATCAATTGACGAAGTGCAGACGCTACAAAGCCGCATCCGTAGCCTCCTCGAAAAGGACACCGGCCTCATCAATGTGATCCAGGTAAATAGTCCCCCCGGTCCTGCCATGCCAGCAATGGCCCCTCCGCATGCGGGAGTTCAATCCGGAAGGACCACGGACCCTTCAGCACTTCTTCGGCACGACGCATAGAGGAATGTGGAAGTTATTCTTCGGGACACGAAAACAGTGGCCGGATACCACCGAAGACATCGGCCTCGACTGCAACCATCCGGATACCTCGGTAAGCACTCGACCCCCGAACACAGCTTAGTTAAATATCCCGTAATAACATACTGACAAAACAATCTTCAAACAGGGCTGGATAAAGAAGGCGGAACGAATTAGGTGTTTGACCCCTCTTCCCGAAGACTTAGTTGATCCTGTGTTAACAAGGATGCTGGCTCCGGCGCCATATCAAGTGCCGGCGAAGGAGGACAAGGAGGAGAGCAAGAAGGCCAAAGGTGGCCTCCATTCTAAAGGTACACCAGACACTATGTACGGGGAGATTGGAACTCCCTCTTCCGAAGACAAAAGAGAAGGAGAAGCTGAAATCCCTTCCTCCCATGGGAAGAAAAGGACCGGCTCCGAAGATTTGTAGGTAAAGGCTCCTAAGCGAGGGAAGATGTCCCTGTCAGGCGGTTCGGGCTCGGAAGACGACGTTGTCGCGCAGTTCCTCCGTAAGGACAAGCCCTTAGCCGAATCGTAAGTGAACAAGGGTGTCCTAACATATCCCGTTCCTTTCCGGTTACAAGGGTAACATCTAAAATATATGTTTGCAGTCTGGCACGCAGTCTTCCTCAACAGTCCTCCTCCTCGGGGGATCTTCTTCCAGAGATGATGGAAACCGAGACGCCTCCACAGACCTTCTCGCCTAATAGGGCGTACGACTTCGAGGTGTCGCCTCGGAGGATCTCTCCCGATCAACACGTGGTGCGAGGGACAATGAAGACCACGGCCGAAGGTGATACTTCGGTAGTCCAGGGTCCGGGACGTGCGGCCCCTTCGGGGACCAACAATAAAGGCCCCGGACTATCCGGTTTACAGCCGGAGACGACTCTAGGGTCGAGTAAACATATCCCTTCGAAGGGAGTCCGTAATCCCGCAGCCGCTTCCAGGAATCCGGAGGTGCCGGACACATTGATGGACATGTTGCAACATGCGTCCATCTCAGAGGAACATCGTACCTTAATGGGTACGGTAGTTGAGAGGATTCTGTCCGCGAGAAACGGATTGAATGAAGCCTTCACGGGTGTCGGTGTCAAAACCGGCGGATCTCGGGTAGGGGGTCCCGAACTAACCCAGGTTCGGGCCCTCTCGATGGAGGTAATACCCTACTTCCTGCTTGATTGATCTTGATGATATGAGTATTACAAGAGTTGATCTACCACGAGATCGTAGAGGCTAAACCCTAGAAGCTAGCCTATGGTTATGATTGTTATTGTCCTACGGACTAAACCCCCCGGTTTATATAGACACCGGAGGGGGCTAGGGTTACACAGAGTCAGTTACAAGGGAGGAGATCTACATATCCGAATTGCCAAGCTTGCCTTCCACGCAAAGGAGAGTCCCATCCGGACACTGGACGAAGTCTTCAATCTTGTATCTTCATAGTCCAACAGTCCGGCCAAAGTATATAGTCCGGCAGTCCAAGGACCTCCTAATCCAGGACTCCCTCAGTAGCCCCTGAACCAGGCTTCAATGACGATGAGTCCGGCGCGCAGATTGTCTTCGGCATTGCAAGGCGGGTTCCTCCTCCGAATACTCCATAGAAGATTTTGAACATTAGGATCGTGTCTGGCTCTGCAAAACAAATTCCACATACCACCGTAGAGAGTATAATATTTCCACAAATCTAATCTGCTGACAACTTTTCATAGCGTGACGTTCTGCCGTGGTCCGGTCATGACGAACCATTTTTCCCAGCCTGCCACTGCACGTGTTGCGAGGCAGTTTTATTGGCACGTCCTGTCGAAGCAGAGATCGTGTTCCTCTTATCACGGGATTCTCATCAATACGGGTGCCGGTAACCCAATCGTGCCCGTTGGTATGACTCCTCGATTTTAGGCAAGTTCCAAACGGCCACGCGGAGGACGCTTGATATTCACCCTCTTTATAAAGGGGCCAAGGCCTGTCCTTTTCTTCTCGCGCTCGATCCTTCCCTTCCCCCACCTCGAATTCCAACACCCGAGGCTCCGGCTAAGCGCTTCGGACCTTCAATCATGTCCGGATCCAACCTTCAAGGCCGGTGGATAGCCTCCTCTGTCACAGAGGAGGACATCAAGAAGCTAAGAGAAGCCAGGTATCTGACCGCCGAAATCTCGCACAGGCTGCCTGCTCAAGGGCAGGTCATCCCTACTCCCGAACCCAACGAGAGTGTCGTATTTGTTTCCCACTTCCTCCGAGGGCTAGGCTTTAGTCTTGATCCCTTTGTTAGAGGGCTTTTGTTCTATTACGGGATCGATTTCCATGATCTAGCTCCAGATTCCATCCTTCACATCTCGTTGTTTATCGTCGTGTGTGAGGCCTTCCTCCGCATCACTCCACACTTCGGCTTAAGTCTCAAGACCTTCAATGTGAAGCCGAAGATGATCGATGGGCGACACGCAGAATGCGGAGGTGCCATAATAAGCAAAGGCGCCGATGCTCCATGGCCAAAGGGTTCCTTCCCGGAGACGTCCGACCTATGGCAGCGGGAGTGGTTTTACATCACAGCTCCCCGAAGTACTAAGTGGGTAGCTGCCTCCGCCTTCCGTTCGGGCCCCCGCCACAACTGGCATCATGGGTCAACAAGGGGCCAGACTGGGGGCCAGTTAATGACGTGCCGACATTGCAGAGTCGCATCCGAGATCTCCTCAAGAGAGATGTCAGCCTTGTCAAGGTAATGCAAGTCATGTTAGTTCGTCGGGTCCTGCCATGTCAACGTCGACCTCTTCGTATGTGGGAGTTCAACCCGGAAGGACCGCGAACTATTCAGCAATTCTTCGGCGTGACGCTCGAAGGGATGTATGGGTTGTTCTTCGGATCACGAATAAAGTGTCCGGACACCACCGAGGATGCGGGTCTAAACTGCAACCGTCCAGATACCCACATAAGTAATTCTGCGACCGAACACGCTGTCTTTTAATTTGTCACAACATCATTCTGAAAAATCGCTCTTTGACCAAGACTGGATAAAAAAGGCGAAGATGATCAGGTGTTCAGCCCCCCTTTCTGAAGGCTCACCGGATCCTGTACTAGCCAGGATGCTTGAGCTCGCACCTTATCAAGCGCCATTAGGGGAAGATAAAGGGAGGAATAAAGAAGCCGAAAGCGGGCCTCACGCATTACTCATCCAAACCGGGGGAATTAGTGTTTCCGCGAAGGAGGATAATCGGGGAGAAGAATCTAAAATTCCCTCTCCCCAAGGAAGGAAAAGGACCGCCTCTGAAGATTTGGAAACAAGGGTTTCCAAACGAGGGAAGAAACCTTCGCCAGGGGGCCCTGCCCCGGAGGGCGTCCTTACCGCACTGTGCCCGCAAGGGGGTCAGCCCTCCACCGAGCTGTAAGTGAACAAGAGTACTTTTGGTAAATATATCCTGCTTCATCTCCGAGGACAATAACCGAGACGTATGTCTTGCAGTTCGGATCGTAGCCCTTCTCGACAGAGTCCGTCTTCAAGGGATCTTCTTCTGGAGATGATGGAGAGTGAAACGCCTCCCCCTGTCTCCCCACCTCATGAGGCGGACGACCCTGAGGTGTCATCGCGGAGGATTTCTCCTGATCCGCCAAGGCTAGAAGGTAACCCTTCGGCCACCCGAAGTCCGGAGGATTCGGCTCCTAAGGAGAGCAACAGAAAGAGTCCGGGACTGTCCGGTGCACAACCGGACGTACTGATGGGTCTTCTGGAGCAAGCGGCTATCTCAGAGGCGCATCGTACTTTAATGGGTACGGTGGTTGAGAGGATTTTATCCGCCAAAAGTGGGTTGCATGAAGCTTTTATGATCCTGCTAAAAGGCTTTGAGGTACGCAAAGTAATATATATATTTTTCGACGGTACCGCACACGCTAGGAGTGTCCTATGTAGATAGTAGGCCCTGAGAGACTGGCTGCTGTCCAAAGGCAGCAAACAGAGGATCATAGTCCCAGGTAATGATCATGCTGCTTTTATGTGCAGGCGGCTGAGGGTCCGGTGGCTGGCCGGACTTGTGAGTTTGCCGAACTGGAGCGGCGACTTGATGCGGCAGATGCCGACATCGTGCTTGTAAACAAGCGGCTTGACGAGGCACAGGGTATGTATTCTCCGGTGGTTAACAGATATTAAGAGGAGCATGATGCTAGTATCTATAATATGCTGTGACTGCAGATGGAGCTGCCGCCGTGGAGACCCTTCGGGCGGAGCTTGCCCGAGCCAAGGAACAAGCCAGGAGAAGTGATGCGGCCGCCCTAAAGGCGGTCGAAGAATTAAGAGCCGAACAGGCTGCTCATCGCCAGAGCGAAGATAAAATAGCCAAGATGGCTGTTGAGCTTAAGGATGCCGCCGACCGGTATGAGCTTCTCGAAAAGGAAAGCCAAGCGAAAGCGGCGGACCTGAAGAAAGCCATGGTAGCAGCCAAGGAGACCCGCTCTAAAATCAGAGCGGCGAAGGAGGAGCTTCGTCAAGCCGGAGATATCACGGCTGGGAAGCCCTTTTTGTTGCGGACGAAGTTCGGAGATCCGAAGTATGCCCCTCTGAATCAATTATGGAGTGGTGCAGACGCGTACTTGGACTTGGCAACGAGTGCTGCTGATGCGACTGAGTTTTTCAAAGATCAAAAAGATCATGAAGTGGAAAAGTTGTACTGGTCGTAGTTCAGTGCTCCAACGCGTCCGCTGCTGTTAAATGAGCAAATGGCCGAGTGGGCTGGGCTCCATAGGTTGTCCGGGCTTGCCATGAGGTCTGTCGTGGACCATCTTTGGCCGGAAGGACCAAGACCGAATAGTTATTTTGGTTTAGTGCAACGATTCCTTGGTGCTGTGCCGCATATCGACGCTGCAAAGAGGTCGGTGTGCATAGAGGGTGCGCGGTGGCCCTTGCCCATGTTAAGACATACTGGGCAGATATGGGGGCCACCGCTATTGCAACCCAGAGTTCGGCCGTAGGCCAGGTATCGGCCGAGCACTATTTTGAAGAAGTCCTAGAAGGCGCTCGTTTAATAGAGGCTCAGTGCTCGAAGAGTATCATGTTCTAGTGACATGTATCCCAATTGTAAAAACAATGCTATTTTGATTATAAAGGTTGTGTTTATACTTTTGCCTGAAAGTATGATGATGCCTCCTGTGCGGCCGTTTATGTATGTATATAACCTGAAAGTTTGCAGTCGTCGGCTTCAGCCCCCACGCATATAATGCGGGGGTGTTCTGAAAAACGCGTATTCACACTTGATCCAACATCTTGGTCCATTAAGGAGGTGATAGCACGGCGAACAAGGCAATCGGACTATATTGCTTTAACACTTTCACTTAGCCATAGGAGTTTGACGGTGGGGCTACTATATAGCCCCTGGTACTTCCGCGTCTATCCGAATACGGTGCGCGTACATACATGACCGGGAAACCGGTCCTTCGTTAATGCGGAGGAATCGCGAAGATTCTGATGAGTCATCGAGTGGTTTACCAGTCTCGCGCTTTATCATGACAGTCAGTTTTCGGCTTTCTCTACTGAGGTGCTCGTCCAGATGAACCAGGGCACAATCGCAGTAGTTCTCCCGGTGCCACCTTAGCCGATAGAGCGGAACGTAAGGTAGCAAAACACGGGAGCCGGGCAAACCCAACTATTGACCAAAGACATGATTCGGAGCTGATGCATATAAGGCCAAACTCGCGACGCCGAACACTCCCTAAGGTATTCGGTCTTTACAACATATACCGGGCTGAGTAACGCCCTTGATAATGAACCCTGAATTTCCAGGTACGTGCATTAGTCTGACGTGGCGAAATGCCAATAACGCCAGCATCCCTCTCGGTTGTGTTGAGTATCCGGAGGGTGTGAAGCAACAAGAGACAGTAAGAAAGGTTTACACAGGGTCTTAATCTAAAAAGAAACCTTTGAGCGGGGCCCTGCTGCACGTCTGTGCCTGTGTCTCCGTTGTGCCGTGTCCTGGAGGGGTGTAGCACGATTATCGTCTGTAAAAGAGAAAAACTCAGGTGAAAGTATTCGTGCGAAAAATTGGTTATTCTTAATAAACCATTAAAATTCAATTTAAATAAGGTCAACCCAAACTGTAGTTCTTTTTACATGCGGGAAGCCCCTAGCACCACCTATGGGGGTATATCCATCAACCCAATCTCAGGTTTATCTGAGCTGTTACAGCCAGTGTCGCGCCAGACTCGTCTAGCCGTGTCCGCGGTATTGACGACCGATCCTTTATTCTGGTTGGAGAGGCCAGTCAGTGTTCGGCTGCTAAAGCCGCCACACATTCTTCCGTATGCAAGGAGCGCTCTGTGTTTCCGCTAACTATGATGGTGCCACGTGGACCGGGCATCTTGAGCTTAAGATAAGCGTAATGCGGTACTGCGTTAAAATGAGTGAAGGCCGTTCTTCCGAGTAGTGCTTGATAGCCGCTTCGGAATGGAGCAGTGTTGAAGGTTGACTTTTCACTTCGGAAGTTGTCGGGAGAACTGAATACAACCTCTAGTACTAGAGAGCCCGTGCAGCGGGCCTCTGGGCCTGGTATTACTCCTTTAAAGGTAGTATTGCTTTGGTTAATTCTTGTCGGGTCTATCCCCATTTTGCGGACTGTGTCCTGATATATCAGATTGAGACTACTGCCGCCGTCCATAAGGACTCGGGTGAGATGGTATCCGTTAATTATTGGGTCTAGCACCAAGGCAGCAGATCCTCCGTGCCGGATACTAGTCGGGTGATCCCTGCGATCGAAAGTGATCGGGCAGGCCGACCAAGGGTTGAACTTGGGGGTGACGGGCTCCACGGTGCATACGTCTCGGAGTGCGCGTTTGCTCCTCCTCTTCGTTACGTGAATCATGTTCACTGTTTTGACCTCTGGTGGGAATTTTTTCTGTCCCCCAGTGTTTTGCCGGCGAGGCTCAGCCTCGTCTTCACTTGGTGTCTCTCTCCCCTTGTGCTCGGCGTTTAGCTTGCCGGCTTGCTTGAAGACCCAGCATTCTCTGTTGGTGTGATTTGCAGGTTTGTCGGAGGTGCCATGAATCTGACATAATCTGTCTAGAATCTTGTTTAGGCTGGACGGTCCATCTCTGCTGCCTTTGAATGGCTTTTTCCATTGACCGGGTTGAGAGCCCCTGAATCCGGCGTTTACCGCCGTGTTGTCTAGGCTGTCTTCATTGCTTCGACGCTTGCTTTTATGGCGTCGCGGTTTCCCATTACCATCCCTGACTTCGGATGTGCCTGGGTCGCTGGTGTCGCTACGGGCCAGCCAACTATCTTCGCCCGCGCAAAAGCGAGTCATAAGGCTTGTTAAGGCTGCCATTGTCCTCGGTTTTTCCTGGCCGAGGTGTCTGGAGAGCCATCCGTCCTGGACACTGTGTTTGAAAGCCGTTAAGGCTTCGGCGTCTGGGCAGTCAACAATTTGATTCTTCTTAGTGAGGAATCTGTTCCAAAGCTTTCGGGCTGACTCTCCGGGTTGTTGAATTATATGACTTAAATCGTCTGCATCCGGAGGCCGGACATAGGTCCCTTGAAAATTAGCCCTAAAAGCATCCTCAAGCTCTTCCCAACTTCGAGTTGAGTTTTCGGGGAGGCTCTTCAGCCAGTGCCGAGCTGGTCCTTTCAACTTGAGGGGCAAGTATTTGATCGCGTGGAGATCATCTCCGCGAGCCATATGGATATGGAGGATAAAGTCCTCAATCCAGACCCCAGGGTCTGTCGTTCCGTCGTATGCCTCTATGTTCACGGGTTTGAATCCCCCTGGAAATTCGTGATCCAGCACCTCATCGGTGAAGCATAGGGGGTGCGCGGCACCCCTGTATTTGGATGTGTCATGGCGTTGTGACGGTTGTAGTGTTCGGTTTTGATTATGTGCCGGAGCGCGCTTCCTAGATTCGTAGATGGACCTGATCATACCGACATCGTTAGCCGCCCTATCGCGGCCACGGGGTGGTCGATCCGGCTGATCGGCCATTTTATTTTTCGGCTGTATAGGCTCTAAAGCCTCGTCATCGAATTCAGGCAGCAGCTTGCGCTTTGGATAGCTTTTTGTATGGCGACTGCCACCGTACTTTTCTGCAGTGTCGAGCACTTTGTTCCATCTACTGTTGAGTGTATTGTGCGCGGCCTTGAGCCTTTGCTTCTGCTTCTTTAGACTCCTCGCGGTGGCAAGAAGCCTTCTATAGAGGTTCTCTTGCTCCAAGTGCCTTTCCGGGATGATGTGTGCATCATCGTCCGGACTGTTCTCCTATCCAGAGACAGGTTGATTAGCTTTACCCTCGGCGTCACCGTTGTCAGACAACGGCTTCGTACTATGTTCACCGTCCGCTGGCTCATCCTGCTCTGTCGCTGGGTCCATGTGGTCGTCGTTTCCTCTGGAGTCGACCGGGGTATTATTCTTTCTTGCGCTGTTATCGCTATTTTTGCCGAGGCGGGATTTGGAGCGGCGGCTACGTCGTCACTTTGGTTGCTTCTCTGCATCCTTCCGTTCCTCGTCATTGTTTTCTTTGGGTGTATCCACCATGTATATGTCATATGATGAGGTGGCAGTCCAGCGTCCTGTGGGCGGTGGTTCCTGTTCTTCTCCTGCATCGTCGTCCATACCGTCGATGTCTTCGGAGTCGAAATCAAGCATGTCTGTTAACTCGTCGACAGTGGCTATTAAGGGGTGGTGGGTGGGGAGCGAATTTCTTCGTCGTCCGTATCCCACTCCAGCCGGACATAGTTCAACCAAGGGTCTCCTGACAAGGAGAGAGACCTTAATGAGTTTAGCACGTCGCCCAGTGGTGAGTGCTGAAAGATATCCGCGGAGGAAAACTCCATGATCGGTGCCCAATCAGATTCGATAGGCACGGACGCAGGCGGTTCAGAGCCCGTGGCCGGGGACGAATCCAAGTGTCCGGCAACATGGGTCTCATGGGAGGTGAAGTCAGTATTCGGCTCTATCGCTGCTGAGTGTGCGGCCTCCGTGGAGGGGTCCATCCACCCATCCTCGGACGGCGCAATCTGCTCCGGATTGAGGGTCGGAGTAGCCACAGGTGTGATCTCCCGAACATCGTCCGACGACAGAGCCAAGTCATGCTCGTCGTGACTGTGCAGCGCACCTGACATAGGCTCGGATCCGTCGAAGATCAAGTCTCTGCGGATGTCGGCAGTATAGTTTATGTTTCCAAATCTGACCTGACGGCCAGGGGCGTAGCTCTCGATCTGCTCTAGATGGCCAAGCGAGTTGGCCTGCAGTATGAAGCCGCCGAATACGAAGATTTGTCCGGGGAGAAAAACCTCACCCTGGATCGCATCGTTGTCGATGATCGAAGGAGCCATCAAGCCTTATGGTGACGGCACGGTGGAACTTTGAATGAAAGCACCAATGTTGGTGTCAAAACCGGCGGATCTCGGGTAGGGGGTCCCGAACTATGCATCTAAGGCGAATGGTAACAGGAGGCGGGGGACACAATGTTTACCCAGGTTCAGGCCCTCTTGATGGAGGTAATACCCTACTTCCTGCTTGATTGATCTTGATGATATGAGTATTACAAGAGTTGATCTACCACGAGATCGTAGAGGCTAAACCCTAGAAGCTAGCCTATGGTTATGATTGTTGTTGTCCTACGGACTAAACCCCCCGGTTTATATAGACACCGGAGGGGGCTAGGGTTACACAGAGTCGGTTACAAGGGAGGAGATCTACATATCCGAATTGCCAAGCTTGCCTTCCATGCAAAGGAGAGTCCCATCCGGACACGGGACGAAGTCTTCAATCTTGTATCTTCATAGTCCAACAGTCCGGCCAAAGTATATAGTCCGGCAGTCCGAGGACCCCCTAATCCAGGACTCCCTCAACGGGCCTGCTAAGAGGTTTCGAGGTATGCAATGTAATATCTTCAATTGCACTTTACATGCAAAATGCACCTGTGTATAGATAGTAGCCCCTGAGACTCTGGTTGGCGTCCAAAGGGAGGCGATCAGAGGATCAAAAAAGATATGCCCAGGAAATAATCCAATTAATTGGAACACAGGCTGTTACATCCATGGCGACTGCCCATGCTACAGAGGTTGCATGTTTGAAGCAGAAACTTGATGTGGCGGATGACGACATCACGCTTATTAACAGGCGGCTCGACGAGGCGCAAGGTATGTTTTGGGGCAGTCAGTATATGTATGTATAATAATATGAGCATGAAGCTGAGAATTATATACTAAGATATGCATAACTGCAGATAGTGCTGCCACGGTTGAGACCCTTCGGGCTGAGCTCGCCCGGGCCAAGGAGCAAGCCAAGATGAGTAATGCGGCTGCCAAGAAGGCAGCAGCTGAGTTAAAGGCTGAACAGGCTGCTCGGTGCCAGTGCGAGGAGAGAATATCTACCATGGCGCGCGAGCTAAAGGATGCCACTGTCCGATGCGAATTTCTCGAGAAGGATAACAAAGCCAAAACGACTGATCTCGACAAGGCCTTACAAGAGGCGAGAGAACCACGGTTCGAGTCTAGAGCGGCTCGGGAGGAGATCCGGCAAGCTGGGGCAATAGCGGCCGGTAAGCCCTTCTTATTACAGACTAAATTCGGCGACCCGAAGTATGCCCTGCTTAATCAAATGTGGAGTTCTCCAGACGCATTCTTGGACTTGCCGAAGAGTGTCTCCGATGCGGCGCAGTTTTTCCAAGCGCAAGAAGGACATGCAACGGAGAAGCTTTTCTCATTGCAATTCAGCATGCCAAAGCGTCCGCTTTTGCTGAACGAACAGATGGCCCAGTGGGCCGAGCTTGTGACACCCAAGTTTTATTTGGATTTTTCAAAAGGTTTTATTTGACTTGAGGGGAGTGATTTAAAAATTTTCTTCAAGAGAACTCTCCCTCTCATATATTATCTTTATGGCAAAAGTTTTATTTGGATTCACCCAAGATCTGCCTTTGGCCTTGGGAGTCCTTGCTTTTCATTTGGACTCAAGACAAAATGTTTTTAAGTTGGGGAAAATAACCTTTGAAAATCTTTTTGAGAATGCACTATGACTTTTGGAAAAGTCCTTTGCCACTTCCAACTATTCCTTCTTGCCATGGCATTAGTGCAAATCCTCTCTCCTAACCTTCCCTCACCTTTGGATCATGATTTGCATCAAATCCAGCAAGTTGAACCTCCCCATGTGATCTTTTCCATTCAAATTCTATTCAAATAAATTTCTGTCTTCTCTTATAGCACTTGGAGATTTACAAAGGAACTCCTTTTTCTGTTTTGATTTTTGCCACCAAACCTTTTTCCCCTCCTAGTCCTTTGAACCCTCAACCTAGAACCATGAAGATCCACTGGTCTTCAGTTCAAAATTTTCAAACTACATCTACTGCAAGTTTGGACCAGATTTGCCAAATTTGGTGAAATTCATTCAAAACCTTCTCCAAAAATTCCAAGTAAATTCATGCAGCCTCTGGGTGCATTGAGTGGTCATCTCACCAAGTTACAGCTCCAGAAAAATTTATCTCATTACCAAAACCTACTGTCGAACACCTGCAGTGCACTGTCTCTGTCAAGTTTCAGTAAGTTCAGAGAACACTGCAGTGCTCACTGTCGTTTTCTTCAGAGTTGGGCATCGATCTCGCCAGTACCCTCGCGTCGCCTTGCTCCTCGTCCTCGCCCTCTTGTTCCTGCGCCGCACGAGCGCCTGGCACCTTGCGGGCGTCGGCGACGAGCAGCAGAAGGTGCGCCGCCCCGTGACCGACGCCGGCGGCGGCTTTGCGGACGCTAGCGGGAGACACGGCGCCGACGACTCCACCCAGCGCCGCCCAAACCACCGGAGCCCGCCGCGTGGCCGTCCACTCCCCCGAATGCGCTGCCGCTCTCGTCGTGAACCGCAGGGCGCGGAGCGCGCTCTCTGCCGCCGTTGAGCCCGTGCGGTCACCTCACCGTGGACAGACGCCATTACGCCGGGGCCAGCTCCGTTTAGCGGTGGAACAACTCCAGTAATCTCCACTGATGCTGCCCGACCGCTCAAACCTCCTTCCAATCCACTGCTCCGCCGTAATCGCTCGCCGGAGATTCTCCGTTCACGGCCACCCCGTCGATCTGCCTATAAATAGAGGCCCCGAGCTTCAACTCGAGCACCCACCAGCCCTGCACTTCCCCTAGAGCACGCCTAGCCACTGGAAGAGCTCCGAGGAGGTCTCCTTCCTCGACTCCGGCCGCCGCGACCCGCCACGGGATCCAGCCCGATTCGCCCCCGTGTGTGCTCCTCCGCCTCCATTCTCTTGCCAGTAGCTTCACCATGCATCTCTCGTTCTGACCCGCACTTCAATTTGAAGCTTGCAGCCCTCCACCGGAGTTCCCCATCCTCACCCGAACCGCCGTCCGCCGGAGATAGTGTCGCCGTCGACGTGGTGCTCCCCGTTGGACGAGTCCACCACCCACCGACGCGGAAGAAGACACTGAAGCTCTTGGTACCCTCCGTTTCTCCTAACTCGCCGTGGTTCGACGCCGGCGTCCACCGCCGTCTTCGGGCGCCGGCGAACCTTTTCAAACCTGACATGCGGACCCCGCGTGTCAGCCTCTGTTTTATTTCCCCGAACCGTTTTCTGTTGGCGCCTTCAGGCAAAATACGCTTTCTCTCTTGCGCTTGCGTATTTCCAAACGAACCGTTTTCTGTTTTCTCAGTTAAAACCCTGGAACTTTTCTGTTTCATTACAGAAAGGTCCCTGGACAGAAACCTTTATAACTTTTTAATAAAAAGGTATTTTTGAGTGATTCTTTTTCTGACATTCTTAAAATTTTGTCTAGTTTTTTATGGGATTTATTTGAAAAATATTTGGCAAAGTTTCTGTGCATGTGTTGGTTTTCACGTTAGTACCCGTTTCGTGATTGCCGTAGGTTCCGGAAGAGGTGACGGAGCCGCGAACTTCGCCGAGCTAGACTCCGACTTCTCCGAACCAGGCAAGCATGTTTTGAACATTTGATATGACAGGTGTTTTGCATGTTTGCGTGAAAGTTGGTGCGTGGCATATGAGTGTCGGTGAATACCCTGTTGCTTGTGAGGCAACTACCCGGTCGTTCCAAAGTTGTGATGATCTCTGATGAGAGATGGCCTAAGCATGTGGTGACATGAAGGGCAGCAAGGTGGTACTGTTGTAGCATACCAGCCTTGCGTCATCCGACTTTTTCCGACGTTAACGTGGTTGGAGCCACGTTATCGTTTCTTTTCCGCATGTTCCAAAGTTGTGATGATCTCTGATGAGAGATGGCCTAATCATGTGGTGACATGAAGGGCAGCAAGGTGGTACTGTTGTAGCATGCCAGCCTTGCATCATCCGACTTTCTCGGACGTTAACGTGGTTGGAGCCGCGTTACCGTTCTTTCCCCTTTCCGTGCTACCACATGTCTCATTGCCAGGGATGCGGTTTAGTAAGTTGGTAACCTCTTTCCGTGTACACACCAAACAGAGAGGCCGGGATGATGGTACCTTGGCCCAGGATTAAAGCCAGTCATCCGGTCAGGGGGCATGGGTGTTTCCGGTTGGGACCGAGAGGGGGGGCACCCCCTTATAGCGCGCGTATAGAAATTTGATCCCATGCTACGCGAGGTTGTAGCCTCCCCATCTCAAGGTTTTTCTTGAACGATGACGAGGGTGATCCCTGGCTTCGGATGGTTAAATTGGGTGTGTACTGGTTAGACGTGTTTCTTCCAAAACACCGCAGACGGAACTAGTCCTCGTGACTACTGAAATCCGTTGGCTGTGGTTAAGTACAAAACTCTGCAGAGTCAATTCCTTCCAAATCATCGTACCCTTAATCAAGTAGTGTAAACTTTGTATCTATATCTATCCGCGTGGAAAAAAAACCGTTCCCGGTGAGCAAGTTCAAGTGGTAATTCAGTTTTATTGTTATTCCTGTGGATGGACTAACCCTATAATTGTTTCTTGCTCGTGATAAATTATGTTCTCAAACTATGATTGAGCTGTGACATAAGCCCTTTATGTGACGTCGCGCAGACGTCCGACTGTGGCGTGTTTTTACTTCTTACTTTTTATATAAGCCCTTTATGTGGTGTCGCCTCGACGCCCGACTGGGCAACCTCCGCATTTTCCGCTCGAGGAGTCTTTCAGACACTCGTTTGGCACCAGTATTATTATTCCGCATTTTCCGCTCGAGGAGTCTTTCAGACACTCGTTTGGCACCAGTATTATTATTCCGCATTTTCCGCTCGAGGAGTCTTTCAGACACTCGTTTGGCACCAGTATCTATTATTCCGCATTTTCCGCTCGAGGAGTCATTCAGACCCTCGCTTGGCACCCAGTATTTATTTCCTCTATGTCTGATCGTACTGGTTAACTTATTCATGTATTACATGTTCGCATTTGTTATACCTTATGTCCGAACTGTCTTGCGAGTACTTTCATAGTACTCACCTGGCTTGTTGATTTGGCCAGATGTTGACGAAGGCGATCCCTTGGATGAAGAGTTCGATAGCGCGTCCGATGCCTAGAGGAGTCCCAGTCAGTCCTGCGCGATCCCGGATTTTGGTCACTTGCTTTGTTTACGCTTCCGCCACCCGCAATAAGTCTTCTCGAGCCTCACTCCGACGCTCGAAGAGCTGTAGTCTTCTGGAGTCATATCACTCGCCTCGCGGTGATATCTCCACCATCGTTATTATCGTGAGTTAGTAGTTTGCCACCCTATCCGCCGTATTGTTTTATCGGCATGCATGTAATAAATTGTTGGGCAGTCTCTGCTCAACCTTGTATTATATTTAGTACTCCTGGTATTTTTCTTCTGTGACCAATATATTGTCTATCAGTGAGAAGGAATTCTTCCTCGCTGGTCCGTAACAGGGATTGGTTTCTCAATAATTATTTTATTGAAAAACCGGTCGTGACAAGCTTGGTATCAGAGCCAGGCTGACTGTAGGAAGCCACTAGGTGCGGTCGCTAATCGGTTATTAGCGTCTTTTGTGCTTTTTCAGCATTTTGCAATTGTAGCTATTTTCTGTTGGTCATCATAAATTTATGACATGACTACTCAGAATTTTTGCCTACTTTTGTAGATGGCTGGCAGCAGCTGTGAGAATCGAGTGTTCACCAACGTGCCCGAGGGGTTTGTCAAGCTCCTCGTCTCCATCACCAAGCTCGCAATCGGGCCAGCAGCTCGCCCGGAGTTCACACTCTATCAGCACAAGCTCAGTGACGACGTGTCTATGCACCAAGCCG
Source organism: Triticum aestivum (assembly GCF_018294505.1). Classification (NCBI taxonomy): domain Eukaryota; kingdom Viridiplantae; phylum Streptophyta; class Magnoliopsida; order Poales; family Poaceae; genus Triticum; species Triticum aestivum. The sequence goes on along the minus strand of NC_057808.1, from coordinate 425,798,134 downwards.
TGGTGCAGTTCAGGGGAGGACGATCTGCTGCTCGCCATTTCCGTTTTACGGGAAGGGCCATGCCTACGGAGAGGCATGCCATGCAGATGGCTGCCCGCGAGGCGATAGCTCGCCTTCGGGACATCCTTCCTACGATGAAGACTCGTCGCTACCGCTACCTCCCATGCCATGTGCCATACACCAGCCACTATGCGTTTGCCTGCCATCGGGGAGAAAGAGACGAAGCCATCGAGATGGTTGTGGAGTATCTCAAGGCTCTGGAGGAGTCTTTCGACAACCTCGTAGATGATCTTGTGGCTGCCCGCATGGACTTAGTCCGGGGCGGTCCTGCCAGCAGGAAGGAGCTTCTCCACACGGCGCCGCCTCTGACATTCGTCTCGTCTTCAGCCTCGTATGCACCGGCCGTTTTGGCCACTGCTCGCCGTCTGCCTACCACTGAGGAGTTCGACCGAGTCATCGCTCCTACTCCAGTCAGAGCCGCACCGCCTGCCGCACGCGCTCTACCACCAGTCGCCCCCGCACCATCACCGCAGCGCAGCGTCACGCGCCAGGAGCCAGCTAGAGAGGAGGTGGAGGTTGACTCTCCTGGACCGCTGAGCCTTGCCATCGGCAAGGGGAAGGAGATCTTCACCATCTCCGACTGAGAGCACCGAGTAGCCGCGTGTTATGTCTGCTTGTATGATGTGCTGTTTTATCTGTACGCTAGTTTGTATTGGTGTGTTTGCTGCCTTCCGGAGTAGTACGCTAGTTTTAATAACATGTCAGGATTGTGTACGCGCATCCTGAGTGCTGTATCGTGTGTTTGCTTTTCGCATGAAAGTTTTATGTTAAGCACTTCTCTTCCATGAAAAATCATTTGTGTTGTCTTTGCAAGAGTTTCCTCGTGCTACACAGTTTTTCTCATGGGTTTTGCAAATAATACCCCAGACTGGAAAAATGTCTCGCCCATGGACTCGCTCCATGCCCAATCAGCCAGAAGAGGTTTACGGGACACAGACCAGCAACAATTTCACTCAGGGTCAGTCCAGCCAACAAGACAGCGAAGCAGCACTGTCTCAAGTATGCCGTCTCTTCGAGCAAAGTCAGCAACAACACCAGGAGATGATGAACCATGTCATCAACATGGGAAACCACCGTGAACACTATCAACCACATTCCAAGTTATCCGAGTTGCAGAAGACTCGCCCCTCAACTTTTGCTCACACCGATAGGCCGCTGGAAGCCGATGATTGGCTTCGTGAGATTGAAAGGAAACTGATTATTGCTCAATGCTCAGATCATGAGAAAGTGCTTTATGCACCACACTACCTTACTGGAGCAGCCGCAGCATGGTGGGAGAACTTCCTACACATGCATCCCAGGGAACACAACATCACCTGGGAAGAGTTCAAGGAAGGTTTCCGTGGGGCACACATCCCCAGGAGCATTCTAAAGATCAAGAAGAGAGAGTTTGATGACCTGAAGCAAAGAGGCATGTCAGTGACAGAGTACAATGGTCAGTTCACCCAGCTGTCTCGTTATGCCTACGACGAGCACATGACAGAAAACAAGAAGATGGAAAAATTCCTGGACGGCCTGGCACCAGCGCTAAGATGCCAGCTGATTGTACACACCTTTCCGGATTTTAAGACGCTGGTGGACAAGGCCATCACCTTGGAAAATGAGCGCCGTAGTCTGGAAGATATCCGCAAGCGGAAGAGGGACAAGACGACTCTTGCCCGCAGCAACCGAGGCAAGGCTGAGGTCCCAAGGACAGACACAAGGAGATCCACGACTACTGAGCCAAGGCCCGTCGGACAGTTTCATGCCAGGGACAAAGAGTTCACATACCGTCCAGGGGTCACCTGCTATGCTTGTGGTCAGCAAGGGCATTATGCTAAACAGTGCCCGAAGCCAAGAGACTCGGCACCCAAGCCGAACAATGGTGGAAACAATCCCGCCCCCAAGCGCAACAACTTCAATCCCAACAACAACCACAGGAAGGGTCACTTGAACCATGTGACCAGGGAAGAAGCGCAGAATGCCCCAGACATCGTGCTCGGTACGTTCCCTGTCAACACAGTACCTGCCACGGTTTTGTTTGATTCTGGAGCTTCCCATTCGTTCGTTTCGAAGAGTTTTGTTTCGCAACATGGTTTTCCGATACTCCCCTTGGAAAAGTCTATGATCATCAAGTCCCCGGGAAATAAGCAAATCGCCCAAGGTTACTGCCAAGGAGTGGTCATTGAGTTCGAAGGACTACAATTCCACGCAAATCTCATCGTGTTGGAAAGTAAAGGACTGGATGTCATTTTAGGGATGGACTGGTTGACCACCAACAAAGGATTCATTGACTGCTTCAATCGGACAGTGATTCTCACTCACCATCACGGCAAGACAATAAGAGTCTCCGCTCAAGAAAGGCCACGGTCACAGAAACCAAAACTGAACAAAATGGACATTGCAGAACTGAGAAAAGTTCCAGTGGTATGCGAGTTCCCTGATGTGTTCCCGGAAGAACTACCAGGTATGCCACCAGACCGAGAGATCGAATTCAGCATTGAACTAGCACCTGGCACCGCTCCCATTTATAAGAAGCCGTATAGAATGGCACCCTCAGAATTGGTGGAGTTGAAGAAGCAGATAAAGGAATTATTGGACAAGGGGTTTATACGAGCCAGCTCCTCACCATGGGGTTCGCCCGTATTGTTCGCCAAGAAGAAGGATGGGACACTGAGACTGTGCATAGACTATCGAGCCCTCAATATGGTCACCATCAAAAACAAATACCCGATGCCACGGATAAATGATTTGTTTGACCAGCTCGCACAAGCTAAAGTATTTTCAAAGATTGATTTGAGATCAGGATACCATCAACTGAAGGTACGAACAGAGGATATCCCCAAGACAGCATTCACTTCCAGATATGGGTTATACGAGTTCACAGTGATGCCTTTTGGCCTAACGAACGCCCCCGCATATTTCGTCCACCTCATGAATAAAGTGTTCATGAAATTCATGGACAAATTTGTGGTGGTATTCATTGACGATATTCTAGTTTACTCAAGGACACCCGAAGAGCATGCTGAGCACCTCAGAATGGTTTTGGGAGAATTGAGGAAGCATCAGTTGTACGCCAAGTTTAGCAAATGCGAATTTTGGCTAAGACAAGTTGGTTTCTTAGGCCATATACTGAACCAAGAAGGCGTAGCCGTAGACCCAGAAAAGGTCAAGGCCATACTGGACTGGAAACCACCCGCCAACGTCACAGATGTGCGGAGTTTCCTAGGAATGGCCGGATATTACAGGAGATTTATTGAAGGATTCTCCACTGTGGCAAAACCTATGACCCAACTACTCAAGAAGGACAAGAAATTCGTATGGACGGAAGCATGTGAGCAGAGCTTCCAAGAACTCAAGAAAAAGCTGACAACCGCACCAGTCTTAACTGTGCCAGACATACACAAGAGTTTTGAAGTATATTGTGACGCGTCCCGAAAAGGTCTCGGATGTGTACTAATGCAGGATGGCAAAGTTGTCGCATATGCCTCCAGGCAACTGCGAAAACATGAGGAAAATTACCCAACACATGACTTGGAGCTAGCAGCAGTCATACATGCACTCAAGGAGTGGAGGCACTTTCTGTTGGGAAATCGTTGTGAAATATATACGGACCATAAGAGCCTCAAATATATCTTCACACAGCCAGAGCTGAATTTACGCCAACGACGCTGGTTGGAACTGGTCAAAGACTATGACGTCGGCATCCACTACCACCCAGGAAAAGCAAATGTAGTGGCCGATGCCCTTAGTCGAAACCCCAGCCCGGACAGTGACGGTCAGCAAAACTTGAGGCCTGAGTTTCAGCGAGAGTTCGCTAGGCTCAACATGATGTTAGTCTCCGAGGGCACCGTATCAAATCTGGAGATACAACCCACCTTGATGGAACGAATTAAGAAGGCCCAACAGGGACATCCCAGCATCGAAGGCATAAAGAAGAAAATGAATATTAGTAAGACTTCAGAGTTCGTCACAGACAGTGAAGGAACATTGTGGTACCGAAACAGACTTTGCGTACCTAACATTGAGGAACTCAAGCAACAGATCTTGACGGAAAGCCACACCGCTCCATATTCGATCCATCCTGGAGGAACCAAAATGTACAAGGACATCCAGGAAAGATTTTGGTGGCACGGTATGAAAAGAGATATAGCCACATTTATTGCTTGTTGCGATTCATGTCAGCGTATCAAGGCCGAGCATCAAAAGCCAGCAGGGCTACTCCAGCCAAACAGAATACCGGAGTGGAAATGGGATGAAATAGGAATGGACTTCATTGTCGGATTACCCCGATCACAACGCGGAAATGACGCCATATGGGTCATCACAGACCGACTAACCAAGGTTGCTCATTTCATTCCCGTGAAGACTACCTACTCCACTCAAAGACTGGCAAAGCTCTATCTATCTCGTATAGTTTGCTTGCATGGAGTCCCGAAGACTATAATATCAGACCGAGGCACCCAATTCGTCTCCAAATTTTGGGAACACCTACAACAAGCTCTGGGCACACAACTGGCTTTCAGTACAGCATACCACCCTCAGACAGATGGACAAACAGAACGTGTAAACCAAATCCTAGAGGATATGCTAAGAGCCTGTGTGCTCACCTATGGATCCAGTTGGGAAGAGAGTTTGCCGTATGCCGAATTTGCGTACAACAACAGTTACCAAGCCAGCTTGCAAATGGCACCCTTTGAAGCATTGTACGGACGGAGGTGTCGTACCCCATTGAATTGGTCAGAAACAGGTGACAGCCGTATCTTCGGCCCAGATATGCTTAAGGAGGCCGAGGAAAAAGTTAAACAAATCAGGGACAGACTCAAGACAGCACAGAGCCGACAAAAGAGCTACTATGATCAGAAGCATCGTGAGGTCAGCTTTGAACCTGGTGATTCCGTATACCTCCGAGTATCTCCTATGAGGGGTCTGCAACGGTTCAAAATAAAGGGGAAACTAGCCCCAAGATTTATTGGACCATTTTGTGTGAAGGCACGAAGAGGCACGGTAGCCTACCAACTAGACCTACCCAAGGAGCTGTCAGACGTCCATGACGTATTCCACGTCTCGCAGTTGAGGAAATGTGTGAGTAACCCGGAGAAACATGTACCTCATGAGGACATTGATATGCAACCAGATCTCACCTACAGGGAAAGGCTAGTAAAGATTTTAGAAGAGTCTGAACGGAGGACCCGTCAGAAAACGACAAAGTTTTTCAGGGTCCAGTGGAGCAACCACACCGAGGATGAAGCCACATGGGAAAGGGAAGATTTCCTCCGAGCAGAGTATCCATATCTATTTGAGGATCAGCAGAAATCTCGAGGACGAGATTTTTCCTAAGGGGGTAGGTGTTGTGACACCCAAGTTTTATTTGGATTTTTCAAAAGGTTTTATTTGACTTGAGGGGAGTGATTTAAAATTTTTCTTCAAGAGAACTCTCCCTCTCATATATTATCTTTATGGCAAAAGTTTTATTTGGATTCACCCAAGATCTGCCTTTGGCCTTGGGAGTCCTTGCTCTTCATTTGGGCTCAAGACAAAATGTTTTTCATTTGAGGAAAATAACCTTTGAAAATCTTTTTGAGAATGCACTATGACTTTTGGAAAAGTCCTTTGCCACTTCCAACTATTCCTTCTTGCCATGGCATTAGTGCAAATCCTCTCTCCTAACCTTCCCTCACCTTTGGATCATGATTTGCATCAAATCCAGCAAGTTGAACCTCCCCATGTGATCATTTCCATTCAAACTCTATTCAAATAAATTTCTGTCTTCTCTTATAGCACTTGGAGATTTACAAAGGAACTCCTTTTTCTGTTTTGATTTTTGCCACCAAACCTTTTTCCCCTCCTAGTCCTTTGAACCCTCAACCTAGAACCATGAAGATCCTCTGGCCTCCAGTTCAAAATTTTCAAACTACATCTGCTGCAAGTTTGGACCAGATTTGCCAAATTTGGTGAAATTCATTCAAAACCTTCTCCAAAAATTCCAAGTAAATTCATGCAGCCTCTGGGTGCATTGAGTGGTCACCTCACCAAGTTACAGCTCCAGCAAAATTCATCTCTTTACCAAAACCTACTGTCGAACACCTGCAGTGCACTGTCTCTGTCAAGTTTCAGTAAGTTCAGAGAACACTGCAGTGCTCACTGTCGTTTTCTTCAGAGTTGGGCATCAATCTCGCCAGTACCCTCGCGTCGCCTTGCTCCTCGTCCCCGCCCTCTTGTTCCTGCACCGCACGAGCGCCTGGCACCTTGCGGGCGTCGGCGACGAGCAGCAGAAGGTGCGCCGCCCCGTGACCGACGCCGGCGGCGGCTTTGCGGACGCCAGCGGGAGACACGGCGCCGACGACTCCACCCAGCGCCGCCCAAACCACCGGAGCCCGCCGCGTGGCCTTCCACTCCCCCGAATGCGCTGCCGCTCTCGTCGTGAACCGCAGGGCGCGGAGCGCGCTCTCTGCCGCCGTTGAGCCCGTGCGGTCACCTCACCGTGGACAGACGCCATTACGCCGGGGCCAGCTCCGTTTAGCGGTGGAACAACTCCAGTAATCTCCACTGATGCTGCCCGACCGCTCAAACCTCCTTCCAATCCACTGCTCCGCCGTAATCGCTCGCCGGAGATTCTCCGTTCACGGCCACCCCGTCGATCTGCCTATAAATAGAGGCCCCGAGCTTCAACTCGAGCACCCACCAGCCCTGCACTTCCCCTAGAGCACGCCTAGCCACTGGAAGAGCCCCGAGGAGGTCTCCTTCCTCGACTCCGGCCGCCGCGACCCGCCACGGGATCCAGCCCGATTCGCCCCCGTGTGTGCTCCTCCGCCTCCATTCTCTTGCCAGTAGCTTCACCATGCATCTCTCGTTCTGACCCGCACTTCAATTTGAAGCTTGCAGCCCTCCACCGGAGTTCCCCATCCTCACCCGAACCGCCGTCCGCCGGAGATAGTGTCGCCGTCGACGTGGTGCTCCCCGTTGGACGAGTCCACCACCCACCGACGCGGAAGAAGACACTGAAGCTCTTGGTACCCTCCGTTTCTCCTAACTCGCCGTGGTTCGACGCCGGCGTCCACCGCCGTCTTCGGGCGCCGGCGAGCCTTTTCAAACCTGACATGCGGACCCCGCGTGTCAGCCTCTGTTTTATTTCCCGAACCGTTTTCTGTTGGCGCCTTCGGGCAAAATACGCTTTCTCTCTTGCGCTTGCGCATTTCCAAACGAACCGTTTTCTGTTTTCTCAGTTAAAACCCTGGAACTTTTCTGTTTCATTACAGAAAGGTCCCTGGACAGAAACCTTTATAACTTTTTAATAAAAAGGTATTTTTGAGTGATTCTTTTTCTGACATTCTTAAAATTTTGTCTAGTTTTTTATGGGATTTATTTGAAAAATATTTGGCAAAGTTTCTGTGCATGTGTTGGTTTTCACGTTAGTACCCGTTTCGTGATTGCCGTAGGTTCCGGGAGAGGTGACGGAGCCGCGAACTTCGCCGAGCTAGACTCCGACTTCTCCGAACCAGGCAAGCATGTTTTGAACATTTGATATGACAGGTGTTTTGCATGTTTGCGTGAAAGTTGGTGCGTGGCATATGAGTGTCGGTGAATACCCTGTTGCTTGTGAGGCAACTACCCGGTTGTTCCAAAGTTGTGATGATCTCTGATGAGAGATGGCCTAATCATGTGGTGACATGAAGGGCAGCAAGGTGGTACTGTTGTAGCATACCAGCCTTGCGTCATCCGACTTTTTCCGACGTTAACGTGGTTGGAGCCACGTTATCGTTTCTTTTCCGCATGTTCCAAAGTTGTGATGATCTCTGATGAGAGATGGCCTAATCATGTGGTGACATGAAGGGCAGCAAGGTGGTACTGTTGTAGCATGCCAGCCTTGCGTCATCCGACTTTCCCCGACGTTAACGTGGTTGGAGCCGCGTTACCGTTCTTTCCCCTTTCCGTGCTACCACATGTCTCATTGCCAGGGATGCGGTTTAGTAAGTTGGTAACCTCTTTCCGTGTACACACCAAACAGAGAGGCCGGGATGATGGTACCTTGGCCCAGGATTAAAGCCAGTCATCCGGTCAGGGGGCATGGGTGTTTCCGGTTGGGACCGAGAGGGGGGGCACCCCCTTATAGCGCGCGTATAGAAATTTGATCCCATGCTACGCGAGGTTGTAGCCTCCCCGTCTCAAGGTTTTTCTTGAACGATGCCGAGGGTGATCCCTGGCTTCGGATGGTTAAATTGGGTGTGTACTGGTTAGACGTGTTTCTTCCAAAACACCGCAGACGGAACTAGTCCTCATGACTACTGAAATCCGTTGGCTGTGGTTAAGTACAAACTCTGCAGAGTCAATTCTTCCCATATCATCGTATCCATGATCAAAGTGAAAGCATTATATCCATATCTATCCGCGTGGAAAAACTTGTCTCCGGTGAACCAGCTCAAGTGGTAAAATTCAGTTTTATTGTTATTCCTGTGGATGGACTAACCCTTATATTGTTTCTTGCTCGTGATAAATTATGTTCTCAAACTATTGTATTATTGAGCTGTGATATAAGCCCTTTATGTGACGTCGCGCAGACGTCCGACTGTGGCGTGTTTTTACTTCTTACATTATATATAAGCCCTTTATGCGATGTCGCTCAGACGTCCGACTGTGGCAAGCACTGTCTTTATTTTCTGTTATAAGCCCTTTATGTGGTGTCGCCTCGACGCCCGACTGTGGCATTATTATTCCGCATTTTCCGCTCGAGGAGTCTTTCAGACACTCGTTTGGCACCAGTATTATTATTCCGCATTTTCCGCTCGAGGAGTCTTTCAGACACTCGTTTGGCACCAGTATTATTATTCCGCATTTTCCGCTCGAGGAGTCATTCAGACCCTCGCTTGGCACCCAGTATTTATTAACCTCTATGTCTGATCGTACTGGTTAACTTATTCATGTATTTCATGTTCGCATTTGTTATACCTTATGTCCGAACTGTCTTGCGAGTACTTTCATAGTACTCACCTGGCTTGTTGATTTGGCCAGATGTTGACGAAGGCGATCTCTTGGATGAAGAGTTCGATAGCGCGTCCGATGCCTAGAGGAGTCCCAGTCAGTCCTGCGCGATCCCGGATTTTGGTCACTTGCTTTGTTTACGCTTCCGCCACCCGCAATAAGTCTTCTCGAGCCTCACTCCGACGCTCGAAGAGCTGTAGTCTTCTGGAGTCATATCACTCGCCTCGCGGTGATATCTCCACCATCGTTATTATCGTGAGTTAGTAGTTTGCCACCCTATCCGCCGTATTGTTTTATCGGCATGCATGTAATAAATTGTTGGGCAGTCTCTGCTCAACCTTGTATTATATTTAGTACTCCTGGTATTTTTCTTCTGTGACCAACATATTGTCTATCAGTGAGAAGGAATTCTTCCTCGCTGGTCCGTAACAGGGATTGGTTTCTCAATAATTATTTTATTGAAAAACCGGTCGTGACAGAGCTCCACAAGATATTCGGGTTTGCCGTGAAGGACATCGTGGTCCGGCTGTGGCCGACTGAGCCAATTCCGAATAGTTATTTTGGTTTGGTGCAGCGACTTGTTGATGCGGTGCCACGTATCGACGCTGTTAAGCGGTCAACGTGCATTGAAGGTGCACGGATGGCCCTTCCCTGCATCAAGACGTACTGGGCGAAGATGAAGGCCGCTGATATTGCAGCAAAGAGCCCACCCGGGGGCAAGGATCATCACACGCCGGAGCATTATTTTGAGGATGTCCTAGAGGGCGCCCGCTTGATAGAGGGTCAGTGCTCGAAGGATATGATATTCAGGTGAATGTGCCGAAATTGTAAAAACAATATTATGATATATTATAGGCTATTCTTTTTGCCTGAAAGTTTTGGTTCCTCCTGTGCGGCCGTTTTTTGTATAATCTAAAAGTTTACCAGTCGTCGGCTTCGGCCCCCTCGCATATAATATGGGGTGTTCGGAAAAGCACTTGATCACCTCTTGACCCAACGTCTTGGTCTGTGAAGGAGGTGTCAATGCAGCGAACTAGGAAATCGGACTATAGGGCTTTAACACTTTCACTTAGCCATAGGAGTTTGACGGTGGGTCTACGATATAGCCCCTGGTATGTACGCGTTTATCCGAATACGGTGCGTTACATAAGTGACCAGAAGAATGGTCCTTCGTGTAATACGGAAGGAATCGCGAAAGATTCTGATAAGTCATCGAGTGGTTGACCAGCTCTCGCCGCATCATGACAGTTAGTTTTCGGCTTTCTCTACTGAGGCGCTTGACCAGATGAACCGGAAACACAATCGTAGTAGTTCTCCCTTTACTACCTTAGCCGATAGGATGAAACGTAAGGTAGTAAGCACAGGAGCCGGGCAACCCAACTATTGACCAAAGACATGATTCGGAGCTGATGCATATAAGGCCAAACTCGTGACGCTGAAGTGCGCTATAAAGCTGTTCGGACTTGTCCGCAACTCATATGTTGCCATATCGAGCCCCTGGAAATTTGTGCCGAGGTGCGTGCGTGAAACAACCGAAGAAGCAAAATTCAGTTCTTAGAAAAAGCGAATACTGAATACGGACTATGTTCACTGGAATCTGATTGACACGTCAAACGCAATCTTGCAGATTATAACGCCACTGCCTGGACTATTTAACATGCCGGGGGTTGAAGGCTAAGGAAAAAGGCACTTTACAAGTTTGAAATAAATAGTGCGGTCTACAAAAAATCATTTGGACCTCCTGTCGCACGTCTGCGCTGCCTTGCCTTGGTGAAAGGACTCCTTGGCAGGAATAGCCTTAGGTTATCTATATGAAGCCGAACTCAGAAAGAGTCCGTAAGATGACCAGGCTTTGAGTCACCTGTGGTAAAATATAAAAAATAGTTAGAAATAGGGAAAGGGCTATGGGAGTGCGGACCGCATTGTAGGCCTGTCCGCATTGTGCTTCCACCGATGACCAGGGTATTTTAAGTGCATAATTATGTATGCGAGGTACAAACTTCGCAGCTATATGAGGCAAAGAACGGAGGCCGAACTGCTAATCCAGCTCTGAGATTGATCGTTCCTGTTTAATAGAGACCGGCGGCTTGATGGCCGATGAGATACGCGGCTTGATGAGGCCGCTTTGTACTTCCGCTGCAATAGCCGTAGTATGCTCCTCTGTGCGGAGGGAGCGTTCCGTATTTCCGTTTATCATGATGACGCCACGTGGACCGGGCATCTTAAGCTTTAGATAGGCGTAGTGTGGGACCGCATTAAAACGAGCAAAAGCGGTACGCCCGAGTAGTGCATGGTAGCTACTGCGGAACGGGACAATATCAAAGGTCAAGCCTTCGCTTTGAAAGTTGTTCGGTGAGCCAAAAATGACTTCCAATGTGATTGAGCCCGTGCAGTGAGCTTCTATGTCGGGTACTGCTCCCTTGAAGGTAGTTGTGGTGGGCTTGATTCTTGAAGGATCAATGCCCATTTTGCGGACAGTATCTTGGTAGAGTAGATTAAGGCTACTGCCTCCGTCCATAAGGACTTCGTGAGATGGAACCCATCGATAATTGGGTCGAGGACCAGAGCTGCCAAACCTTCATGACGGATACTGGCTGGGTTGTCCTTGCGATCAAAAGTGATCGGGCAGGCCGCCCATTGGCTAAATTTTGGGGCAAATGGCTCTATGGAGTAGGCGTCCCGTAGTGTGCGCTTGCGCTCCCTTGTAGGATGTGTGTCACGTATACCATGTTTACTGTTTTTACTTCGGGGGGAAATTGCTTCTGACCCCCGGTGTTCGGTTGGCGAGTCTCTTTGTCATTGTTGTCACTGGGCGGCCCCTTCCCCTTGTGTTCGGCATTAATCTTGCGAGCTTGTTTAAAGACCCAATAGCTTCTGTTGGTATGATTGGCTGGTTTATCAGGGGTGCCATGAATCTGGCAGGGCCGATCCAGTATCTTGTCTAAATTGGATGGTCCGTCTCTGTTTGCCTTGAATGGCTTTTTCCGTTGACCGGGTTCGGAGCTGCTGATTCCGGCGTTGACCATCGTGTCTTGCATTCCTTCATTATTATTTCGACGCTTTTGTTTATTGTGTCGTGGCTTGCCGTTGCCGTCTCGAACTTCGGAAGTGCCCGGATCACTGGTGTTGTTGCTTCTACGAGCGAGCCAGCTGTCTTCTCCCGCGCAAAAGTGGGTCATCAGAGCGGTAAGGGCTGCCATGGATTTTGGTTTTTCTTGACCGAGGTGGCGGGCGAGCCACTCAACTCGGACGCTATGTTTAAAGGCCGTGAGGCCTTCGGCCTCCGGACAATCGACAATTTGGTTCTTTTTAATTAAGAATCTAGTCCAGAGCTTCCTGGTTGACTCCCCGGGCTGCTGGATAATGTGACTTAGGTCATCGGCATCCGAGGGCCGGACATATGTACCTTGGAAGTTATCGCAGAAGGCGTCTTCCAAGTCTTCCCAGCTGCTGATGGAGTTCTCTGGGAGGCTGTTGAGCCAGTGTCGCGCTGGTCCCTTTAGTTTTAGTGGGAGGTATTTGATGGCATGAAGATCATCACCGCGGGCCATATGAATATGGAGATGAAAATCATCAATCCATACCACGGGGTCTGTTGTCCCATCATATGATTCGATGTTCACGGGTTTAAACCCTTCTAGGAATTCATGTTCCATTACTTCATCACTGAAGCAGAGGGGGTGTGTGGTGCCTCTATATCGGGCCAGGTCGCGACGTAGCTCGGATGGAGTCCGTCTGTGGTTTTCGGCCCGGGCGTTGTTATGTTTGTCACGTCCGGCTAGATGGCTGTCGTCGCGCGTCGGGGCACGCCCCCGCGATCCGTAGATCAATCTGGTCTGACCTGCTCTATTGTCCAGGTCCTGCCACAGGTCATATGTATAACCCCGAGCTATTATGTCCATGCCTTTACGGCAGGGTAGTATGGGCTGGTGTTCGGCTTGAGTTGCCGCTTGGTCCCGGTCACATGGTGGTCGGTCAGCCGCATTATGCGTTGATGGTACAGGCTCCAACACCTCGTCATCGAATTGAGGTAACAATTTGCGCTTCAGGTAACTTTTGGTTGGGCGCTCGAGGCCATATTCCTCGGCTGCCAGGACATTAGTCCACCTGTCATTGAGCAGATCTTGATCAGCTTGAAGCTGCTGCTGCTTCTTTTTCAGGCTCCTTGCAGTGGTGATTACCCGGCGCTTACAGTGCTCCTGCTCGAGAGGTTCCTCGGGTATGATGAAGTCTTCGTCACCGAGGCTCACCTCATCCTCGGAGAGTGGGAGATAATTACTGTCCTCTGAGTCTTCGTTTATAGTCTATTCATCAGGGCTAACTTTCCCATCTTCCCGATCGTCCTGTTCGGAAGTTGGCTCGACGGGGTCTTCTCTGTCCTCAGCATCATCCGGAGTGTTGTTGTCTCCTGTGCTGGTATTGCTGTTTTTTCCACGGCGTGATTTAGAGCGGCGCCGCTAACGTCGGTGCTTTGGCTGTATCTCAGGAGGTTTATCCTCGATTAGATCTTCCTTGTCATCGCCGCTATTCTCTTTGGGTGTATCCACCATGTACACGTCATACAAAGAGGTGGCCGTCCAGCGTCCGGTAAACGGCGGGTCTTGGGCCTGTTCTTCTCCGGCATCGTCGTCCATACCGTCGATGTCGATGTCTTCGGAGCTGTAATCGAGCATGTCGGTTAAGTCCTCGACAGTGGCTATAAAGTGGGTGGTGGGTGGGACGTAAAATTCCCTGCTCTCAGCCCCTAGCCCGGGCTGGGCATAGTTCGGACGTTGCTCCTCTGTAATGACAAGGGATCGCATTAAGTCCAGAGCATCGCTTAAAGGCGAGGTTTGGCCAAGCCCATGGAGTACGGCGAGAGGGAGACTCCTTAGCCGAACTCACACGATGCTGACTCCGAGGATTCGGAGGCAGTGTCCGGAGAAGAGTCCGGCTTCATGATGGTTACCAGCGACACTACTTCCCCCGGCTCTCCCACAGTGGGCCTAGTGGCCGCAGATAGTCCGGCGAGCTCAGAGAGCCCGTCTTCGGAACTAATGATAGGCTCTGGATCTAAGGCCAGAGCAGAGGTTGGGCGCGCGGATCCTTGGAAGATCAAGTCTCCTCGGATATCAGCGACATAGTCCAGATTTCCAAAACTAATCTGGTGACCTAGGGCGTAGCTGTCGATCTACTCTAGATGGCCAAGCGAGTTGGCCCGCAGTGCGAAGCCACCGAACACAAAGATCTGGCCAGGGAGGAAAGCCTCCCTCAGGGCAGCATTGTTGTAGATGATTGACGGGGCCATCGAACCCTCTAGCGACAACACAGAGGAACTCTCAATGGAAGCACCAATGTCGGTGTCAAAACCGACGGATCTTGGGTAGGGGGTCCCGAACTGTGCGTCTGAGGTCGATGGTAACATGAGACAGGGGACACGATGTTTACCCAGGTTCGGGCCCTCTCTATGGAGGTAATACCCTACTTCCTGCTTGATTGATCTTGATGAATATGAGTATTACAAGAGTTGATCTACCACGAGATCGTAATGGCTAAACCCTAGAAGTCTAGCATGTATGATTATGATTGCCTCTATGGACTAAACCCTCCGGTTTATATAGACACCGGAGGGGACTAGGGTTGTACAAGGTCAGTTACAGAGAAAGGAATCTTCATATCCGAACGCCAAGCTTGCCCTCCATGCTAAGGAGAGTCCCATCCGGACACGGGAGAGAGTCTTCTCTCTTGTATCTTCACGGCCCATTAGTCCGGCCCATGTCCAAGAGGACGGACGCCCGAGGACCCCTTAATCCAGGGCTCGCTCACATGCCGCCGCAATCTGAACTACATACAAGATTCATATTGGTTCTAAAGCGGTCTAGCATCTGTCTAGTAGCGGGTTTAGTAAATACATCCGCTAACTAATCATCAGTTGAGATAAACCTCACTTCCAGTTCACCAACAGCTACTCGTTCTCTTACAAAGTGGACATCAATCTCAATGTGTTTGGTCCGAGCATGAAACACTGGATTCGCCGTCAGGTAAGTTGCCCCTAAGTTATCACACCACAATATGGGTGTGCGCTGCCGTGTGACTCCAAGTTCTGTGAGAACTGTGTCTATCCAAATGGCTTCAGCCCCGCCATTGGCCAATGCCTTATACTCTGCCTCGGTGCTAGATCTTGAGACTGTAGGTTGCTTCTTGGAACTCCAAGATTTAAGGTTGGGTCCAACAAATACAGCAAAGCCACCAGTAGAATGCCTATCATCAACACAGCCTGCCCAGTCTGCATCAGTGAATATACTAACTCCAGTAAACCTGGACTTACGAAACCGTAGTCCCGTGTCTAGCGTACCTTTGACATACCTCAGGATACGCTTAACTGTTTCCCAATGAACCTCCGTAGGGTGAGACAGGAACTAGCACACGTTTTTCACAGCAAAAGAGATATCTGGACGAGTGAGAGTCAGATACTGAAGTGCTCCAACTACACTACGATATCTGAAAGAGTCATCGGTACTCAGCAATGCACCACTATGACATGAGAGGCTCTCGAATGGAACTAATGGAGTGGAAGTGGACTTGCAGTTCTCCATGTTGACGCGATAAAGGAGATCAAGAGCATACTTCTTCTGCGTCAAGGTCATGCCCCTGAATGAAAGGACGCTTCCCATCCAAGAAAATACTCCAATCTGCCCAAGTCTTTGATGGGAAAACTCTAAGACAAGGACTACACAAGGCGATCCACCACAGAAGGTGTGGAACCAGCAATCACAATATCATCAACATACACAAGCATGTATATCTGAATAGCACCATGTGAAAAGATGAACAAGGACGCATCTTCCTTGGAGACAACAAAGCCAAGCTGTGAGAGACGCTTACTCAACCGAGCATACCAGGCACGCGGTGACTGTTTAAGCCCGTAGATGGACCTCTGGAGTTTGCAGACATGAGAGGGATAACGAGCATCCTCAAAACCAGGGGGCTGTTGCATTACTCACATCAATCTGACGAGGACTCCACCCACGGGAGACAGCGAGAGAGAGAGAGAGAGAGGACTAGACGAACCTGAAGGACATATGCCCTAGAGGCAATAATAAAGTTGTTATTTATATTTCCATATATATGATAAATGATTATTATTCATGCTAGAATTGTATTAACCAGAAACTTACTACATGTGTGAATACATAGACAAACAGTATGTCCCTAGTGTGCCTCTACTAGACTAGCTTGTTAATCAAAGATGGTTAAGTTTCCTAACCATAGACATGTGTTGTCATTTGATCAATGGGATCACATCATTAGAGAATGATGTGATGGACAAGACCCATCCATTAGCTTAGCATAATGATCGTTTAGTTTTATTGCTATTGCTTTCTTCATGACTTATACATATTCCTCTGACTATGAGATTATGCAACTCCCGAATACCGGAGGAACACTTTGTGTGCTATCAAATGGCACAACGGAACTGGGTGATTATAAAGATGCTCTACAGGTGTCTCCGATGGTGTTTGTTGAGTTGGCATAGATCGAGATTAGGATTTGTCACTCCGAGTATCGGAGAGGTATCTCTGGGCCCTCTCGGTAATGCACATCACTCTAAGCCTTGCAAGCAATGGGACTAATGAGTTAGTTACGAGATGATGCATTACGGAATGAGTAAAGAGACTTGCCAGTAACGAGATTGAACTAGGTATGCTGATATCGACGATCGAATCTCGGGCAAGTAACATACCGATGACAAAGGGAATGACGTATGTTGTTATGCGGTTTGACCGATAAAGATCTTCATAGAATATGTAGGAGCCAATATGAGCATCCATGTTACGCTATTGGTTATTGACCAGAGATGCGTCTCAGTCATGTCTACATAGTTCTCGAACCCGTAGGGTCCGCATGCTTATCGTTCGATGATGATTTGTATTATGAGTTATGTGATTTGATGACCGAAGTTTGTTCGGAGTCCCGGATGAGATAACCGACATGACGAGGAGTCTCTAAATGGTCGAGAGGTAAAGATTCATATACTGGAAGGTTACATTTGGACACCAGAATGGTTTCGGGAAGTTTCGGATAAGTTTCGGAGTACCGGGGGTTACCGGAACCCCCCGGAAGTTAATGGGCCAACATTGGCCTTAGAGGAGGAGAGAGGGCCGTCCATAGGAGGTGGCGCGCACCCCCCCTTGCCAATCCGAATTCGACAAGGGGTGGGGGCAGCGCCCCCCCGTTCCCTCTCCTTCGCCTCCTCTCTTTCCCCCTTTGCTACTCCGGTAAAGTAAAAAAGGAAGGGGAATCCTACTAGGACTTGGGAGTCCTAGTAGGACTCCCCACACTTGGCGCGCCCCTAGGGGGCCGGCCTCCTCATCCTCCTCCCTCCTTTATATACGGGGGCAGTGTCGTGGTGTTCTTACGGGGGGGGGGGGGTTGCGCGACGACAGATGCCATAGGGTGGCTTGAGTGTGAGGGCAAGATTGCTGCCGGAATATCCGGGGACGGGTATGCGTGTAGCACGCGCTAGTTTACCCAGGTTCGGGGCTCTCTCGAGAGATAATACCCCTACTCCTGCATGTCTGGATATATATGTGGGGTGTACATCAGGCAGTACAAAGTGCTCCTGGAGCTGTATCTGAGATCAGTGCCAAAGACATCTGACCTCGTATATATGTGTGGCCTGAGTGCCTTGTGGCCGGCTAGTCTCATGGCATGCATGCCCGTGAGAGCATGTATGTCCATGTATGCATGAGTGAGGGAGTGTCCATCCTGGATGGATGGATGCCCATATATATAGGCATGGCTAGCTTACTTCCTAAGCTAGGTAGTGGCATGGGGGCAAGTGGGCATGGGTGGATGTCATGCTTGTCTCCTGGGTCACTTCATAAAAAGTGCCCAGGGACAAGTGACACTATAAATGATGGCTTGGGGTGACGCATGCACGGTGCCGGGTACGGCCGTCTCATCGGTATCGGTGGCTGACTTCGGGCAGCCGGCCGTTGGCGCAGTCGGCAGCTGGCTGGCTGGAGCAACCGGATGGGGAGCAGGCCGGGTGGTGAGTCGGTTCGGGTAGTCGGACAGGGGGCCGCCTAGGCGGCCTGAGCAGTTGGACTGAGGGGCTTTGCTAGCCTCGATGTCTTGAAATATCGTCTTGCCATCTTTGTGGTACCCGTGGTCAATTACCCCGACAGGCAGGGGGCACCCCAAAGGCACAACAGACAATCTCTTAGCCGTGTGTGGTGCCCCCTCCACAGTTTAACACCTCGGTCATATCGTCGTAGTTCTTAGGTGAAGCCTTGCACTGGTAACTTCATCATCACTGTCGCTACGCCGTCGTGCTGACGGAACTCTCCCTCGTCCTCAACTGGATCAAGAGCTCCAGAACGTCATCGTGCTGAACGTGTGCTGAACACGGAGCAGCCGTACGTTCGGTACTTGGATCGGTTGGATCGTGAAGACGTTCGACTACATTAACCGCGTTAGTAAACGCTTCCTCTTTCGGTCTACGAGGGTATGTGGACACACTCTCCCGTCTCTTTGCTATGCATCTCCTCGATAGATCTTGCGTGATCGTAGGTAATTTTTTTTGAATTATAGCATTCCCCAACAGTGGTATCAGAGCCAGGTCTATGCATAGATGATATCTGCACAAGTAGAACACAAAGAGTTGTGGGCGATAATAGTCATACTGCTTACCACCAATGTCTTACTTTGATTCGGCGGTAATTTTGGAGGAAGCGGCCCGGACCGACATTACATGACCACGTTCATGAGACTGGTTCTACCGACGTGCTTCGCACACAGCACTAGTAGAAAAAGGGCCTTTAGTCCCGGTTCATAAGGGCCTTTAGTCCCGGTTCTGGAACCGGGACTAAAGGGTCATTACTAAAGCCTCCCCCTTTAGTCCCGGTTCTTACACGAACCGGGACTAAAGGCCCTCCACGTGGCCGCTGCCTGGAGGTCCACCTTTAGTCCCGGTTGGTAACACCAACCGGTACTAAAGGAAATTTTATGAATTTTTTATGAATTTTTTTATTTTTTTTTAATTTTTTTTTATTTTCAAATTTGTGAATTTTTTAACCTCTAATCTCTAATCACCCCTCATCACTGCTCAATTTAACCTCTAATCTCTAATCACCCCTCATCATTCCAAATCATCTAACTTCCCGGACGGTCACCCATCCTCTCACTACTCCAGCGTGAGCACGCTTAACTTCCAGGTTCTATTCTCCCTCGTTTCCAAGTCTGCACTTGTTGTTTTCCTGACAATAGTAAGATGTCAATCCTATTAACCCTCAGGAATTTAGCTTGAGCATGAAGTCACGCATTTCACTGTTTGAGTTTGAAACTATTGTTCTAAAAAACAATAATTATTTAGTAACACTAATATTTCTTGAATAAGTAGTTTGACCATAGTTTGACCAAAATTCAAAAAACTGAAATAATTATTTAGTAACACTAATATTTCTTGAATAATTAGTTTGACCATTGTTTCACCATAATTTGACCACAGTTTGACCAGATTTGACCAAAATTCAAAAAAAAACTGAAATAATTATTTAGTAACACTAATATTCTTGAATAATTATTTAGTAACATTAATACTTCTTGAATAGCATAACTACATCTAGAAGGATTTTAATTTTTGAAGTTTTTATCATTTTCTTTTGCTTTTTACAAAACTGAAAAGGCGATCCACGGGGTGGGAGGGGGGGGGGTAGAGTTTGAAAATGGGACCTTTAGTACCAGTTCGTGCCATGAACCGGTACTAATGCCTCAAACCCCATTAGTACCGGTTGGTGGCTCGAACCGGGACTAAAGGTCTAACCTTTAGTACCGGTTGGTGCCACGAACCGGTACTAATGGGCATCGCACCCTTTAGTCCTGGTTCGTGGCACCAACCGGGACTAAAGGTCCCATTTGAACCGGGACTAATGCCTGTACGGTGCCCTAGCCGCTCGAACCGGGACTAATGCTCACATTAGTCCCGGTTCGTAATGCAACCGGGATTAATGCTCTTTTCTGGCCGAACCAAAGCCCTGTTTTCTGGCCGACTCGGTAATACACGTCACTATAAGCCCTGCAAGCATTGTAACTAATGAGTTAGTTTCAGAATGATGTATTACGGAACGAGTAAAGAGACTTGCCGGTAACGAGATTGAACTAGGTATTGGGAGACCGACGATCGAATCTCGGGCAAGTAACATACCGATGACAAAGGGAACAAACGTATGTTGTTATGCGGTTTGACCGATAAAGGTCTTCGTAGAATATGTGGGAGCCAATGTGAGCATCCAGGTTCCGCTATTGGTTATTGACTAGAGACGTGTCTCGGTCATGTCTACATTGTTCTCGAACCCGTAGGGTCCGCACGCTTAAAGTTCGGTGACGATCGGTATTATGAGTTTTTGTGTTTTGATGTACCAAAGGTAGTTCAGAGTCCCGGATATGATCACGGACATGACGAGGAGTCTCGAAATGGTCGAGACGTAAAGATCGATATATTGGACAACTATGTTCGGACACCGGAAAGGTTCCGGAAGGTTTCGGACATATACTGGAGTACCGGGGGGTTACCGGAACACCCCGGGGAGTTAATTGTGCCTCATGGGCTCTAGTGGGAGAAGAGGAGGGGCGGACAAGGGCAGCCGTGCGCCCCCTCCCCCTCTAGTCCGAATTGGACAAGGAGGGGGGGCGGCGCCCCCCTTTCCTTCTCTTCCTCTCTCCCTTCCTTCTCCCCTCCTACTCCAACTAGGAAAAGAGGGAGTCCTACTCCTGGTGGGAGTAGGACTCCCCCCTTGGTGCGCCCTCCTCCTAGCCGGCCGCCTCCCCCTAGCTCCTTTATATGCGGGGGCAGGGGGCACCCCATAGACACAAGTTGACCTATTGATCTCTCCCAACCGTGTGCGGTGCCCCCCTCCACCATAATCCACCTCGATCATATCGTAGCGGTGCTTAGGCGAAGCCCTGCATCGGTAGCATCATCATCACTGTCATCACGCCATCGTGCTGACGAAACTCTCCTGTGAAGCTTTGCTGGATCGGAGCTCGTGGGACGTCATCGAGTTGAAGTGTGCTGAACTCGGAGGTGCCGTGCGTTCGGTACTTGGATCGGTCGGATCGTGAAGACGTACGAATACATCAACCGCGTTGTGCTAACGCTTCCGCTTTCGGTCCACGAGGGTACGTGGACACACTCTCCCCTCTCGTTGCTATGCATTACCATGATCCTGCATGTGCGTAGGAAAATTTTGAAATTACTACGTTCCCCGACAATCTGGTCAAGACATGATGAGATATAAATTGTTGTATGAGATGATCATGTTTTGTAAAAGTTATCGGCAAGAGGCAGGAGCCTTATGGTTGTCGCTTTGTCGTATGAAATGCAATCACCATGTAATTGCTTTACTTTATCACTAAGCGGAGGCGATAGTCGTAGAAGCAATAGTTGGCGAGACGACAACGATGCTACGATGGAGATCAAGGTGTCCAGCCGGTGACGATGGAGATCATGATGATGCTTTGAAGATGGTGATCAAAGGCACAAGAAGATGATGGCCATATCATGTCACATATTTTGATTGCATGTGATGTTTATCCTTTATGCATCTTATTTTGCTTAGTACGGCGGTAGCATTATAAGATGATCTCTCACTAAATTTCAAAGTATAAGTGATGATCGGGTGTGATAAGCTCTACGTTCACATACAACGGGTGCAAGCCAGTTTTGCACGTGCAAAATACTCGGGTTAAACTTGACGAGCCTAGCATATGCAGATATGACCTTGGAACATTGAGACCGAAAGGTCGAGCGTGAATCATATAGTAGATATGATCAACATAGTGATGTTCACCATTGAAAACTACTCCATCTCACGTGATGATCGGACATGGTTTAGTTGATATGGATCACGTGATCATTTAGATAACTAGAGGGATGTCTATCTAAGTGGGAGTTCTTAAGTAATATGATTAATTGAACTTTAATTTATCATGAACTTAGTACCTGATAGTATTTGCATGTCTATGTTGTTGTACATCAATGGCCCGTGCTACGATTCCTTTGAAATTTAATGCATTCCTAGAGAAAGCTAAGTTGAAAGATGATGGTAGCAAACACAGACTGGGTCCGTAACTTGAGGATTATCCTCATGAAGGAAATATGCCCTAGAGGCAATAATAAAGTTGTTATTTATATTTCCTTATATCATGATAAATTTTTATTATTCATTCTAGAATTGTATTAACCGGAAACTTAGTACATGTGTGAATACATAGACAAACGGAGTGTCCCTAGTGTGCCTCTACTTGACCAGCTCGTTAATCAAAGATGGTTAAGTTTCCAAGCCATACACATGTGTTGTCATTTAATGAACGGGGTCACATCATTAGAAAATGATGTGACGGACAAGACCCATCTGTTAGCTTAGCATAATGATCGTTTAGTTTTTCTGCTATTGCTTTCTTCATGACTTATACATTTTCCTCAGACTATGAGATTATGCAAATCCTGATTACCAGAGGAACACCTTGTGTGCTATCAAACGTCACAACGTAACTAGGTGATCATAAAGATGCTCTACAGGTGTCTCCGATGGTGTTTGTTGAGTTGGCATAGATCGAGATTAGGATTTGTCACTCCGTGTATCGGAGAGGTATCTCTGGGCCCTCTCGGTAATGCACATCACTACAAGCCTTGCAAGCAATGTAACTAATGAGTTAGTTACGAGATGATGCATTACGGAACGAGTAAAGAGACTTGCCGGTAACGAGATTGAACTAGGTATGATGATACCAACGATCGAATCTCGGGCCAGTAACATACCGATGACAAAGGGAACAACATATGTTTTTATGCGGTTTGACCGATAAAGATCTGCGTAGAATTTGTAGGAACCAATATGAGCATCCAGGTTCCGCTATTGGTTATTGACCGGAGACGTGTCTGGGTCATGTCTACGTAGTTCTCGAACCCGTAGGGTCCGCACGCTTAACGTTCGATACGATTTGTATTATGAGTTATGTGATTTGATGTACCGAAGTTTGTTCGGAGTCCCGGATGAGATCACGAACATGACGAGGAGTCTCGAAATGGTCAAGACATAAAGGTTGATATATTGGAAGGCTGTGTTCGGACACCGGAATGGTTACAGATAGGTTCGGGCATATACCGGAGTACTGGGGGTTACCGGAACCCTTCGAGGGGTTAATGGGCCTTCATGGGCCCTAGTGGATTACGGGAGGCGGCGGCCAGGTGGAGGCGTGCACCCCCCCTGAGGGAGTCCTGGATTAGGGGGTCCTCGGACAGCCGGACTATATATCCTTTAGCCGGACTGTTGGACTATGAAGATACAAGATTGAAGACTTCGTCCCGTGTCCGGATGGGACTCTCCTTGGCGTGGAAGGCAAGCTTGGCAATACGGATATGTAGATCTCCTCCCTTGTAACCGACTCTGTGTAACCCTAGCCCCCTCCGGTGTCTATATAAACCGGAGGGTTTAGTCCGTAGGACAACAACAATCATGCCATAGGCTAGTTTCTAGGGTTTAGCCTCTACGATCTCGTGGTAGATCAACTCTTGTAATACTCATATCATCAAGATCAATCAAGCAGGAAGTAGGGTATTACCTCCATCGAGAGGGCCCGAACCTGGGTAAACATCGTGTCCCCCGCCTCCTGTTACCATCCGCCTTAGATGCACAGTTCGGGACCCCCTACCCGAGATCCGCTGGTTTTGACACCGACATTGGTGCTTTCATTGAGAGTTCCACTGTGCCGTCACCGTAAGGCTAGATGGCTCCTTCGCTCATCGGCAAGGGTGCGATCCAGGGTGAGGTTTTCCTCCCCGGACAGATCTTTGTATTCGGCGGCTTCGTACTGCGGGCCAACTCGCTGGGCCATCTGGAGCAGATCGAGAGCTATGCCCTGGCCAGCAGGTCAGGTTTGGAAACTTGAACTATACTGCCGACATCCGTGGAGACTTGATCTTCGACGGATTTGAGCCCATGTCAGGTGCGCCGCACAATCACGACAAGCATGACTTAGCTCTGCCGTCGGACAGTGTTCGGGAGATCACACCTGCAACTACTCCGGCCCTCAATCCGGAAAAAATTGCGCCATCTGAGGATGGCTGGATGGACCCCGCCACGGAGGCCGCACACTCAGCGGTGATAGAGCCGAATACTGACTTCACCTCCCCCGAGACCCGTGTTGCCGAACCGTTGGATTCGTCCCCGGCCATGGGCTCCGAGCCGCCTGCGTCCGTGCCTATCGAATCCGATCATGGAGTTTACCTCCGCGGATATCTTTCAGCACTCGCCCTTTGGCGACGTGCTAAACTCGCTGAGGTCTCTCTCCATGTCAGGAGACTCTTGGCCGAACTATGTCCGGCTAGAATGGGATGCGGACGACGAAGAAATTCGCTCCCCACCCACCACCCACTTAGTAGCCACTGACAACGATTTAACTGACATGCTCGACTTTGGCTCCGAAGACATCGACGGTATGGACGACGATGCAGGAGACGAACAAGAACCACCGCCCACAGGGCGCTGGACCGCCACCTCATCGTATGACATATACATGGTGGACAACCCCAAAGAAGGGGATGGCGATAAGACAACGAAGGATAATCCCTCCAAGAAGCAATCCAAGCACCGACGTCAGCGGCGCTGCTCTAAGTCTCGCCATAGCAAAAGCAGCAATACCGGCACAAGAGACAATAACGCTCCGGATAGTGCCGAAGACGACGATAATCCCCTCCAGCCAGACCTCGAATGGGAGGATGAATAAGCTAGCCCTCCGGAACAGGCAGCAGACGGAGAATCAGAGGATGACAATTACATGCCTCTCTCCGAAGACGAGGTGAGCCTCGGCGACGAAGAATTTATCGTGCCTGAGGATCCCGTCGAGCAGGAGCGCTTCAAGCGCCGGCTTATAGCCACAGCAAACAGCCTGAAGAAAAAGCAACAACAGCTTCGAGCTGATCAAGATCTGCTAGCGGATAGATGGACTGAAGTCCTGGCGCCGAGGAATACGAACTCGAGCGCCCAACCAAGAGTTACCCAAAGCGCAGGTTGCTACCCCAACTCGAGGAGGAAGCATTGAAACCTACATCACCAGCGTATGATGCGGCTGATCGGCCACCTCGTGGCCGAGACAGAGAGGCATATCAGCCCGAAGTCCAGCCCGCACCCCGCCGCCATTCAAACAAAAATACCAAGGCCCGGGGCAACACGCGGGACCTGCGAGACGTATTGGAAAACAAAGCAAAACATGCAAGATCGATCTACGGATCACGGGGGCGCGCCCCAACGCGTGACGATGACCGTCACGCCGGATACACTAAAAGCAAATCCGGCCGGGCCGAATACAGCAGACAAGACTCGTATGAACTGCGTCGTGATATAGCCCGGCACAGAGGCGCCGCACACCCCCTATGCTTCACTGATGAAGTAATGGATCACGAATTCCCAGAGGGTTTTAAACCCGTAAACATTGAATCATATGATGGTACAACAGATCCCGCGGTATGGATCGAGGATTTCCTCCTCCACATCCACATGGCTCGCGGTGATGATCTACATGCCATCAAGTACCTCCCACTAAAACTCAAAGGACCAGCTCGGCATTGGCTGAATAGCTTGCCAGCAGACTCCATTGGCAGTTGGGAGGATTTGGAAGATGCATTCCTTGACAACTTCCAGGGCACTTATGTGCGACCACCGGATGCTGATGACTTGAGCCATATAACTCAGCAGCCAGGGGAATCGGCCAGGAAATTCTGGACCCGGTTCCTAACTAAGAAAAACCAAATTGTCGACTGTCCGGATGCAGAGGCCTTAGCGGCATTTAAGCATAACATCCGTGACGAGTGGCTCGCCCGGCACCTCGGCCAGGAGAAGCCGAAGTCTATGGCAGCCCTCACGACACTCATGACCCGCTTTTGCGCGGGCGAGGATAGCTGGCTGGCTCGCAGCAACAACACATCAAGAAGTCATGGCAATTCAGATGCCAAAGATAGTAACAACAGACCACGTCGCAACAGACACAAGCGCCGCAACAACGGTGACAACACCGAAGACACGGCAGTCAATGCCGGATTCGGTGGCTCTAAATCCGGTCGGCGGAAGAAGCCGTTCAAAAGAAGCAACCCGGGCCCGTCCAGTTTGGACCGCATACTCGATCGCTCGTGTCAAATTCATGGCACCCCCGATAAGCCAGCCAATCACACCAACAGAGAATGTTGGGTGTTCAAGCAGGCCGGCAAGTTAAATATTGAAAACAAGGAAAAGGGGCTGCATAGCGACGATGAGGAGCAGTCCCGGCCGCCGAACACAGGAGTACAGAAGAAATTTCCTCCCCAAGTGAAAATGGTGAACATGATATATGCAACCCATATTCCCAAGAGGGAACGGAAGCGTGCACTAAGGGACGTCTACGCGATGGAGCCAGTCGCCCCAAAGTTCAACCCATGGTCTTCTTGTCCGATCACTTTCGATCGTAGGGACCACCCCACTAGTATCCATCATGGCGGTTCTGCCGCATTGGTCCTTGATCCCATCATTGACGGATTTCACCTCACCCAAGTCCTTATGGACGGCGGCAGCAGCCTGAACCTACTTTATCAGGATACAGTGCGCAAAATGGGTATAGACCCCTCGAGGATCAAACCCACTAAAACCACCTTTAAAGGTGTCATCCCAGGTGTAGAGGCCCGCTGCACGGGCTCAATCACACTGGAAGTGGTCTTCGGATCTCCGGACAACTTCCGAAGCGAGGAGTTAATCTTCGATATCGTCCCGTTCCGCAGTGGCTATCACGCACTGCTCGGACGAACCGCATTTGCCAGATTCAATGCGGTACCGCATTATGCATACCTCAAGCTCAAAATGCCAGGACCTCGTGGGGTTATAACAGTCAATGGAAACACAGAACGCTCGCTCCGCACGGAGGAGCACACTGCGGCCCTCGCAGCAGAGGCACAAAGCAGCCTTTTAAGGCAAACCGCCAATTCGGCGATAAAGCCCCCGGACACCTTCAAGCGAGTCCGGAGTAACCTGCAACAGGATCGCCTGGCACGTTCAGAGCTCGCCTAGCAATTCGGCCTCCGCCCTAGTCCCAGTCAAGCGACGAAATCTGTGCCGCGCGTACATAATTACGCACTAAAAATACCATGGGCATAGGCGGGGGCACGGCCAGGACACGCCCCACAATGCGGCTCAACCGCCCCAGGGGCTGTATACCTTTATCATTTTCTCTCTTTCAGGACCTTACTCTCTGGAAGCCCTTTTCGGCAGTCTGATTGCTGGACGCATTACGGGAAGGAAATACCAAGGAGGCAAGAAGCTAAGACGTACAAGGGAATCCCCAGGTGGTCTCTGATAACTATCGAAATACCTGTTTTAAATACCCATACGCAGCTTGCCCTTGGATAGGACATGTCAAATAGTCCTATTTTTTGCTTATTGCGCTACTTGTATCAGTACGCTTCGACGTATTATTTAAATAACAATGCATAGCATTAGTCTATTATCGCGTTACCCTTCCTTTTTTTCTTGTCTGTTTATTTACGACAAATTGCACCCGTACATTCTGGTACGACTAGTATGCCAGGGGCTTCACTATAGCCCATCAATACGGCGTGAGAAGTCCGAACACTTTCGACAGTGCGGCACCCCGAACTTATAGCACTATATGCATCAGCTCCGAATCATGTCTTGGGTCAATAGTTGGGTTTGCCCGGCTCCCATGTTTTGGTACCTTATGTTCCGCAATATCGGCTAAGGTAGCGCTGGGAGAACTACTGCGATTGTGTCCCGGTTCTTCCGGATGAGCACCTCAGTAGAGAAAGCCGAAAACTGACTGTCATGATGCGGCGAGAGCTGGTCGCTGTTCGAGAGGTCTCAAGTCCTTAAAAACTTTTTCCGCTTCGGGCGAGGAGTCGGCCTTGCCCGACTTAGGCGTATATAGCGCCCCAAATTTGGCCTTCCGAATACTAAGGGCTTCGCCAAAATTTAAAATTGTAGACTTCTATGGCTAAGTGAGAGTGATAAAGCTTATAGTCCGATTGCCTGGTTCGCTGTGCTGAACACCTCTTTCGAAGGACCCAAAATTGGGATAAAGAGTGCTCAGGTTTATCCCAAACACCTCAGTACTAGTTACATGGGGGCAGAAGCCGACGACTGGCCAACTCTCAGATTTGATAAAACGGTCGCACAGAAGGTAATATTTTAAATTCACAAGCGTTGCATAGTGCAAATGAACTCGTTTCACATTACAGGATCACATGAGTACATTTATTCAAATATTACATCCTTAGCACATTCCTCCGCCACAAGGCGAGAACCCTTCAGGACACTTTCATAATACTTTTCATGGTGGCGATGCTCCTTGCCCTCCGGTGGCCCCTCCTTCACCAGCTTTTCGGCGTCCAGCTTCGCCTAGTGCACCTTCGCCCGGGCAAAAGCCCTGCGCGCACCCTCGATGCAGACGGACCGCTTTATGACTTCAAGCCGTGGGCAGGCATTCACAAGCCGCCTCACCAGACCGAAGTAGCTATCAGGCAGGGGCTCGCCAGGCCACATCCGGACTATAAGACCCTTCATGGCCTGTTCGGCCGCCTTGTGGAGCTCGACCAGTTGCTTCAGCTGGTCACTCAAGGGCATTGGGTGTTTCGTCCCAGTATACTGAGACCAGAACAACTTCTCTGTCGATCTCCCCTCCTTGGCCCGGTAGAACTCCGCGGCATCTGACACACTGCGGGGTAGATCTGCGAACGCTCCTGGAGAGCTCCGAACTCGGGTAAGTAAAAAGAAAGTTTCCTTCACATGCTTGCTTTGCATAATGAATGCCTTACCCGCCGCTATCTTCTTAACCGCCTCAATTTCCTGGAGGGCCTTTTGGGCTTCGGCCTTGGCATGTTGTGCGCTTTCGAGGGCCTTCGCAAGCTCAGACCCTTGTGTCTTGGAGTCACGCTCCAAGGACTCGTGCTTCTTGACGAGAGCCTGGAGCTCTTTCTGCACCTCGCCTACTTGGGCCTCTTGTTTCTCTCGGTTGATGCGCTCCTTGGCCGCTTTGTCTTCAGCCTCGGATAGCGCCTTCTGCAGGGCCGCCACTTCGGTCGTGGCCCCTAGCAAAATTCATGATGATCCTATTATTCCCAAACGAAATTTTTCTTTATAATATACAGACGGGGTATCACTTCCTTTGTTCTCTTCGAGCTGCCTATTGGTAAGGCCGAGCTCTTCCTTGGACCGCTCAAGGTCCCGCTTCAGTGTGGCGACCTCCGCAGTACGTGCGGCAACGGCCAGCAGTGAAGCCTGCATATGCACATAGACATATTATGATTAGACTCCTGCGATTATTATTTGATCCTCTATTCGGCCTTCCTTCACGAACGCCAAACAGAGCATCATGGGCTATTGTCTATGCCCGAATATTTTCTTATAATTTGATTACTTACCTCAAAGCCTGTTAGGAGGCTGGCACAGGCTTCAGTCAATCCG
This sequence comes from Triticum aestivum, assembly GCF_018294505.1. Taxonomy (NCBI): domain Eukaryota; kingdom Viridiplantae; phylum Streptophyta; class Magnoliopsida; order Poales; family Poaceae; genus Triticum; species Triticum aestivum. Next base: position 425,768,630 of record NC_057808.1, on the reverse strand, counting down.
CTTTTGGCAGACTCAACCTTCTTGACCACCGCACTCATGATAGTGCGGTGCTCTTCATCAATGGAAGCGTTGCGAAGCATTTCTAGCAAGTTGTCTGATGCCTCTGGATGGACAGAGACCATCGGCACAGACGGCTCGCCCCCCTTAGTGAGGGGTTGCCTGATAGAATTCGGAACCACTGGAGGTTCCGGCACCGTATTCGGCTTGGGGCTAGACTTGCTGCCCCCGGCGTTGGAGCCCAGAGGAGTCTTGCCCCTCGTGCGCCCAGCGCCTGGAATGTCGCCTTGAAGCACCTCTGGAACTGTCTCCCCTTGGTTCAGTCCCCTTTGAGACAACACCTCGGCGTCGTCCATAGGGCGGGGGGAGGAGGCGGTCGGGAGTGAATCGCTGTTCATATCCGACGGGCCCAAAGAATCATCCGATGAAGATACGTCGACGTGGGATCGGGATGGGCTGCATAATCATGTGCGGCGTGATAAGAAACAGTATAATAAGACATACCAGAATTACTATGGTATCCGGATACTTACGACTTCGCCAGGGGCTTATCCCTGGGCAGCCACTCGTCGTCGCTGTAGGCGGCGGTTGTGGAGTTGTCCGGAGGGAGGGTCCTTCCCTTCTTGGACACTTCGGCCACCCCAGCCGGGGCGACCTTCCTTTTCTTGTCTCTCCCGGCTGGGGGAGGAGAACTTTCCTCTTCCTCCTCCTCGTTTTCGTGGGAGGAGTGCGCCTTGGTGTTTTCGGACGATGAGTCTGATATAACCTTGCGTCGGAGACCCTTCTTGGTCCCCGTGGCCTTCTTCTTGGCCTTCTTCTCCGACACCTCATAAGGCGCCAGAACCAGCATCTCCGTCAGGAGAGCATCTGCTGGATCTTCGGGCAGGGGAGCCAGACAATCGATCCGCTCCGCTGTCGCTACCCCATCCTGTTAAATGGCGTGGAGTCTTAGATCCCGCGCGTGGTTATACTGGGGAAAGGAACATCTTATGGGATGTAAAAGACTTACCGGATTGGTAGGGCGCTTTGCGCTTAGTCTGCGGTCCTCGGCGAGGGGAGGAGGTACCTCGGCGCCCTTGAACAGCACCTTCCAGGCGTCCTTGTACGTCGTGTCGAAGAGCTCTCGCAGCGTCTGGTGCTCGGCCGGGTCGAACTCCCACAAATTGAATGCCCGTCTTTGACACGGGAGGATCCCGCGGAAGAGCATGACTTGGACCACGTTGACGAGCTTGATTTTCTTGCTCATCATGTTTTTGATGCATGTCTGGAGTCCGGTCAGCTCTACCGGGAACCCCAGGACAGGCCCTTCTCTTTCCAGGAGGTGAGCCGCATGGGGATTCCGGATTGAAATTCGGGGGCCGCCACCCAGTTGGTGTCACGCGGCTCGGTGATGTAGAACCACCCCGATTGCCACCCCTTTATGGTCTCCACATAGGAGCCTTTGAGCCAGGTGACGTTGGGCATTTTGCCCACCATGGCGCCTCCGCACTCCGCTTGGTGGCCGACCACCACCTTCGGTTTAACATTAAAGGTCTTCAGCCACAGGCCGAAATGGGGCTTGATGCGGAGGAAGGCCTCGCACACGACGATAAACGCCGAGATGTTGAGGATGAAATTGGGGGCCAGATCGTGAAAGTCCAGCCCGTAGTAGAACATGAGCCCGTGGACAAACGGGTGGAGGGGAAACCCCAGTCCGCGGACGAAGTGGGTAAGAAAAACCACCCTCTCATGGGGTTCTGGAGTAGGGATGATCTGCCCCACATCTGGCAGCCGGTGTGCGATATCCACGGCCAGATATCCGGCTCCCCGCAGCTTTGTGATGTCCTCCTCTGTAACGGAGGAGACCATCCACTTGCCTCCCGCTCCGGACATGCTTGGAGTGGTTTGAGGAGAAAAACGCGAACTTGGGTGCTGGAGCTCGAGTGCGCAAGAATGGATGAGCAAGGAGGAAGAAGGCGTGCGTGAAAAGGGTGAATCCTTGTCCCTTTATAAGGGCAGAAGAAGCTATGCGCCTCCGCACCTACCTGATAAACTTGCTTATTCCCCAAGTGCCGTAATTGATGGCGCGGGTGGGTTACCCACACCCGTATTGATGAGAATCCCGTGATAAGGGGACACGATCTCTGCTTCGACAAGACGTGCCAAGAAAACCGCCTCGCAATATGTGTAGCGCCTGGTTGTGAAAAACGGTTCGAATAATGACCGGGCCGTGATGTGATGTCTTGCCGAATGTGTCAGCAGATTAGATTTGTGGAAATATTATTCTCTCTACGGTGGTATGTGGAATTTGTTTTGCAGAGCTGGACACTATCCTTGTGTTCAAAATCTTCTATGGAGTATTTGGAGGAGGAACCCGCCTTGCAATGCCGAAGACAATTTGCGCACCAGACTCATGGTCATTGAAGCCTGGTTCAGGGGCTACTGAGGGAGTCTTGGATTAGGGGGTCCTCGGACAGCCGGCCTATATCCTTTGGCCGGACTGTTGGACTATTAAGATACAAGATTGAAGACTTCGTCCCATGTCCGGATGGGACTCTCCTTGGCGTGGAAGGCAAGCTTGGCAATACGGATATGTAGATCTCCTCCCTTGTAACCGACTCTGTGTAACCCTAGCCCCTCCGGTGTCTATATAAACCGGAGGGTTTAGTCTGTAGGACAACAACAATCATACCATAGGCTAGCTTCTAGGGTTTAGCCTCTACGATCTCGTGGTAGATCAACTCTTGTAATACTCATATCATCAAGATCAATCAAGCAAGAAGTAGGGTATTACCTCCATCAAGAGGGCCCAAACCTGGGTAAACATCGTGTCTCCCGCCTCCTATTACCATCCGCCTTAGACGCACAGTTCGGGACCCCCTACCCGAGATCCGCCAGTTTTGACACCGACACCCCCCCAAGCCCAATCCAAATTGGACTAGGGTTGGGAGGGGCGGCCCCCCTTTCCTTCTGTCCTCCTCCTCTTTCCCCCCTTCTCCTTGTGGGAATAGGAAAGGGGGGGCGAATCCTACTTGGACCGGGAGTCCAAGTAGGACTCCCCCCCTTGGCACGCCACCCTTGGCCGGCCTCCTCCTCCCCCCTCCTTTATATACGTGGGAGGGGGGCACCCCAAAGACACACAACTTGATCTTTGAGCCGTGTGCGGTGCCCCCCTCCACAGTTACACACCTCGCTCATATCGTCGTAGTGCCTAGGCGAAGCCCTGCATCAGTAACTTTATCATCACCGTCGCCACACCATCGTGCTGATGGAACTCTCCCTCGGCCTCAACTGGATCAAGAGTTCGAGGGACGTCATCGAGCTGAACGTGTGCTGATCGCGGAGGTGCCGTGCATTCGGTGCTTGGATCGGTTGGATCGCGAAGACGTTCGACTACATCAACCGCGTTACTAAACGCTTCCGCTTTCGGTCTACGAGGGTACGTGGACACACTCTTCCCGCTCGTTGCTATGCATCTCCTAGATAGATCTTGCGTGATCGTAGGTAAATTTTTTGAAATACTGCGTTCCCCGACAGTTGCATCCGAGCCAGGTCTATGCGTAGATGTTATATGCACGAGTAGAACACAATGAGTTGTGCGCGATAATAGTCATATTGCTTACCGGCAACGTCTTACTTTGATTCGGCGGTATTATTGGATGAAGCAGCCCAGACCGACATTACATGACCGCGTTCATGAGACTGGTCCTACCGACGTGCTTCACACACAAGTGGCTAGCGAGTGTCTGTTTCTCCAGCTTTAGTTGAATCGAGTTTGACTACGCCCGGTCCTTGTTGAAGGTTAAAACGGCACACTTGACGAAAAATCGTTGTGGTTTTGATGCGTAGGTAAGAACAGTTCTTGCTAGAAGACCGTAGCAGCCACGTAAAACTTGCAACAACAAAGTAGAGGACGTCTAACTTGTTTTTGCAGGGCTTGTTGTGATGTGATATGGTCAAGACGTGATGATATATAAATTGTTGTATGAGATGATCATGTTTTGTAACAGTTATCGGCAACTGGCTGGAGCCATATGGTTGTCGCTTTATTGTATGAAATGTAATCGACATGTAATTGCTTTACTTTCTCACTAAGCGGCAGTGATAGTCGTAGAAGCAATAGTTGGTGAGACGACAACGATACTACGATGGAGATCAAGGTGTCAAGCCGGTGACGATGGTGATCATGACGGGCTTTGGAGATGGAGATCAAAGGCACAAGATGATGATGGCCATATCATATCACTTATATTAATTGCATGTGATGTTTACCTTTATGCATCTTATTTTGCTTAGTACGGCGGTAGCATCATAAGATGAACTCTCACTAAATTTCAAGGTATAAGAGCTCTCCCTGAGTATGCACCGTTGCTACAGTTCGTCGTGCCGAGACACCAAGTGATGATCGGGTGTGATAAGCTCTATGTTCACATACAACGGGTGCAAGCCAGTTTTGCACATGTAGAATACTCGGGTTAAACTTGACGAGCCTAGCATATACAGATATGGCCTCAGAACACTGAGACCAAAAGGTCGAGCGTGAATCATATAGTAGATATGATCAACATAGTGATGTTTACCATTGAAAACTACTCCATCTCACGTGATGATCGGACATGGTTTAGTTTATGGATCACGTGATCATTTAGATGACTAGAGGGATGTCTATCTAAGTGGGAGTTCTTAAGTAATATGATTAATTGCACTTTAATTTATCATGAACTTAGTACCTGATAGTATTTTGCATGTCTATGTTGTTGTAGATAAATGGCCCGTGCTACTATTCCTTTGAATTTTAATGTGTTCCTAGAGAAAGCTAAGTTGAAAGATGATGGTAGCAACTACACGGACTGGGTCCGTAACTTGAGGATTATCCTCATTGTTGCACAAAAGAATTACGTCCTGGAAGCACCGCTAGGTGCAAGACCCGCTGCAGGAGCAACGCCGGACGTTATGAACGCCTGGCAGAGCAAAACTGATGACTACTCGATAGTTCAGTGTGCCATGCTTTACGGCTTAGAATCGGGACTTCAACGACGTTTTGAACGTCATGAAGCATATGAGATGTTCCAGGAGTTGAAGTTAATATTTCAAGCAAATGCCCGGATTGAGAGATATGAAGTCTCCAATAAGTTCTACAGCTGCAAAATGGAGGAGAATAGTTCTGTCAGTGAACATATACCCAGAATGTCTGGGTACCACAACCACTTGACTCAAATGGGAGTTAATCTTCCTAATGATAGTGTCATTGACAGGGTTCTTCAATCACTGCCACCAAGCTACAAAAGGTTCGTGATGAACTATAATATGCAAGGGATGGACAAGACAATTCCCGAGCTCTTCGCGATGCTAAAAGTTGTGGAGGTAGAAATCAAGAAGGAGCATCAAGTGTTGATGGTCAACGAGACCACTAGTTTCAAGAAAAAGGGCAAAGGGAAGAAGGGGAATTTCAAGAAGAACGGCAAGCAAGTTGCTGCTCAAGTGAAGAAGCCCAAGTCTGGACCTAAGCCTGAGACCGAGTGCTTCTACTGCAAAGGGACTGGTCACTTGAAGCGGAATTGCCCCAAGTATTTGGCAGATAAGAAGGATGGCAAAGTGAAAGGTATATTTGATATACATGTTATTGATGTGTACCTTACTAATGCTCGTAGTAGCGTCTGGGTATTTGATATTGGTTCGGTTGCTCATATTTGCAACTCGAAACAGGGGCTACGGATTAAGAGAAGATTGGCTAAGGACGAGGTGACGATGCGAATGGGAAATGGTTCCAAAGTCGATGTGATTGCGGTCGGCACGCTGCCTCTACATCTACCTTCGGGATTAGTTTTAGACCTGAATAATTGTTATTTGGTGCCAATGTTAAGCATGAACATTATATCTTGATCTTGTTTGATGTGAGACGTATATTCATTTAAATCAGAGAATAATGGTTGTTCTATTTATATGAGTAATATCTTTTATGGTCATGCACCCTTGATGAGTGGTCTATTTTTATTAAACTTCGATAGTAATGATACACATATTCATAGTATTGAAGCCAAAAGATACAAGTTTAATGATGATAGTGTGACTTATTTGTGGCACTGCCGTTTAGATCATATTGGTGTAAAGCGCATGAAGAAACTCCATGATGATGGGATTTTGGAATCACTTGATTATGAATCACTTGATGCTTGCGAACCATGCCTCATGGTCAAGATGACTAAGACTCCGTTCTCCAGAACAATGGAGCGAGCAAAAGACTTGTTGGAAATAATACATAGTGATGTATGCGGTCCGATGAGTGTTGATGCTCGCGGCGGGTATCGTTATTTTCTGACCTTCACAGATGATTTGAGCAGATGTGTATATCTACTTGATGAAACATAAGTCTGAAACATTTGAAAAGTTCAAAGAATTTCAGAGTGAAGTGGAAAATCATCATAACAAGAAAATAAAGTTTCTACGATCTGATCATGGAGGTGAATATTTGAGTTATGAGTTTGGTCTTCATTTGAAACAATGTGGAATAGTTTCGCAACTCACGCCACCTGGAACACCACAGCGTAATGGTGTGTCCGAACATCGTAACCGCACTTTATTAGATATGGTGCGATCTATGATGTCTCTTACTGATTTACCGCTATCATTTTGGGGTTATGCTTTAGAGATGGCTGCATTCATGTTATATAGGGCACCATCTAAATCCATTGAGACGACACCATATGAAATGTGGTTTGGCAAGAAACCTAAGTTGTCGTTTCTTGAAGTTTGGGGCTGCGATGCTTATGTGAAAAAGCTTCAACCTGATAAGCTCGAACCTAAATCGAAGAAATGTGTCTTCATAGGATACCCAAAGGAAACTATTGGTACACCTTCTATCACAGATCCGAAGGCAAGATATTCGTTGGTATGAATGGATTCTTTCTAGAGAAGGAGTTTCTCTCAAAAGAAGTGAGTGGGAGGAAAGTAGAACTTGATGAGGTAATTGTACCTGCTCCCGTATTGGAAAGTAGTACATCACAGAATTCAGTTCCAGTGATTCCTACACCAATCGGTGAGGAAGCTAATGATGATAATCATGAAACGTCGGATCAAGTTACTACTGAACCTCGTAGGTCAACCAGAGTAAGATCTGCACCACAGTGGTACGGTAATCCTGTTCTGGAAGTCATGTTACTTGACCATGACAAACCTACGAACTATGAGGAAGCGGTGATGAGCCCAGGTTCTGCGAAATGGCTTGAGGCCATGAAATCTGACATGGGATCCATGTATGAGAACAAAGTGTGGACTTTGGTTGACTTGCCCGATGATCGGAAAGCCATAGAGAATAAATGGATCTTCAAGAAGAAGACTGACGCTAACGGTAATGTTACTGTCTACAAATCTCAACTTGTTGCGAAAGGTTTTCGACAAGTTCAAGGAGTTGACTACGATGAGACTTTCTCACCCGTAGCGATGCTTAAGTCTATCCGAATCATGTTAGCAATTGCCGCATTTTATGGTTATGAAATTTGGCAAATGGATGTCAAAACTGCATTCCTTAATGGATATCTTAAAGAAGAGTTGTATATGATGCAACCAGAAGGTTTTGTCAATCCAAAAGGTGCTAACAAAGTGCGCAAGCTCCAGCGATCCATTTATGGACTGGCGCAAGCCTCTCGGAGTTGGAATATACGCTTTGATAGTGTGATCAAAGCATATGGTTTTATACAGACTTTTGGAGAAGCCTGTATTTACAAGAAAGTGAGTGGGAGCTCTGTAGCATTTCTGATATTATATGTGGATGACATATTGTTGATCGGAAATGATACTGAATTTCTTAATAGCATAAAAGGATACTTGAATAAGAATTTTTCAATGAAAGACCTCGGTGAAGCTGCTTATATATTAGAGGATAGATCTATATAGATAGATCAAGACGCTTAATTGGACTTTCACAAAGCACATACCTCGATAAAGGTTTGAAGAAGTTCAAAATTGATCAAGCAAAGAAAGGGTTCTTGCCTGTGTTACAAGGTGTGAAGTTGAGTCAGACTCAATGCCCGACCACTGCAGAAGATAGAGAGAAAATGAAAGTCATTCCCTATGCTTCAGCCATAGGTTCTATCATGTATGCAATGTTGTGTACCAGACCTGATGTGTGCCTTGCTATTAGTTTAGCAGGGAGGTACCAAAGTAATCCAGGAGTGGATCCCTGGACAGGGGTCAAGAACATCCTGAAATACCTGAAAAGGACGAAGGATATGTTTCTCGTTTATGCAGGTTACAAAGAGCTTGTCGTAAATGGTTACGTCGATGCAAGCTTTGACACTCATCCGGATGACTCTAAGTCACAAACTGGATACGTATTTATATTGAATGGTGGAGCTGTTAGTTGGCGCAGTTCCAAGCAGAGTGTCGTGGTGGGATCTACGTCTGAAGTGAAATACATAGCTGCTTTGGAAGCAGCAAATGAAGGAGTCTGGATGAAGGAATTCATATCCGATCTAGGTGTCATACCTAGTGCATCGGGTCCAATGAAAATCTTTTGTGACAATACTGGTGCATTTGCCTTGGCAAAGGAATCCAGATTTCACAAGAGAACCAAGCACATCAAGAGACGCTTCAATTCCATCCGCGATCAAGTCAAGGAGGGAGACATAGAAATTTGGAAGATACATACGAATCTGAATGTTGCAGACTCGTCGACTAAGCCTCTCTCATGAGCAAAACATGATTAGCACCAAGACTCCATGGGTATTAGAATCATTACTGTGTAATCTAGATTATTGACTCTAGTGCAAGTGGGAGACCGAAGGAAATATGCCCTAGAGGCAATAGTAAAGTTGTTATTTATATTTCCTTATATCATGATAAATGTTGATTATTAATGCTAGAATTGTATTAACCAAAAAATTAGTACATGTGTGAATACATAGACAAATAGAGTGTCCCTAGTGTGCCTCTACTTGACTAGCTCATTAATCAAAGATGGTAAGTTTCCGAGCCATAGACATGTGTTGTCATTTGATGAACGGGATCACATCATTAGAGAATGATGTGATGGACAAGACCCATCCGTTAGCTTAGCATAATGATCGTTTAGTTTTTTGCTATTGCTTTCTTCATGACTTATACATGTTCCTATGACTATGAGATTATGCAACTCCCGAATACCGGAGGAACACCTTGTGTGCTATCAAACGTCACATCATAACTGGGTGATCATAAAGATGCTCTACAGGTGTCTTCGATGGTGTTTGTTGAGTTGGCATAGATCGAGGTTAGGATTTATCACTCCGTGTATCGGAGAGATTTCTTTGGGCCCTCTCGGTAATTCACATCACTATAAGCCTTGCAAGCAATGTAACTGATGAGTTAGTTACGGGATGATGCATTACGGAACGAGTAAAGGGACTTGCCTGTAACAAGATTGAACTAGGTATGATGATACCGACGATCGAATCTCGGGCAAGTAACATACCGATGACAAAGGGAACAACGTATGTTGTTATGAGGTTTGACCGATAAAGATCTTCATATTATATGTAGGAACCAATATGAGCATCCAGGTTCCGCTATTGGTTATTGACCGAAGATGTGTCTCGGTCATGTCTACATAGTTCTCGAACTCGTAGGGTCCGCACGCTTAACGTTCGATGATGATTTGTATTATGAGTTATGTGATTTGATGTACCGAAGTTTGTTCGGAGTCCCGGATGAGATCACGGACATGACGAGGAGTCTCGAAATGGTAGAGACATAAATATTGATATATATTGGAAGGCTATGTTTGGATACCGGAAGGGTTCCGGATGAGTTCGGGCATTTACCGGAGTACCGGGGGGTTACCGGAACCCCCCGGGGAGTTAATGGGCCTTAATGGGCCATGGTGGAAGAGAGGAGGAGGCGGCCAAGGTGGGGAAGCCCCCCCCCAAGCCCAATCCGAATTGGGAGGGGGTCGGCCCCCCTTTCCTTCTCTCCCTCTCCCTCTTCCTTCTTCTCCTACTCCAACTAGGGAAGGGGGAAACCTACTCCTATTGGGGAGTAGGACTCCCCCCCCTTGGGCGCGCCATGAGAGGGTCGGCCCTCCCCTCCTCCACTCCTTTATATACGGGGGAGGGGGCACCCCATAGACACACAAGTTGATTGTTTAGCCGTGTGCGGTGCCCCCCTCCATAGATTTCCACCTCGTCATATCGTTGTAGTGCTTAGGCGAAGCCTGCGTCGATAACTTCATCATCATCGTCGCCATGCTGTCGTGCTGACGGTACTCTCGCTCAGCCTCAACTAGATCAAGAGTTCGAGGGACGTCATCGAGCTGAACTTGTGCTGATCACGGAGGTGCCGTGCATTCGGTGCATGGATCGGTTGGATCGCGAAGACGTTCGACTACATCAACCGCGTTACTAAAAGCTTCCGCTTTCGGTCTACGAGGGTACGTGGGCACACTCTCCCCGCTCGTTGCTATGCATCTCCTAGATATATCTTGCGTGATCGTAGGTATAAAATTTGAAATACTGCGTTCCCCAACACCTCATTGCTGCACAGAATAATTACGTCATGGAAGCACCGCTAGGTGCAAGACCCGCTGCAGGAGCAACTCCGGATGTTATGAACGTCTGGCAGAGCAAAGCTGATGACTACTCGATAGTTCAGTGTGCCATACTTTACAGCTTAGAATCGGGACTTCAAAGACGTTTTGAACGTCCTGGAGCATATGAGATGTTCCAGGAGTTGAAGTTAATATTTCAAGCAAATGCCCGAGTTGAGAGATATGATGTCTCCAACAAGTTCTATACCTGCAAAATGGAGGAGAATAGTTTTGTCAGTGAACACATACTCGGAATGTCTAGGTACCACTGGCACGCATTGGTCCTAAACAAACGGTTTTTAAACCCTTTCCGTGACGGTATTCGGCACCGTTGCCAAGTGAGTGTGGGCGATAGGGGGGTCCTTCCCACACGACCCAGAAACCGTTGGGGATATGCCTTCCTGGCGCACACGCTCAGCAAAATGAGGTCGTGTGGGATGGGCGAGCACTCAAATACAGAAATACGTACAGTAGTGCTAAAAAATACAATTATACAGGCGAAATCATTTCCGGTCATAAGTACATCCCACACAATCAGTCACCACTAAACGTTTCCGTTCGTATATACATCCCACACAGTCACTACAAGGAAAACGTTTGCGCAAGGTGGCGTAACGCAAACAGTTTTGAAGAGAATGCCGTGTGTGATTGTTCATTGATCCAACACGGTTTATTCCGAGAAACTGTGTGCGTTGCATGAGGTCATCGCCCACGGAGTTTTCTCATTAACCATTTGCAATAGGAAAACCCAATTAGCAAGCTAATTTGCCAATTAGCGGGCTAATTGCCCTATTATTAATAATCCATTTACTAATCTAATTGACATTCATATTAAGCACATAATATATTCCATTTCCATGTTGAGGAAGCAGGATTTCATAATTGAAATACATCGGAGTAAAACATGATATAGCTTCAGCACTCAGCTACCCCATTACACAACTGCACCAGCAGCAAGTTTCACATGCAACATCTAGAACCTTTCAAAATTAGCATCATTGACGGTACATAGAGAGATGCATCTCATCTAGAAAATTGCTGAAGCGGGAGGCGAATATTGAGCCTTCATTCATGTTGAAGGTCTTTGCAACTTTAGGCCAGTGCCTGTGGATGATTGACCGTCCATCCTTCGACCTCTTCAGGAACACTTCAATATTGAAACATGGGTGTTGTATGAAAACTTTCCTCGCCTCCTGACCATAGAGGTGGTTTGAGAGGTAATCATCGGTGAAGCTTGAAAACAAGGATGTGCATAAATATCTTCTCTATATTGGAAACGGGGCAAAGGAATAAAAAAGGCAAGGTATAATAGTTAGTACCATCTTGTAAACCTCAGTGCTTCCAATTGTTTCCCTGCAACACATATAAGGTAGTTAGTCATCAGGTTAAGTAAGGGTCCGCATGCTATCAGTAAAATATGTTGATGAAAAATAAGCACATTGCAGATTCATCAGATTAATTCAAGCCACATGGAAAACCCATTTATCCAAACCAAGCATGATTAAGAACTAGGAAGTATAACACTTGTATATGTTTCTCATTTATTAAGTGCAGCCAAATTCGATTTATTCCTCACATGGTATACAATAACAGAATGCAGCCACAACAATTGAACATCGCATTGCAGAATTGAACCAAGCAGTTAACTAAACACCACAACAAATGAACCAAAAGTTAACTGAGCACCACATTGCACAATATAACATACTCCCAATAGAAGATCAGACAGTTAACCAAACCAAGCATGCTTAGCAACTTGGAAATATAGCAATTGTATTTGTTTCTCATGTATTTAGTACAGCCAAATCCGATTTATTCCTCACATGGTATACAATAAGAGAATGCAGCCACATCAATTGAACATCGCATTGCAGAATTGGACCAAGCAGTTAACTAAACACCGCAACAAATGAACCAATGTTAACTGAGCACCACATTGCACAATATAACATACTCCTAATAGAAGATCAGACAGTTAACCAAACCAAGCATGCTTAACAACTTGGAAATTGTAGCGACCCGACCTCAGATGGTCATGTCTCTGTGCTTAAGTGTCATCCCTGGATCGGTATACTGACACACACAGTACTCGAGGATTTATAACAAAGGTAAATCACATGTATAAAGTAATGTAAATACTATTACCTCAATCCAAATAGCAGAAGTAACAACAAGCTTGTGGATTCCCATCAACACCAACGGCAAAGTTGAGTGTAGAAATCGTAACCCTAACGTATCACTCACTCGTCGTAAGATTCCTGCAACATGAGATGTTGCAGCCAAGTAGGTTAGTACATTGAATGTACCGGCAATTTCACACTGTAGAGCAATGCTGAATAATGGCTATCACTACATGCATATTTGGCCGGTGGAGGCTCTAAGTTTAATTTTGCATAAAGCTAATTTTTTCCTACAACAAAGGAATATATTTTATTTAACTACAAAGTTTGTTGAAAACATTGAGAAGGTAACCCCAACTCAATCCCAAATTAACATTAACCCGACAAATTATTAATTAAAAAGAGTTATGAGATCAATCAAATAATTCAAGTACCAGATACTCAAGATGTCCATAACCAGGGAAACGGCAAATCATGATTAGTTTGTACACTCTGCAGAGGTTTGTACACTTTTCCCCAAAAGGCTCGATCTCCTCCGTTGTATTTCTCGCACTGCATGATGTTTGAGAAATGGATGATCGAGACACAGTCTTTCCGAAGAGGTCCCCTTAACTGATAAATAGGCTGGTACACCTACAATCCCCTACATCTGCTAGCCCGTCATGGAAAGGATTCCCACAACATACTCAACTATGCCAGAGCCCATAATGGCTTGTACCCGCACACGGAAGTTTCTAGCATGAATAATCTTATGATCCCTTTGAACCTGGGTGGCGAACCATAGGATGATTACACGGATGCCCCGAGATCTCCTTGGACAACGCTGGATTCCCCAGGTGTCCGGGCAATCCACCGGTATCCCAGGGTGCCCCAAACCAATCCACCCAGATGTGTATTAAAGTAGCCACCTTAAGTTAAACCTTAGTTAACAATAAACTCTCACATCTGTCATGAATCACTCAAGCCAAACCACGTCTACGAGCATAGCATAACGTAGAAGTAACTCCCAAGTTTTGAATGCAAGACAATAGGTTCCTACCTCATCAACTACTTCCCAATACCCACATGTTATCAAATCCTACTTATGCAATGTTTGAGGGTGAAACTAATGCATAAAAACTGGGTATGAAAGGGATATGATCAAAGTGTGAACTTGCCTTGTACTATTGATGAAGATGATTCGCACTTAGAACTCCTGATAGTTCTACTCGTCACACTACGTTCAATCTATCGTTAGCAAGAATAGTAACCACACATCAGCAATCATGCAAAAGAATCATAGAAAAGATCTCGGAAAACATTGAAATCAAGAAATTAACTCTTGCAACAGAAAACAATTTCTAATAGTACCAACATTGGGTGAATTTGGTCTTATCATAAGGTTTAGGTCAAGAGCTTCAATTTGCAAAAAGAATCAATTAAAACGGAGTTATAAAACTCGAGTTATGAACAAAAGAAGTTTAAATTCAAATCTGTTTGAAATCAAATTCTAACCTTTCAAAAATATATTTAAGTTGTTTATATGGACATAGGAGATCATAACAAAGAAGTGGGCGTTGGTTTCGTTGGATTTGGACAAACGAGCGAAAAGTAGCGAAGGTTTGAAGATTAGGGACTAATCTGTAAATAAAATATTCAGGATGGGTCCCTGGCTGAAATTAAACAGAAAAAGAAAAATCTATCGGACGAACGTCCACTACAGAAACTAAACTACAAATTTGTTCGCTGCAAAGACCTAACCAACGAACGTTCAATAACTAAAGGATACCGGTTTGAAAAAAAACGAAACCTAGATCTAATCCGGACCGTAGATCGTAGATCGGACGGGGAGGAAAGAGGCGAGGCATACCGCGGCGACGGTGGCTGCCGGCGGCGGCGGCTCGGACGTCAACGGGGCGGTGGCTCGGACGTCGACGGGGCGGCTATCGGTGTCAAAACCGGCGGATCTCGGGTAGGGGGTCCCGAACTGTGCGTCTAAGGTCGATGGTAACAGGAGACAGGGGACACGATGTTTACCCAGGTTCGGGCCCTCTCTATGGAGGTAATACCCTACTTCCTGCTTGATTGATCTTGATGGATATGAGTATTACAAGAGTTGATCTACCACGAGATCGTAATGGCTAAACCCTAGAAGTCTAGCCCGTATGACTATGGTAATGGGTATCTATATTTCCGGACTAAGTCCTCCGGTTTATATAGACACCAGGAGGATCTAGGGTTACACAAGGTCGGTTACAAAGAAACGAATCTACATATTCGGCCGCCAGGCTTGCCTTCCACGCCAAGGAGAGTCCCATCCGGACACGGGTGCAGTCTTCGGTCTTCGCATCTTCACAGCCCATCAGTCCGGCCCATGGCTAACAGGCCGGACGTCCGAGGACCCCTTTGTCCAGGACTCCCTCAGTAGCCCCTGAACCTGGCTTCAATGTTGAGGAGTCCGGCGCGCAGATTTGTCTTCGGCATTGCAAGGCGGGTTCCCTTCTTTCCGAACTCCAAGATAGTCTCCAGACACGATGATTGTATCCGGACCTGTCACACACACCACACACAACCGTAGAGAGAATATAATACTCCACGAGTCCAATCCGCTGACAACTTTTTACAACGTGACATCACGTCCGCCCGGTCATAATTTCGGACTGTTTTGTGTTTGCCGTTCCACGTTTCGAGACGCGGTTGCCATTGGCACGTCTTGTCGAAGCAGAGATCGTGTACCCTTATTGCGGGATTCTCGTCAATACAGGTATGGGTAACCCAACCATGCTGTTTACACAGCCCTTGGGAATAGGCGAGTTTTAAGGCGAGTGAGGAGGCGCTTAATATTCGTGACCCTTTATAAGGGGATAAGAATTCGCCCTTGTCTACTCACGCCTACCCCTTCCTCTGCCCTTCCATCCTTGAGCTCCAGCACCCAAGTCCCCATCTTTCTCCATCTCCGAAAAGCATCTGACCATGTCCGGATCCGGAGGGCAAGGCAAATGGATGGTCTCCTCCGTCAAGGAGAAAGACATTGTCGAGCTTCAGGCGGCCGGGTATTTGGTGAAGGAAATCGCCCACCGCCTTCTGGCCCAGGGGCAGGTCGTCCCCACCCCGAAGCCTACTAAGAGAGTAGTTTTCCTCCCTCACTTCGTCCGTGGACCGGGGTTTCCAATTCACCCCTTCGTCTGCGGTCTAATGTATTATTACAGCCTAGATTTCCATGATCTAGCCCCGAACTCTTTCCTCAACATCTCGGCATTCATCGTCGTGTGTGAGGCCTTCCTCCGCATCCACCCCCACTTCGGGCTGTGGCTTAAGGTCTTCAATGTGAAGCCAAAAGTGGTGGATGGCCTGCACGCGGAGTGCGGGGGCGCCATGGTGAGCAAGCTGGCCAACGTATCCTGGCCGAAAGGCACTTTGGTGGAGACGGTAAAGGAATGGCAGAAACAATGGTTCTATATCACAGAACCCCGCGGCGCCACCTAGGCCGTGGCTGCCAAATTCAACTCTGGCGCTCCCATGCGACTTACCTCTTGGGTAGAGAAGAGCCTGAACTGGTGCTCTCCGGATGAGCTGACAGCGCTGCAGACGCGCGTTCAATGCATGGTGGACAAGGATGTCAAACTTGTCGATGTAATCCAGGTGATGCTAGTTCATCGGATTCTCCCATGCCAAAGCCGAAGCCGCCCTCTATGGCAGTTCAACCCGAAGAAGCACCATACCCTGAAGAGGCTCTTCGAAACCACTCACGAAGGTGCCTGGAAGGTGCTCTTTAAGGGCAACGAGAAACCGCCGGCCACAGATTCGGACCACGGGCACGATATTAACCACCCCTCCAGCGAGGTATTTAATTTTTAACGCATCCCTTACTTGCTTGTTTCAAGGGTGATGTCTGAGCTTTTATCATCATTCCTTCTTCAGGACTGGATGGAGAGGGCGAAGCGGATCCAGTGTCTGGCTCCGCTGCCTGAAGAACCGGTCAGCCCGCGTTTAGCGAAGATGCTGGTGCCGGCGCCCTATAAGGCGCTGGAGAAGAAGGCCAAGAAGAAGGCCAAGGGGGCCAAAGGTGGCCCCCATCGTAAGGGTACTTCGGACGTAACGTCCGAAGACGAAGAGACCCGTTCCTCCGTCCCTGAGGACGACGACGAGGAGGAGGAGATCCCTCCCCGTGATGAGGGGAGGGAGAAGAGGGCGGCCTCCACGAATCTGGAGGTGGGGACGCCCAAGAAGAGGAAGGGTTCCCTTGGGGATACCTCCGTATGGGATGTCGATAGTAGTCCGGAGCGCCGCTCCTGTGCTAAGCCTCAGGCCACATCGTAAGTACTACGATTCTTGCATATCCATATATCCAACCTCTTCTCCTCATTGTATTAACATGGTTAGTTGTGTTATTTCAGTCCGACCCACGACAGCTTTCAGCGATCCTCGTCAGGAGGTTCGCTGGACTCCAAGGAGATGGCCACCATGTCACCGCCGACCGCTCACCCTCCCAAGGCCATGGACGACACCGAGGTGTTGTCCTGAAGGACCGCTACAGACCGAGGAGAGGCTCCGGACGCTGTCAAGAGGGCGCTAGAGGGCGAAACATCTACCGTCGGACACACGGGGGAGCAAATCCCCACGGAGACTGGCGAGGAGGGCCGTATTCAGTTCGGCCCTCAGCCAAATATGGTTACGGAGACCCATACGGCTCCAGAATCCGGCGAGCGACCTCCTTTGAAAGAGGGGGGTGCGCCCATTCCAGCGGTGGCCCTGTCCAACCAGGGGCACCGGATAGGCGCTTCGAGGTGCCTCCATTGTGGACGAGCACCGTATCCTTATGGGTACGGTGATTGAGAGGTTTCATTCCGCCAAGAGCAGTCTGACCGAAGCCTGCAGCAGCCTGCTGACAGGTTTTGAGGTAAGCGACGCAAAAATCCCAATATAGTCAGTAGCCCCTGAGACACTGTACGGTGTTCGGAAAGAAAAGCTGGACAGAGGGTCGATCCTTACTTGTAGGAAACTAACTAAATTTGTCGGGAATGAATATGCAGGCGTCGCTGCTGTCCATGGCCTCACATGCTGCCGAAGTCTCCGAACTTAAGCGGAGACTAGAGAAGGCCGAGGAGGAGCTCAGCCAGGTGAAGAGGCAGCTCCAGGAGAATCAAGGTATGTAATAACCCAAGAAGTATTCGGAAAGAGTAGGATGTTATATATTGACCGAAGTGTCTTGATATAAATAGGAGCAACGACCGAGGTCGAGGCCCTGAAAAAGGCCCTGGGCAAAGCCGAGGGGAAGGCCGTCAAGCAGCAGGCTGCCCGTAAGAAGCTCAAGGCCCGGGTCAACGAGGTCCAGGAGGTGAAGAAGTGTGAGACCTTGGAGCGTGACGCATCGGCTAGAGAGGCCGAACTCTCCAAGGCTCGCCAGAGCACGGAGACGGCCCAGAACGAGGCCCAGGGCGCCCTCCAAGAGGTCCAGGAGGCGAGGAAGATTGTGGCGAGTAAGGCATTCAGTATGCAAAGCAAATATGCGAAGAGGAAGTATCTTTTACTAACCCTAATTCGGAGTTCTCCAGGGGCTTTTGCTGATCTGCCGCGAAGTGTGTCTGACGCCGCGGAGTTATTCCGAGCCGAAGAAGGGAGCTCCACGGAGAAGCTATTCTGGTCGCAATATCTTGCGCCAGAGCATCTCGTGCCCTTCACCGATCAGCTGAAACAGCTGGTGCAGCTGCATAGGGTGGCCTAACTAGCCATGAAGGATTTGATAATCCGGCTATGGCCAGCCGAAGCTATGCCCGGTAGCTACTTTGGACTCGTGAGGCGGATGGTGAACGCATGTCCTCGGCTGGACATCATCAAGCGGTCGGCGTGTATTGAAGGTGCTCGTATGGCCTTCGCCCGTTGCAAGATGTGGTGGGCGAAGATGAACACCGTCGAGCTGGCCCGGGGGCCGCTAGAGGGCAAGGAGCACCGCACACCCGAGCACTATTTTGCGGATGTCCTGGAGGGGTCTCACATTGTAGGAACGTAGTGTGGGCAGGACATTATTTTTGAATGAATACATTCGTGTTGTCTTTGCCTTGTATGTTGGAACAAAGTGGGTTTGTAATATAATGATTGTTATGTTTTTAATTTTACCTCCTGTGCGGTCGTGTTTATATGAAATCTCAGGGTTGGCCAGTCCTCGGCTTCTGCCCCCACGTAGGTAGTACGGAGGTGTTCGGGATGGAATCTAAACAATCTTGATCCAATTATATGGTCCTTGAAGGAGTTGTTTAGCGCAACGAACCAGGCAACCAGACTATTCGGCTTTAACGCCCTCACTTAGCCAATTCAACAATAAAAACGTTGATGCAGCCCCTAGTTTCCGAACTAGAGTGCTATAAGCGTCTGATCGGGAAGTACCGATCCTTCGCGCAACGCGGAAGAAATCTCCAACGATTTTCAACCTCCGAACAGCTGACCGGCTCTCGCTGCATCATGACAGTCTGTTTTTGGCTTTCTCTACTGAGGTGCTCCTTTGGATAAACCAGGGCACAATCGCAGTAGTTCTCCCTTTACTACCTTAGCCGATATAGCGAAACATAATGTAGCAAGCACAGGAGCCGGGCAACCCAACTATTGACCAAAGACATGATTCGGAGCCAAAGCATATAATGCTAAATTCAGGGTGCCGAACTATACTTTAAAAAGTGTTCGGACTTTGTTGCCGTATAGTGGGGCGCCTGGGAGCCCCTTGCAAATATGAAACGTACCAAAGTGTACGGTTGCTAGAACATAAGTTATTAAAGGAAAACAGAAACAAAGCGGAGGTGATATCTTGGGCCCTTAAACTTGAGCCACGAACTGTTTCCATTATAATTGGGTTAATGCGTCAAAGCGCATTAATACAAATAGTGTGATAAGCAACCGACTATTTAACATGCCATGACCAAAGGCGAGTTGCGTGTGGGTCCTGACAACAGGTAGGGTGGTCATTGAATTGACCTCTAGAGCTTCCCCTATACGTCTTTGCTTCTTGCCATACTGGTGTTTTTTATCCTTTGACAGGACTGGTAGTCGGGCCATCGAAGAAGGCCTTTGTAAAATAAACCTGGAAAAGGAAAAAGGAAATATTGACAGTATATGTGTGTCGGGGATCGGTCGAGCCGAACTGTGGATCACAAGCTAGTTGTACCTCTGTCGATGCCCATGGGATTTCTAGTGTGTAATTATGCACGCGTGGTACGAATGCCACTACCTGATCGGGGCTGGGACGGAGGCCAAATTTCTAGTCGAGCTCTTGATGAGCCGAGTTGTCCTGTTGTAGCGTAGTCCGGACCCTCTTTATGATGTCCAGGGGCTCGGCAGCCGGATTACGGTTCTGCTTGAGAAGGCCGCTCTGTACTTCTGCTGCTAGGGCGGCGGTGTGCTCCTTTATGCGGAGGGAGCGTTCCGTGTTTCCGTTGACCGTTATGACGCCGCGTGGACCGGGCATCTTAAGCTTAAGATAAGCATAGTGCGGGACCGCGTTGAACCGAGCGAATGCAGTCCGTCCGAGCAGTGCGTGATAACCACTGCGGAATGGGACGATGTCGAAGATTAACTCCTCGCTTCGGAAGTTGTCGGGGGATCCAAAGACAACCTCTAGTGTGATTGAGCCCGTACAGCGGGCCACTACACCTGGTATGACTCCTTTGAAGGTAGTCTTCGTTGGCCTGATCCTTGACAGATTAATGCCCATTTTGCGCACTGTGTCTTGATAGAGCAGATTGAGGCTGCTACCACCGTCCATGAGGACTCGCGTTAGGTGGAATCCATCAATGATTGGGTCCAGGACTAGTGCGGCTGATCCGCCATGCCGGATACTGGTCGGATGATCCCGTCGATCAAAAGTGATCGGGCATGATGACCATGGGTTGAATTTTGGGGCGATTGGCTCTATCGCATAAACGTCCCTTAGTGCGCGCTTGCGCTCCCTTTTGGGGATGTGTGTAGCATATATCATGTTCACCGTTTTGACTTGAGGGGGGAACTTCTTCTGCCCCCCTGAGTTCGATTGCCGGGGCTCTTCATCATCGTCCTCACTTTGCGATCCCTTTTCCTTGTTCTCGGCGTTTAACTTGCCAGCCCGTTTGAAGACCCAACAATCCCTGTTGGTATGATTGGCTGGTTTGTCTGGGGTGCCATGTATCTGGCACGGACGACCGAGTATGTGATCCAAGCTGGATGGTCCCTGACCGTTCCTTTTATACGGCTTTTTCCGCTGACCGGACTGGGAGCCGCTGAATCCGGCATTAACTATAGTGTCATCGGTGTTATCACCAGTGCTTCGGCGCTTGTGTCTGTTGCGTCGGAGCTTGCCGGTGTTGTTTTTGACCTCGGAGGGGCCTGCCTCGCTGGTTGTGTTTTTGCTATGAGCCAGCCAACTGTCCTCACCCGCGCAAAAGCGGGTCATGAGTGTCGTGAGGGCTGCCATAGATTTGGGCTTTTCTTGGCCGAGATGGTGGGCAAGCCATTCGTCACGGATGCTATGTTTAAAGGCCGGTAGGGCTTCGGCATCCGAACAGTCAACGATCTGGTTCTTTTTAGTTAGGAATCTAGTCCAGAATTTCCTGGCTGACTCTCCAGGCTGTTGGACTATGTGACTTAAGTCGTTAGAGTCTGGTGGCCGGACGTATGTACCTTGGAAGTTCTCAAGAAAAGCTTCTTCCAAGTCCTCCCAGCTACCGATGGAATTTTCAGGCAGGTTGTTTAACCAGTGCCGGGCTGGCCCTTTGAGTTTTAGTGGAAGGTATTTGGTAGCATGGAGGTCATCTCCGCGGGCCATGTGAATGTGGAGAGTAAAATCCTCGATCCATACCACGGGATCGGTTGTTCCATCGTATGATTCAATATTGACGGGTTTGAACCCTTGGGGAATTCAAGATCCATTACTTCATCAGTGAAGCAGAGAGGGTGTGTGGCACCTCTATATCTAGCTGCATTGTGCCGTAGCTCCGATGGAGTTCGTCAGCGGTCATCGGCTCGGGTGTGACTAGGTTTGTCACGCCCGAATAGGTAGCCATCATCGTGTGTCGAGGTACGTCCTCGCGATCCATAAATCGATCGGGTATGTCCTGCTCTACTATCCAGGGTCTGCCGGAGGTCGTATGTGTGACCCCGATCTGTTTCGTCTCTATTCTTATGAGGCAGTGGGGCAGGCTGCTGTTCGGCCTGAGCTGCCGCTCTATCCCGACCACGTGGTGGTCGGTCCGCCGCACTACCCCGACCGCGTGGTGGTCGATCGGCCGTGTTGTGTGAGGGGGGTATGAGCTCCGGCGCCTCTTCATCGAACTGTGGTAGCAGCCTTCGCTTTGGGTAACTCTTTGCTGGGCGTCTGAGGCCGTATTCTTCGCCTGCCAGGACATCGGTCCATCTGTCGATGAGCAGATCTTGGTCAGCTTGAAGCTGCTGCTGTTTCTTTTTCAGGCTCCTCGCCATTGCTATTAGCTAGCGCTTGAAGCGCTCCTGCTCGAGAGGTTCCTCAGGCATGATGAAATCTTCGTTGCCGAGGCTTTCCTCATCCTCGGAGAGCGGACGGTAACTACCGTCCTTCGAGTCGTTGGGCCTGGCCTGTTCGTCGGGGCTGGCTTTCCTGTTTTCTTGCTCCTCCTGCTCGGATGTTACCTCAGCAAGGTCTTCATTGTTTTCGGTATCGTCCGGAGTATCATTTTCACCGGTGTCGGCATTGTTGTATTTTGAACGACGTGACTTAGAGCGGCGCTGAGGACGCCGGCATTTTTGCTGTGTCTCAGGAGGTTTATTCTCGACTGGATTTTCTTTGTCGTCGTCGTTGGTTGTTTTGGGTGTATCCACCAGGTACACATCGTATGAAGAAGTGGTCGTCCAGCGTCCGGTAAATGGTGGATTTTAGTCTTGCTCCTCATCGGCATCGTCGTCCATAACGTTGATGTCTTCAGAGTCGTAATCAAGCGTGTCAGTTAGGTCCTCGACAGTGGCTATGAAGTGGGTGGCGGGTGGGAAGCAAAATTCTCGATCATCAGCCCCCCGTCCGGACCGGACAGAGTTCGGCTGTGAGTCCCCAACCAAGGACATGATTTTTAATGAGTTTAGCATATCGCCCAAAGGCGAGTGCTGGAAGATGTCTGCGGCACTGAATTCAAAGATCGACAAGCGATCGAGTTCGGCTTCCGCAGGCTCACATGGTTTGGAACTTATAACCAGAGACGAGTCCGGAGTTCAGGTGACACAGATATGGTGTGGGGTTAAGCCCATGTGCAGCTCCAACACCGGGGAATCTGTGGCCTCCGTGGTGGGGTCTAGCCTCCGATCCTTGGACGCTGCAGTGTGCTCTGGATCTAAGGCCAGAGTGGTCACCAGAGCTATCTCCTGGATGCGGTCTGACGACAGATTTAAGTCATGTTCGTCAAGGTGGCCAGGAGCGGTCGTCGCGGTCTCGAATCCAGCGAAGATCAAATATCAACGGGTGTACGCAACGTAATTCAAGCTCCCAAACCTGACCTAATGGCTAGGGGCGTAGCTCTCGATCTGCTCCAGGTGGCCAAACGAGTTGGCCCGCAGTGCGAAGCCGCCGAACATGAAGATCTGTCCGGGGAGGAAGGTTTCTCCCTGGTTGGCGTCATTGTTGACGATTGAAGGGGCCATCGAACCTTTCATCGACGGCACAGTGGAACTCTCAATGAAAGCACCAATGTCAGTGTCAAAACCGACAGACCTCGGGTAGGGGGTCCCGAACTGTGCGTCTAAGGTCGATGGTAACAGGAGACAGGGAACACGATGTTTACCCAGGTTCAGGCCCTCTCTATGGAGGTAATACCCTACTTCCTGCTTGATTGATCTTGATGGATATGAGTATTACAAGAGTTGATCTACCACGAGCTCATAATGGCTAAACCCTAGAAGTCTAGCCTGTATGACTATGGTAATGAGTATCTATGTTTCCGGACTAAGTCCTCCGGTTTATATAGACACCGGGAGGATCTAGGATTACACAAGGTTGGTTACAAAGAAAGGAATCTACATATTCAGCTGCCAAGCTTGCCTTCCACGCCAAGGAGAGTCCCATCCGGACACGGGTGCAGTCTTCGGTCTTCGCATCTTCACAGCCCATCAGTCCGGCCCATGGCTAATAGGCCGGACGTCCGAGGACCCCTTAGTCCAGGACTCCCTCAGCGGCGGCTCCGGTGGGTCTCCGGCGGTGGCGAGGGTGTCAGGGGGCTCTGCGCGGCGTGGCGGTGAGGATGGATGGGGGCGGCATCGGTCGGGAGTGGCGGGGCAGAGAGGGGCTACGCCGGCGAAGCTCGGCGGCGGCGGCAACTCCGGCGTGGCGGCGGCTGCGGGCTCCGGTGGCTCGGGTTTCGAGGGAAATGGGACCGGGGTCCGGGCTATATAAAAAGAGAGGAGGAGACTTGGAGGAGGGGGCGAGGTCGAGGCTGTAGAGAGGAATCCGGGGCGGAGACGGCGGCCGCCAGCGGTGCGTGGAGGAGCTGGACTCCAGCTCGGGGTTGGTGACGACCGGGGTGGGCCAATGGGCCGCGGCCTGGCTCGGTCGGCTAACACATTTTTTTATACATCTTTTTTTAGCAGAAAGTAAAAGTAAATAAAAGTAAATAAAAATAAAAACATAATATATCAAAAGGTTTAGAAAAATATTTTCTACAACTTGAACATTTTTCTAACGTCAAATAAAATCCACAAAAATTCAAATAAAGCAAAGAGTGCTACAACTATAATAAAATCCAATAAGAATCATTTTAAAGATACCAAAATGATTTCAAATTTATTTCTCTCCAATTTTCAGTTGTAGGGAATCATTTTACCCTATTTTCCATATATTTTATTTTTTTGGAGAAAAATAATTTGAATAAAACCCAAATAACTCCAAATTGAAAATAATTTCAGAGGGACTTTAAATTTGATTATCTGAAACTTCCAACTCATATTTCATAGCATTTGAAGAAGTCATTTTATCTTCTCTCATGAAAATCATTGAGTTGCATAAAGTTTCTGAATTTGAAATATTTCCAAATGAAATTCAAATCTTTTCAAAAACCCTTTTTCATTTAATTTAAATGGAAGAAGTCATATCATCTTCTCTCTAGGGTTTTGTATTTGAAAAGAATTTGAATTCACCGAGATCATAAATGCAAAAATGAAAGTTTGGGAAAGTCCTTTTATTCCCTCTCATTTAACTTTCAAAATGTTTTATATTTCACTCAATTTCACACAATCAATCAAACAATCAATCATAACTATCTATTTAATATAACATTCCAAAATTTAGAATTTTTGGATGTTACAAACCTACCACCCTTAAAATGAATCTCGCCCTCGAGATTCGGAGAGGCTAGAAAGAAATAGGTTAGGTTCGGGGTCTTCTCAAAATCCATGGGTCGTCACAAGGGGGTCTGGGGTGCTACCACCCTTAGAAGCATGGTTACGGTTCCATCAAAACTCATATACTCCATCCTTATTGTTGGCAGTGTCGATCTTCTCAGATCCTCAGGAAAATCCCTACTCTGGGCTCTTCCGGTAGTGGCATAACCTTTTTCCTCAATTCATGTGTCCTTTCGTCTTGGTACGGTTCTTCTGTGACTGGGTATTCATAGCTGACGGGTCTGGCGCCAATACTAAACAACTATCAATATCTCATGGTTGTCAACAATTTATGGTTTCTCCTGCAGGAAAAAGGGTCTAGGCTTTATTCTCACCGTATGACCTACGATTGGCAACAGCTGCCTTGTACAAGGGAAAATTGTCATACCATTCTAAGGTTCAAACAAGGTTTTGATATCGTCGTCGCTCTACTATGGGTTAGGCACTCAGACTTACCATTCGTTATAGCAAGGCGAATAATAAGATTAAGTCGGTATGGTGATCAATCCATCCCACACCCAAATCATTACCTTGTATATGGTTCAGTGAATCTCGTATTATAACACTCGGTTATCCTCACAAGCATTGCAGAACTTCTCTTGTCGACGAACTAAGTTCGAAAAAAATCCATTGATTCTGCAAGCCAAACAAACATCTATCGTTCCTTCACAACTCTCAGGTTTTGCGTAACTCCTATAAAATCGTTGGTTGATAAAGGCGTATCCTCTTCCAGGGTTTTTCCTTCAGCAAGAGTGTGCTTGCTTCTTGGCAGGTCCTGGAGCCTGTGGGTTATGCCCCATCTCAACACTTGTAACCTTGAACTCATTATCGGTGTGGCAACTAATCTTTATTCCAACATCCAGCTTCCTAGCATTCTTAAATCCATCCAATTGTACTGTCTCCCTTCCTTCTATTGGTGCCAAACTAAAATGTGATTACTCAAACTCATCATGGAGTTACAATTGCTCCATATTTCCAACATCATACCTCCTTTATACTCCAATAGTACTTCATCTCTACATATACTTGGGGTATCCCACATATCGAGATAAAACTTATACTTATGAAGTCCACTCCGTGGAACATCATTATCCTTTCCAGGGGTCAAATCTCCGCACAGGGTACTACCACCCTTGAAATGCACAAATTCATCCATAGACCACATTTCTCATATCCTCGAAAATGTTCAAAATCTTCCTTAATAGAGTCACTGCTCATAAAATCCAAATCTTTACCAACGATGCTAACTATATTGATTCTCAAATTATTACCATCTCCTGCATTTCCATTACATGCCTCAACTCAACACATTAATAATAAAAGAATTGGTCCCACTACTACTACTATATTACTCACAGACTCAACTATTTATCACAGATCTCCTTCTCCTTGGGACAATCTCTGGCAAAGTGCCCTGCTTCATCACAACGGAAACATATTACTACTGACACGTCTCGAGGTTTACTTGTGCTTACATAGCCTCCTTGGGTCCTTGGCTTTCTTTTTGGGCAACCGCTGAAGTAGAGCCCTGAATCTCTACACCTGAAACATGTGATATGACTCAGGTCCTTCTTTGTAGAAATTGGAGTGTTCCTGGAATCCAATCTATTTCTCTTCCTGGACTTTTCCGTTCCAATCAGGGCTTCTATTTCCCGTGGGTCATACTCTACTTCCTCTGTCGGGAATTCTACTAGATCCCCATTCATACAATTCGGGGAGATGTGTCCTTCTCCACATGAATAACATGTCTTGGTGCAGGGTTTAATTGGGTCTTCTTCGGGTGTGTCCTCCACCTCTTCCTTCATCACAAGTTCTTCTAAAATTTCCATGAGGGCTCCTTTCATTGCTTCTTTCTTCTGCTGGATGGTTCTTTGTACCATGGGGTTAATGTGACACTGAGCAGGGTAGTGGGTAGTCCCTTCACACAAGAAACAAGTAATCTTCCTAGTTGGGCATTCTTCAGCTGGGTGACTTTCTTCACAATTAGGGCATTTATCCTTGTGTTCTTTATGGTTGTGTCCTATTTCTCCACAAATCTTGCATGCACAGGGTTTCTTCATATCATTTCCATAAGGCTTTAAATTCGGGGACACAAGACGAGACTTTAGCAAAGTCAACTTAAATTCCTTCCAAGTGGTTACTCCTTGCCATCCATTGATGGTTTGGTACATCATCCACCAAGTAGCAGCACCTCTTTCCAAGCACTGAAGAGCATGTTGGGCCATATCCTTTTCGGCCATAGAGTTATCCTTCATGTGATCTTCCATGTTCTGAATCCATCGGTCCGTCTCCAATTGACTTATCTGCCCCGGAAAGGTGAGTTCATCTCCATCCATCCTCTATTGGGTCCATGGGTTTTGGGGTGAGATGAAAGAGATAGAGAGGGATACACACAATACAAACAATAGTTTTGAAAAGACAGATTTTATTTTGTGGCTGTCAGAAAACATCAAACAAATGACAGCTCACAATCGTCGCATCTAATGTAAGTATATAATAGGGGTTTGGTCTTCTAAAGGTCAATAAATCTTCAAAGTCGCGAAACTCTTCATGTCTTGTTCATGTCTCTCATGGCTTCTTCCGATCGTGGTTGACCTTCTCAAGTTCTTTTGCCAGATCATCTCTGTTGACACGAAGTCTCTCGTGACGTCCTTTAATATTTCTGGAGTTGCGTTCCAAACTTCTGGGTTTCAACATCCTTGGCATGAACCATGGTCCTACTGTCCTTCAGTTCTTGACGAATCTCCGGTATCTCGAGATTTTGCTCCTCCAGCTTGGCTACTTTCAGCTTCTGGGTCATGAGTCCTTCATGAAATGCTTCCTTGTCCAATACGGCTTCCTGAAGGTCCATCTAAAATTCTTGATGTAATACTCCAGATCCTGGTGATACACCAGCTAAGGTTAAAACTTCATCTTTTGCTGATAGGTGCTCCATCAGCCTTCTACCATCCAATCCTTCCGAAGAATGCATGCTTAACTCAGCACGGTGACAATAGCATAAGCGGGCGATAACATCATGGATAGCCGTGTTTATGCCCATGTCATTGCCATGAGCTATCATTCCATAGTTGGTATCCCCTGCCTTAGGGTTTTCCTAACAAACACTTTGAGTTTTAACGCTCCATGTTCCGATCTTTCTCCGACACACCTTGATCTCGGGTATTGACAGCTTCAATAGTCTGACAAGTTCCATAAGGGTAGCCTTCCTAGGTCATGCAATCTGGAAATTCTTCAAGGCCTTCAAATTCTCTTAGTCTTCAGAGTCTTCACCCGTTGTAGTTTCAATTATTCAGATGCACGGTAAAATCCTCTTTATTTCGAGGTGGACTTCGTTGTCTGATATCTTGTACTCCTTGAAGTGGTCTCATCAGTCCAATCTTCGTGTGGTAAAAAGGGGAAATGGGTATAGTCTATCTAAAAGGGAATATGTGATAAAGCTCAGAAAAGAAGAGACGTAAAAGATCTTTTTTGAAAATAAAGTTTTAGAGAAAATCTTTCCTATGGGCTTGCCAGTTTCTTGGGTCACGTCCTACAGTCAACATGTGCTCCGATACCATCTTGTAGCGACCCGACCTCAGATGGTCAAGTCTCTGTGCTTAAGTGTCATCCTTGGATCCGTATACTGACACACACAGTACTCGAGGATTTATAACAGAGGTAAATCACATGTATAAAGTAACATAAATACTATTACCTCAATCCAAATAGCGGAAGTAACAACAAGGTTGTGGATTCCCATCAACACCAATGGCAAAGTTGAGTGTAGAAATCGTAACCCTAACGTATCACTTACTCGTCGTAAGATTCCTGCAACATGAGACATTGCAGCCATGTAGGTCAGTACATTGAATGTGCTGGCAATGTCACACTGTAGAGGAATGTTGAATAATGGCTATCACTACATGCATATTTGGCCGGTGGAGGCTCTAAGTATAATTTTGCATAAAGCTAATTTTTCCCTACAACAAAGGAATTTATTTTATTTAACTACAAAGTTTGTTGAAAACATTAAGAAGGTAACCCCAACTCAATCCCAAATTAACATTAACCCAACAAATTATTAATTAAAAAGAGTGATGAGATCAATCAAATAATTCAAGTACCAGATACTCAAGATGTCCATAACCGGGGACACAGCTAATCATGATTAGTTTGTACACTCTGCAGAGGTTTGCGAACTTTTCCCCACAAGACTATCTCCTCCGTTGTATTTCTCGCACTGCATGATGTTTGAGAAACGGATAACCGAGACACAGTCTTTCCGAAGAGGTCCCCTTAACCGATAGATAGGCTGGTACACTTACAATCCCCTACATCTGCTAGCCCATCATGGAAAGGATTCCCACAACATACTCAACTATGCCAGAGCCCATAATGGCTTGTGGCTGCACACAGAAGTTTCTAGCATGAATAATCTTACGATCCCTTTGAGCCTGGGTGGCGAACCATAGGATGATCACACGGATGCCCCGGGATCTCCTTGGACAACACTGGATTACCCAGGTGTCCAGGCAATCCACTGGTATCCCCAGGGTGCTCCAAACCAATCCACCCAGATGTGTATTAAAGTAGCCACCTTAAGTTAAACCTTAGTTAACAATAAACTCTCACATCTGTCATGAATCACTCAAACCAAACCACGTCTACAAGCATAGCATAGCATTATAAGCATAACGTAGAAGTAACTCCCAAGGTTTGAATGCAAGACAATAGGTTCCTACCTCATCAACTACTTCCCAATACCCACATGTTATCAAATCCTACTTATGCAATGTTTGAGGGTGAAACTAATGCATAAAAACTGGGTATGAAAGGGATACGATCAAAGTGTGAACTTGCCTTGTACTGTTGATGAAGATGATTCGCACTTATAACTCCTGATAGTTCTACTTGTCACACTTCGTTCAATCTATCGTGAGCAAGCAATAGTAACCACACATAAGCAATCATGCAAAAGAATCGAAGAAAAGATCTCGGAAAACTTCGAAATCAAGCAATTAACTCTTGCAACAGAAAAATATCTAACAGTACCAAAATTGGGTGAATTTGGTCTGATTAGAAGGTTTAGGTCAAGAGCTTCAATTTGCAAAAAAATCAGTTAAAGCAGAGTTATAAAACTCGAGTTATGAATAAGAGAAGTTTGAATTCAAATCTGTTTGAAATCGAATTTTAACCTTTCAAAAATATGTTTAAGTTGTTTATCTGGACAGAGGAGATCATAACGAAGAAGTGGGCGTTGGTTTCGTTGGATTTGGATAAACAAGCGAAAAGTAGCGAAGGTTTGAAAATCGGGGACTAATCTGTAAATAAAATATTCATGAATGGGTCCCTGACCGAAATTAAACAGAAAAAGAAAAATCTATCGGATGAACGTCCGCTATAGAAACTAATCTAACGAATTCGTTCGCTGCAAAGACCTAACCAGCGAACCTTCACTAACTAAAGGATACCGGTTTGAAAAAAAGACGAAACCTAGATCTAATCCGGACCATAGATCGTAGATCGGACGGGGAAGGAAGAGGCGAGGCGTACCGCGGCGACGGTGGTTGCCGGCGGCGAGGGGGACGGCGGCGGCGACTCGGACGTCGACGGGGCGGCGGCTCCGGTGGTCTCTGGCGGCGGCGAGGGCGTCAGGGGGCTCAGCACGGCACGACTGTGAGGATGGAGGGGGCGGCATCGGTCGGGAATGGCGGGGCGGAGCGGGGCGACGGCGGCGAAGCTCGGCGGCGGTGGCAACTCCAGCGAGGGCATGGCGGCGGCAACTCCAGCGAGGGCATGGCGGCGGCTGCGTGCTCCGGTGGCTCGGGTTTCGAGGGAAACAGGACCGGGGTCCGGGTTGTATAAAGGGGGAGGAGGAGACTTGGAGGAGGGGGCGAGGTCGAGGCGGTAGAGAGGAATCCAGGGCGGAGACGGCGGCGGCTAGTGGCGCGTGGAGGAGCTGGACTCCAGCTCGGGGTCGGGGACGACCGAGGTGGGCCGCGGCCTGGCTCCGTCGGCTAACTCATTTTTTTATAAATCTTTTTTTAACTGAAAGTAAAAGTAAATAGAAATAAAAACATAATATATCAAATATTTCAGAAAAATATTTTCTACAACTTGAACATTTTTC
This sequence comes from Triticum aestivum, assembly GCF_018294505.1. Taxonomy (NCBI): domain Eukaryota; kingdom Viridiplantae; phylum Streptophyta; class Magnoliopsida; order Poales; family Poaceae; genus Triticum; species Triticum aestivum. The sequence continues at coordinate 425,737,531 of NC_057808.1, read as the reverse complement.
TAACGTCAAATAAAATCCACAGAAATTCAAATAAAGCAAAGAGTGCTACAGCTATAATAAAATCCAATAAGAATCATTTTAAAAATACCAAAATGATTTCAAATTTCTTTCTCTCCAATTTTCTGGTGTAGGGAATCATGTTACCCTATTTTCCATATATTTTATTATTTTTTTGGAGAAAAATAATTTGAATAAAACCCAAATAACTCCAAATTGAAAATAATTTCACAGGGACTTTAAATTTGATTATCTGAAACTTCGAACTCATATTTCATAGCACTTGAAGAAGTCATTTTATCTTCTCTCATGAAAATCATTGAGTTGCATAAAGATTCTGAATTTGAAATATTTCCAAATGAAATTCAAATGTTTTCAAAAACCCTTTTTCATTGAATTTAAATGGAAGAAGTCATAGCATCTTCTCTCTAGGGTTTTGTATTTGAAAAGAATTTGAATTCATGGAGATCATAAATGCAAAAATGAAAGTTTGGGGAAGTCCTTTTATTCCCTCTCATTTAACTTTCAAAAAGTTTCAAATTTCACTCAATTTCACACAATCAATCATAACTATCTATTTAATATAACATTCCAAAATTTAGAATTTTGGGATGTTATAGAAATATAGCAATTGTATTTGTTTCTCATGTATTTAGTACAGCAGATTTGATTTATTCCTCACATGGTATACAATAACAGAATGCAGCCACAAGAATTGAACATCGCATTGCAGAATTGAACCAAGCAGTTTACTAAACACCACAACAAGTGAACCAAGCCACAACAAATGAACCAAATAGTTAACTAAACACCAATTGAACAATATAACATACTCCTAATAAAAGATCAGGCAGTTAACCAAACCAAGCATGCATAACAACTTGGAAATATTGCACCCTAAGGAATTGAACATCACATTTGCAGAATTGAACCAAGCAGTTAATTGAACACTGCTACCGCTTGAGCACTGCGTTGGTTTTCCCTTGAAGAGGAAAGGGTGATGCAGCAAAGTAGCATAAGTATTTCCCTCCGTTTTTGAGAACCAAGGTATCAATCCAGTAGGATGCCACGCAAGAGTCCCTCGCACCTACACAAACAAATAAATCCTCACAACCAACGCAATAAAGGGGTTGTCAATCCCTTCACGGTCACCTACGACAGTGAGATTTGATAGATATGATAAGATTATATTTTTGGTATTTTTATGATAAAGATGCAAAGTAAAATAAAAGGCAATAAAAATAGCTAAGTGTTGGAAGATTAATATGATGGAAGATAGACCCGGGGCCATAGGTTTCACTAGTGGCTTCTCTCGAGAGCATAAGTATTACGGTGGGTGAACAAATTACTGTTGAGCAATTGACAGAATTGAGCATAGTTATGAGAATATCTAGGTATGATCATGTATATAGGCATCACGTCCGAGACAAGTAGACCGACTCCTGCCTGCATCTACTACTATTACTCCATACATCAACCGCTATCCAGCATGCATCTAGAGTATTAAGTTCATAAGAACAGAGTAACGCTTTAAGTAAGATGACATGATGTAGAGGGATAAACTCATGCAATATGATATAAACCCCATCTTGTTATCCTCGATGGCAACAATACAATACGTGCCTTGTTGCCCCTACTGTCACTTGGAAAGGACACCGCAAGATTGAACCCAAAGCTAAGCACTTCTCCCATTGCAAGAAAGATCAATCTAGTAGACCAAACCAAACTGATAATTCGAAGAGACTTGCAAAGATAACCAATCATACATAAAAGAATTCAGAGAAGATTCAAATATTGTTCATAGATAAACTTGATCATAAACCCACAATTCATCGGTCTCAACAAACACACCGCAAAAGAAGATTACATCGAATAGATCTCCACAAGAGAGGGGGAGAACATTGTATTGAGATCCAAAAAGAGAGAAGAAGCCATCTAGCTAATAACTATGGACCCGAAGGTCTGACGTAAACTACTCACACATCATCGGAGAGGCTATGGTGTTGATGTAGAAGCCCTCCGTGATCGATGCCCCCTCCAGCGGAGCTCCGAAAAGGCCCCAAGATGGGATCTCACTTATACAGAAGGTTGCGGCAGTGGAATTAGGTTTTTGGCTCCGTATCTGGTAGTTTGGGGGTACGTAGGTATATATAGGAGGAAGAAGTACGTCGGTGGAGCAACGTGGGGCCCACGAGGGTGGAGGGCGCGCCCCCTACCTCGTGCCCTCCTGGTTGATGTCTTGACGTAGGGTCCAAGTCCTCTGGATCACGTTCGTTCCGAAAATCACGTTCCCGAAGGTTTCATTCCGTTTGGACTCCGTTTGATATTCTTTTTCTGCGAAACTCTGAAATAGGCAAAAAAACAGCAATTCTGGGCTGGGCCTCCGGTTAATAGGTTAGTCCCAAAAATAATATAAAGGTGTATAATAAAGCCCATTAATGTCCAAAACAGAATATAATATAGCACGGAACAATCAAAAATTATAGATACGTTGGAGACGTATCAAGCATCCCCAAGCTTAATTCCTGCTCGTCCTCGAGTAGGTAAATGATAAAACAGAATTTTTGATGTGGAATGCTACTTGGCATAATTTCAATGTAATTTTCCTAATTGTGGTATGAATATTCAGATCCAAAAGATTCAAGATAAAGGTTTAATATTAACATAAAAGTAATAATACTTCAAGCATACTAACTAAGCAATTATGTCCTCTCAAAATAACATGGCCAAAGAAAGTTCATCCCTACAAAATCATATAGTTTAGTCATGCTCCATTTTCGTCACACAAGAATGCTCTCATCATGCACAACCCCGATGACAAGCCAAGCAATTGTTTCATACTTTAGTAATCTAAAACTTTTTCAACCTTCACGCAATACATGAGCGTGAGCCATGGATATAGCACTATGGGTGGAATAGAATATAATGATGGGGTTATGTGGAGAGACAAAAAAAGACAAAGTCTCACATCAACGTGGCTAATCAATGAGCTATGGAGATGCCCATCGATTGACGTTAATGCAAGGAGTAGGGATTGCCATGCAACGGATGCACTAGAGCTATGAATGCATGAAAGCTCAACAAAAGAAACTAAGTGGGTGTGCATCCAACTTGCTTGCTCACGAAGACCTAGGGCATTTGAGGAAGCCCATTGTTGGAATATACAAGCCAAGTTCTATAATGAAAAATTCCCACTAGTATATGAAAGTGAAAAAACAAGAGACTCTCTATCATGAAGATCATGGTGCTACTTTGAAGCACAAGTGTGGAAAAAAGGATAGTAGCATTGTCCCTTTTTTGGGCCTTCTTTTTTTGGCCTTTCTCTTTTTTTTATTGGGACAATGCTCTATGAATGGTGATCATCACACTTCTATTTTTTACAACTGATGATTACAACTCGATACTAGAACAAAGTATGACTCTATATGAATGACTCCGGCGGTATACCGGGATAGTGAATCAAGAGTGACATGTATGAAAAAATTATGAACGGTGGCTTTGCCACAAATATGATGTCAACTACATGATCATCCAAAGCAATATGACAATGATGAGCGTGTCATAATAAACAGAACGGTGGAAAGTTGCATGGCAATATATCTCGGAATGGCTATGGAAATGCCATAATAGGTAGGTATGGTGGCTGTTTTGAGGAAGATATAAGGAGGTTTATGTGTGAAAGAGCGTATCATATCACAGGGTTTGGATGCACCGGCGAAGTTTGCACCAACTCTCAATGTGAGAAAGGGCAATGCACGGTACCGAAGAGGCTAGCAATGATGGAAGTGTAAGAGTGCGTATAATCCATGGACTCAACATTAGTCATAAAGAACTCACATACTTATTGCAAAAACTACAAGTCATCAAAAACCAAGCATTAACGCGATGCTCTAGGGGATTAGATTGGTAGTAAAAGAAACCATCGTCGTTCCGACCGCCACTCATAAGGAGGACAATCAAAGAACACCTCATGTTTCAAATTTGTTACATAACATTTACCATACGTGCATGCTACGGGACTTGCAAACTTCAACACAAGTATTTCTCAAATTCACAACTTCACAACTAGCACAACTTTAATATCACTACCTCCATATCTCAAAACAATCATCAAGCATCAAACTTCTCTTAGCATTCATCACACTCATAAGAAAGTTTTTTACTAGTCTTGAATACCTAACACATTAGGATTAATTTCCCAATTTAAGAAAATTACCATGCTGTTTAAGACTCTCAACATAATATAAATGAAGCATGAGAGAATAATAGTTTCTATAAAACAAAACCACCGCCATGCTCTAAAAGACATAAGCGAAGCACTAGAGCAAAAACTATATAGCTCAAAAGATATAAGTGAAGCGCATAGAGTATTCTAATAAATTCCGAATCATGTGTGTCTCTCTCAAAAGGTGTGTACAGCAAAGATGATTATGGTAAACTAAAAAGCAAAGACTCAAATCATACAAGACGCTCCAAGCAAAACACATATCATGTGGTGAATAAAAATATAGCTCCAAGTAAAGTTACCGATGGAAGTAGACGAAAGAGGGGATGCCTTCCGGGGCATCCCCAAGCTTTGGCTTTTTGGTGTCCTTAGATTATCTTGGGGTGCCATGGGCATCCCCAAGCTTAGGCTCTTGTCACTCCTTGTTCCATAATCCATCAAATCTTTTACCCAAAACTTGAAAACTTCACAACACAAAACTTAACAGAAAATCTCGTGAGCTCCGTTAGCGAAAGAAAACAAAACACCACTTCAAGGTACGGTAATGAACTCATTCTTTATTTATATTGGTGTTAAACCTACTGTATTCCAACTTCTCTATGGTTTATAAACTATTTTACTAGCCATAGATTCATCAAAATAAGCAAACAACACACGAAAAACAGAATCTGTCAAAAACAGAACATTCTGTAGTAATCTGTAACTAACGCAAACTTCTGGAAATCCAAAAATTCAGCCAAAATAGGAAGACCTAGATAATTTGTTTATTGATTAGCGGAAATTGGAATCAATATTTTATCACGTTCTGATGATTTTCAACAATTATTTTCGTGAACAGAAAGTTTCTGAAATTTTCAGCAAGATGAAATAACTATCATCCAAGAAAATCCTATAGGTTAAACTTGGCACAAACACTAATTAAAACATAAAAAAAATCTAACCAGAGGCTAGATCAAATATTTATTCCTAAACAGAAGCAAAAAGCAAAAAACTAAAAATAAAATTGGGTTGCCTCCCAACAAGCACTATCGTTTAACGCCCCTAGCTAGGCATAATGGCAAGGATAAATCTAGGTATTGCCATCTTTGGTAGGCAATCCATAAGTGGCTCTCATGATAGATTCATATGTAATTTTATTTTCTTTCTAGGAAAATGTTCCATGCCTTTCCTTAACGGAAATTGGAATCTAATATTTCCTTCCTTCATATCAATAATTGCACCAATCGTTCTAAGGAAAGGTCTACCAAGAATAATAGGACATGAAGGATTGCAATCTATATCAAGAACAATAAAATCTACGGGCACATAATTCCTATTTGCAATAATAAGAACATCATTAATTCTTCCCATAGGTTTCTTAATGGTGGAATCTGCAAGGTGCAAGTTTAAAGAGCAATCATCAAAATCACGGAAACCTAGCAAATCGCACAAGGTTTTTGGGATCATGGAAACACTAGCACCCAAATCACATAAAGCATAGCACTCATGTTCTTTAATTTTAATTTTAATAGTAGGTTCCCACTCATCATAAAGTTTTCTAGGGATAGAAACTTCCAACTCAAGTTTTTCTTCATAAGATTGCATCAAAGCATCAACGATATGCCTAGTAAAAGCTTTATGTTGGCTATAAGCATGTGGAGAATTTAGCACGGATTGCAACAAGGAAATACAATCTATCAAAGAGCAATTATCATAATTAAATTCCTTCAAATCCAAAATAGTGGGTTCATTAATATCTAGAGTTTTGACCTCTTCAATCCCACTTTTACCAATTTTTGCATCAAGATCTAAAGGCTCCGAATTTTTGGAACGCCTTCTAGGTAAAGGTGGATCATATTCAGTCCCATCATTATCAAGATTCATATTGCAAAACAAAGATTTAATAGGGGACACATCAATAACTTTTAGATCTTCATCTTTATTTTCATAGAAATTAGAAGAACACGCTTTCACAAAGCAATATTTCTTAGCACGCATCCTAGCGGTTCTTTCTTTGCACTCATCAATGGAAATTCCCATGGCTTTGAGAGACTCATTGATATCATGCTTAGGTGGAATAGTGTTGGGGATCTTTGCAGAATTTTAAAATTTCCTACGCATCACCAAGATCCATCTATGGAGTATACTAGCAATGAGTGGAAAGGAGTGCATCTACATACCCTTGTAGATCGCGAGCGGAAGCGTTCTAGTGAACGGGGTTGATGGAGTCGTACTCGCCGTGATCCAAATCACCGATGACCGAGTGCCGAACGGACGGCACCTCCGCGTTCAACACACGTACGGAGCAGCGACGTATCCTCCTTCTTGATCCAGCAAGGGGGAAGGAGAGGTTGATGGAGATCCAGCAGCACGACGGCGTGGTGGTGGAAGTAGTGGGGATCCCGGCAGGGCTTCGCCAAGCGCAATTGGGAGGGAGAGGTGTTGCAGGGGGAGAGGGAGGCGCCAGGGGCTGTGGTGCTGCTGCCCTCCCTCCCCCCACTATATATAGGCCCCCTGGAGGGGGGGCGACGGCCCTGGAACCCATCTACAAGGGGGGGCGGCGGCCAGGGGGGTAACTTTCCCCCCAAGTCAAGTGGGGCACCCCCCACCCCCAGGGTTTCCAACCCTAGGCGCAGGGGGAGGCCCATGGGGGCGCCCGAGCCCACTAAGGGCTGGTTCCCTTCCCACTTCAGCCCATGGGGCCCTCCGGGATAGGTGGCCCAACCCGGTGGACCCCCGGGACCCTTCCGGTGGTCCCGGTACAATACCGATAACCCCCGAAACTTTCCCGGTGGCCGAAACTGGACTTCCTATATATAATTCTTCACCTCCGGACCATTCTGGAACTCCTCGTGACGTCCGGGATCTCATCCGGGACTCCGAACAACTTTCGGGTTTTCGCATACTAATATCTCTACAACCCTAGCGTCGCCGAACCTTAAGTGTGTAGACCCTACGGGTTCGGGAGACATGCAGACATGACCGAGACGCCTCTCTGGTCAATAACCAACAGCGGGATCTGGATACCCATGTTGGCTCCCACATGTTCCACGATGATCTCATCGGATGAACCACGATGTCGAGGATTCAATCAATCCCGTATACAATTCCCTTTGTCAATCGGTATGTTACTTGCCCGAGATTCGATCGTCGGTATCCCAATACCTTGTTCAATCTCGTTACCGGCAAGTCTCTTTACTCGTACCATAATGCATGATCCCGTGGCTAACTCCTTAGTCACATTGAGCTCATTATGATGATGCATCACCGAGTGGGCCCAGAGATACCTCTCCGTCATACGGAGTGACAAATCCCAGTCTCGATCCGTGCCAACTCAACAGACACTTTCCGAGATACCCGTAGTGTACCTTTATAGTCACCCAGTTACGTTGTGACGTTTGGCACACCCAAAGCACTCCTACGGTATCGGGAGTTGCACGATCTCATGGTCTAAGGAAATGATACTTGACATTGAAAAAGCTCTAGCAAACGAACTACACGATCTTTGTGCTATGCTTAGGATTGGGTCTTGTCCATCACATCATTCTCCTAATGATGTGATCCCGTTATCAATGACATCCAATGTCCATAGTCAGGAAACCATGACTATCTGTTGATCAACGAGCTAGTCAACTAGAGGCTTACTAGGGACACGTTGTGGTCTATGTATTCACACATGTATTACGATTTCCGGATAACACAATTATAGCATGAACAATAGACAATTATCATGAACAAAGAAATATAATAATAACCATTTATTATTGCCTCTAGGGCATATTTCCAACAGTCTCCCACTTGCACTAGAGTCAATAATCTAGTTACATTGTGATGAATCAAACACCCATAGCGTTCTGGTGTTGATCATGTTTTGCTCTAGGGAGAGGTTTAGTCAACGGATCTGCTACATTCAGGTCCGTATGTACTTTACAAATATCTATGTCACCATTTTGAACACTTACACGAATGGAGTTGAAGCGACGCTTGATATGCCTGGTCTTCCTGTGAAACCTGGGCTCCTTGGCAAGAGCAATAGCTCCAGTGTTGTCACAGAAGAGAGTCATCGGGCCCGACGCATTGGGAATCACCCCTAGGTCGGTAATGAACTCCTTCATCCAGATTGCTTCTTGCGCTGCCTCTGAGGCTGCCATGTACTCCGCTTCACATGTAGATCACGCCGCGACGCTTTGCTTGCAACTGCACCAGCTTACTGCCCCTCCATTCAAAATATACACGTATCCGGTTTGTGACTTCGAGTCATCCAGATCTGTGTCGAAGCTAGCGTCGACGTAACCCTTTACGACGAGCTCTTCGTCACCTCCATAAACGAGAAACATATCCTTAGTCCTCTTCAGGTACTTCGGGATATTCTTGACCGCTGTCCAGTGTTCCACGCCGGGATTACTTTGGTACCTTCCTACCAAACTTACAGCAAGGTTTACATCAGGTCTGGTACACAGCATGGCAGACATAATAGACCCTATGGCCGAGGCATAGGGGATGACACTCATCTTTTCTCTATCTTCTGCCGTGGTCGGGCATTGAGCCGTGCTCAATTGCACACCTTGCAATACAGCAAGAACCCCTTCTTGGACTGATCCATATTGAACTTCTTCAATATCTTGTCAAGGTACGTACTCTGTGAAAGACCAATGAGGCGTCTTGATCTATCTCTATAGATCTTGATGCCCAATATATAAGCAGCTTCTCCAAGGTCCTTCATTGAAAAACACTTATTCAAATAGGCCTTTATACTTTCCAAGAATTCTATATCATTTCCGATCAATAGTATGTCATCCACATATAATAAGAGAAATGCTACAGAGCTCCCACTCACTTTCTTGTAAACACAGGCTTCTCCATAAGTCTGTGTAAACCCAAACGCTTTGATCATCTCATCAAAACGAATGTTCCAACTCCGAGATGCTTGCACCAGCCCATAGATGGAGCGCTGGAGCTTGCATACCTTGTTAGCATTCTTAGGATCGACAAAACCTTCCGGCTGCATCATATACAATTCTTCCTTAAGAAAGTCGTTAAGGAATGCCGTTTTGACGTCCATTTGCCATATCTCATAATCATAGAATGCGGCAATTGCTAACATGATTCGGACGGACTTAAGCTTCGCTATGGGTGAGAAAGTCTCATCGTAGTCAACCCCTTGAACTTGTCGATAACCCTTAGCGACAAGTCGAGCCTTATAGATGGTCACATTACCATCCGCGTCTGTCTTCTTCTTAAAGATCCATTTATTTTCTATGGCTCGCCGATCATCGGGCAAGTTAGTCAAAGTCCATACTTCGTTTTCATACATGGATCCTATCTCGGATTTCATGGCTTCTAGCCATTTGTCGGAATCCGGGCCCACCATCGCTTCTTCATAGTTCGAAGGTTCACCGTTGTCTAACAACATGATTTCCAGGACAGGGTTGTCGTACCACTCTGGTGCGGAACATGTCCTTGTGGACCTACGAAGTTCAGCAGTAACTTGATCCGAAGCTTCATGATCATCATCATTAACTTCCTCCCCAGTCGGTGTAGGCACCACAGGAACATCTTCCCGCGCTGCGCTACTTTCCGGTTCGGAAGGGGTGACTATCACCTCATCAAGTTCCACTTTCCTCCCACTTAATTCTTTTGAGAGAAACTCTTTCTCCAGAAAGGACCTGTTCTTGGAAACAAAGATCTTGCCTTCGGATCTGAGGTAGAAGGTATACCCAATGGTTTCCTTAGGGTATCCTATGAAGACGCATTTTTCCGACTTGGGTTCGAGCTTTTCAGGTTGAAGTTTCTTGACATAAGCATCGCATCCCCAAACTTTTAGAAACGACAGCTTAGGTTTCTTCCCAAACCATAATTCATACGGTGTCGTCTCAACGGATTTCGACGGAGCCCTATTTAAAGTGAATGCGGCAGTCTCTAAAGCATAGCCCCAAAATGAGAGCGGTAGATTGGTAACAGACACCATAGATCGCACCATATCCAATAGAGTGCGATTACGACGTTCGGACACACCGTTTCGCTGAGGTGTTCCAGGCGGCGTGAGTTTGTGAAACGATTCCACATTTCCTTAAGTGCGTACAAATTCGTGACTTAAATATTCTCCACCATGATCCGATCATAAGAACTTTATTTTCCTGTCACGTTGATTCTCAACCTCACTCTGAAATTCCTTGAACTTTTCAAAGGTTTCAGACTTGTGTTTCATTAGGTAGACATACCCATATCTACTTAAGTCATCAGTGAGAGTGAGAACATAACGATAGCCACCGCGAGCCTCAACACTCATTGGACCGCACACATCGGTATGTATGATTTCCAACAAGTTGGTTGCTCGCTCCATTGTTCCAGAGAACGGAGTCTTGGTCATCTTACCCATGAGGCATGCTTCGCACGTGTCAAATGATTCGTAATCAAGAGACTCCAAAAGTCCATCTGCATGGAGCTTCTTCATGCGTTTGACACCAATGTGACCAAGGCGGCAGTGCCACAAGTATGTGGGACTATCGTTATCAACTTTACATCTTTTGGTATTCACACTATGAATATGTGTAACATCACATTCGAGATTCATTAAGAATAAACCATTGCCCAGCGGGGCATGACCATAAAACATATCTCTCATATAAATAGAACAACCATTATTCTCGGATTTAAATGAGTAGCCATCTCGAATTAAACGAGATCCTGATACAATGTTCATGCTCAAAGCTGGCACTAAATAACAATTATTGAGGTTTAAAACTAATCCCGTAGGTAAATGTAGAGGTAGCGTGCCGACGGCGATCACATCGACCTTGGAACCATTCCCGACGCGCATCGTCACCTCGTCCTTCGCTAGTCTCCGCTTATTCCGCAGCTCCTGTTTTGAGTTACAAATATGAGCAACCGCACCGGTATAAAATACCCAGGAGCTACTATGAGTACTGGTAAGGTACACATCTATTACATGTATATCATATATACCTTTGGTGTTGCCGGCCTTCTTGTCCGCTAAGTATTTGGGGCAGTTCCGCTTCCAGTGACCACTTCCCTTGCAATAAAAGCACTCAGTCTCAGGCTTGGGTCCATTCTTCGACTTCTTCCCGGCAACTGGCTTACCGGGCGCGGCAACTCCCTTGCCGTCCTTCTTGAAGTTCTTCTTACCCTTGCCCTTCTTGAACTTAGTGGTTTTATTCACCATCAACACTTGATGTTCCTTTCTGATCTCCACCTCCGCTGATTTCAGCATTGAATATACCTCAGGAATGGTCTTTTCCATCCCCTGCATATTGAAGTTCATCACAAAGCTCTTGTAGCTCGGTGGAAGCGACTGAAGGATTCTGTCAATGACCGCGTCATCCGGGAGATTAACTCCCAGCTGAGACAAGCGGTTGTGTAACCCAGACATTCTGAGTATGTGCTCACTAACAAAACTATTTTCCTCCATTTTACAGCTGAAGAACTTGTCGGAGACTTCATATCTCTTGACCCGAGCATGAGCTTGGAAAACCATTTTCAACTCTTCGAACATCTCATATGTTCCATGTTTCTCAAAACGCTTTTGGAGACCCAGTTCTAAGCTGTAAAGCATGCCGCACTAAACGAGGGAGTAATCATCAGCACGTGATTGCCAAGCGTTCATAACGTCTTGGTTCCCTGGGATTGGTGCTTCACCTAGCGGTGCTTCTAGGACATAATCTTTCTTGGCAGCTATGAGGATGATCCTCGGGTTCCGGACCCAGTCCGTATAGTTGCTGCCATCATCTTTCAGCTTGGTTTTCTCTGGGAACGCGTTGAAGTTGAGGACAACGTGGGCCATTTGATCTACAAGACATAGTGTAAAGATTTTAGACTAAGTTCATGATCATTAAGTTCATATAATCAAATTATTTAATGAACTCCCACTCAGATAGACATCCCTCTAGTCATCCAAGTGATACATGATCCGAATTTAACTAGGCCGTGTCCGATCATCACGTGAGACGGACTAGTCAAGATTGGTGAACATCTCCATGTTGATCGTATCTTCTATACGAGTCATGCTCGACCTTTCGGTCCTCCGTGTTCCGAGGCCATGTCTATACATGCTAGGCTCGTCAAGTCAACCTAAGTGTATTGCGTGTGTTCCGAGGCCATGTCTGTACATGCTAGGCTCGTCAACACCCGTTGTATGCGAACGTAAAAATCTATCACACCCGATCATCACGTGGTGCTTCGAAACAACGAACCTTCACAACGGTGCACAGTTAGGGGGAACACTTTCTTGAAATTATTATAAGGGATCATCTTACTTACTATCGTCGTTCTAAGCAAATAAGATGTAAAACATGATAAACATCACATGCAATCAAATAGTGACATGATATGGCCATTATCATTTTGCTCCTTTGATCTCCATCTTCGGGGCGCCGTGATCATCTTCGTCACCGGCATGACACCATGATCTCCATCATCATGATCTCCATCATCGTGTCTTCATGAAGTTGTCACGCCAACAATTACTTCTACTTCTATGGCTAACGCGTTTAGCAATAAAGTAAAGTAATTTACATGGCGTTATTCAATGACACGCAGGTCATACAAAAAATAAAGACAACTCCTACGGCTCCTGCCGGTTGTCATACTCATCGACATGCAAGTCGTGATTCCTATTACAAGAATATGATCAATCTCATACATCACATATATCATTCATCACATCTTCTGGCCATATCACATCACAAGGCACATGCTGCAAAAACAAGTTAGACGTCCTCTAATTGTTGTTGCAAGTTTTTACGTGGCTTGTATAGGTTTCTAGCAAGAACGTTTCTTACCTACGTAAAACCACAACGTGATATGCCAATTTCTATTTACCCTTCATAAGGACCCTTTTCATCGAATCCGTTCCGACTAAAGTTGTCGGGTGGTTGGTGCGACATATGCCAAGGGATGGCTTATCATTCTGGGAGCCAATAAAACGTCGCCGGTGCCCGGAAACGGGATGAGGCGAAGACATGCACGCCGGCGAATCTTACCCAGGTTCGGGGCTCTCCGAGGAGATAACACCCCTAGTCCTGCTCTGCGGGGTCTCCGCATGATCACTAGATCGATAAAGGGTAGCTACAATCGCTCCTAGAGCTGTTGAGATCAAGGGAGAAGAAGAACAAGGCTAGCTCTTGCTTCTCTCTATCTATGGTGTGTGTGCTATGCTTAGAAGGCAGCTCTATGCTCAGAGGCCAACTATGCTTGGGTGCGACCAACCCCTTTGCATGGGTGCTCCGGGGGGTTTATATAGGCCTACCCCCTGGGGGTACAATGGTAATCCGACTGGGAACTGGTCCCAGCCGTTAGTATCTACGCCCGCCGGCTTCTCCGCCGGCTGCTGGGCCCCGCCGGCCGGTGGGTCCCGCCGGCTGCCGGTTACTTGGTCGACAGGCCGGCCCCACCGCCCAGGGTCTTGTCGGCGGCTGCTTACTGTAGCCTCGCCTGTGATGACGAGGGCTTTGTCGAGGTAAGCGTGGCTACAGTGGGCCGCCTCGGGGGCTATCACTGTAGCCTTACCTCGTCTTGTCTCCTTAATGGGGCTCCTGCTTCGAGGAAGGGAGTAGCCGGCTTCTGGAGGCCGGCTATGCTCTTGGCCGACTGGGAAAGGCCGGGCCGCCTTCACGCCTCTCTCTCTGGCTGAAGGGGCCCGCAGTCCTTGGGCCGTACAGGAGTGGGTCGTGGATGACGTCGAGGCTAGCATGGCTACAGTGCCGAGCCGCACGGGAGACGTCTGTCCCGTACGGCCTCCTGTAGCCACGCCCGCCTCGGGCTTCGGGGGTAGTGGGCCGCGCTGTGGCCACACCCCGTCACGTCGCCGTTATATGGAAGTGGTTGTGGTCTTGGCCGGCTCCTAGGAGTCGGCGTCCTTCTTGGCCGGCTTCTTGGAGTCGGCCACCCCGTAGTCGTCCTGGGGAGAGGTTGCTCGAGGCTGGGTCGCCTTCCGGGAGTCGGCTTTAGAGGTAGCCGGCTAGGGAAGGCGCCCCAGATGCTTGGAGTGCTTGAAGGCCCAAAGGCCTGATAATTTTGCTGAAGAACTAGGGGTAGTCGGTTAGGCTACCCGTGGCCATTTACTCCGACAGTAGTCCCCAAAGCTGATTGGGCTTCGAGGTGGAGTGGGATTTGAGAAGCTCGATCAGCTTCCTATCATGACAAGCCGGCAGCTGGGAGCCGGCCTTGGTCAGGCGTGCCGCCTGAGTCGTAATCTTCTGGAGTCGGAGGGCGGGAACCCGCTGGCACGTGCACCGGGCCGCGGGCCGGCCACGGGCCATTGGCGAGCCACGTGGCCGGAAAGCCTGCCAGCCTACGCGCGTGACGGGACGTCACCGCAGGGAGTGGGCCCGCCACGTCCGCGCCCTGGCCCAGGCGCGGATCCTTTGTATCCCGAAACCGCCCGCACGTTCCGTGCGGCAGTTTAGGCTCGCATTTATGCGCTATAATCGCGAGACGTGGGGGGAGTGGGCGCAGTTAATCCCACGTCTCCCCCCCCCCACGTCTAGCTTCTTCGGCCTCGTGAGGCTATAAGTAGGGGGAGGTGGAGGGCGGCAGGCCCTCGCACGCTCCTCCTACTTCCACCGTCTTGTTTCCTCGCTCGTTCTTGCGACAGCGCCTCGCCGCCGCGCTCTTCCACCGCACGCTCCTCCGCCGCCGTTCTAGCTTTTGCCATGCCTCCCCATGTAGAGCAGCTTGGCGGGGATTGGGACGGCTCCAATGTCCACGACGACCACGTCGACTTCCTCCGCGACACGCGGCGGCTGCCTGGCGCGGACAAAGTAGAGGTCCGCCTCGCGCCGGAGAAGGAAATCAGGCCGGAGCCGCGGGAGGGCGAGCGGGTGGTCTTCCGCTCGCACTTCTTGCGCGGCTTCGGCCTGCCAGTGAGCGCCTTCTTCCGCTCCTGGCTCGAATTCTATCAGCTCCAGCCGCACCATCTCACCCCCAACGCAGTGGTGCTGCTGTCGCCCTTCGTCACCCTGTGCGAGGGCTATCTCGGCGTCCTCCCCACCCTTGAGCTCTGGGGGGGAGCTCGTCCAGACGAAGCTGGGCACGCGCAGCAAGGGCGTGCCGGCTCATACTGGCGCCTTCATCGCGTCGCAGAGATCGGGCGCCGACAACCCCTTCCCCGTCATCACGCTAATCCAATCGGTGAAGAAGTGGCAGAAGTCGTACTTCTACGTGCGGAACATCGCTCCGCGGGGCGACTACATCAACCTACCGGCTTACGTAACCGGCCCACCGGCGGGGAGGCTGCCTCAGTGGTCCTTCCGGGCGGTGACGCTGTCGCAGGCTGGAAACGCCGCCATCGCCCGACTGCGGGTGATGGTCCAGTCGGAGGGCCTAACGGGGCCCGACGTTCTGGCTGTGTTCGTCACCCGCCGGGTCCTTCCGCTCCAGAGCCGGCCTCATCTGATCTATCAGATGAGCGGCCAGCTCGATCCGAGCCGGATGTGCACCAAGGAGATGCCGCGGCACGAGGTCGCCTACATGGTGAACTACCTCGCCAACTGCCAACTCTCTGAAGATTGGCAATTCGGCAAGGAGCCATATAGCCGTGCCAATCCTCCGCCTACGGTACGCTCCCCTTGTCTCCTTTTCTCTCTCTCTCTCTCTTAGTCTTGTTGCCGAGTTCCTCTGGGCCGACTCTAACTTAGTCGGCTTGTTCTTCGACAGAGCCCTCTGCTTCGGCCGGCCGGCGGGTCAGACGCGGAGCGTCACTTCGTCCTTGACCGGACCGAACACGACCTGGAGGACCCCGACCTGGGGGCGGTCCATCTGGACGACGCCATCGAGCCGGCCGGTGGCCAAGCCGGCGGCGAAGCAGGCGGGTCCGGGTTCACTGCTACCTTCGACGACTGGCCGGAGGAGGATGAAGCCGAAGCCGTCCCGCGCCGCCAGCCGGCATCTGGACGCGGCGCGGGCTCCTCCGGCGCGCAGCCTGCTCGAGGTGGAGGCCAGAAGCGTCGCGCCGCCCAGGGCTTGTTCGGCAGCCAACCGAAGAAGCCCAGGGGCGGGCCGGCAGCCACTAGGCGGGAAGAGGCGGCCGCGAAGGCGGCTCGCTTCCGCAAAGTGGTGAAGCAGCCGCAGACCGTGTCGGCGTAAGCTATCTTTCTTTGTGTACTCTCTTTCTTTCTTTTCTTTCTTTCTTTGGTGGCTCTTGAACTCTCGTCCTTTTCTTCGACGATCAGAGCACCGTTGTCACTTGAGCGAGCGGCTGCCGGCTCCGTCATCGAGTCGCCAGGGGGCTCTGGGAGCACCACCCGCCGCGTAGATCCCCGCGCCGCCCTCCAGGAGGCGACGGAAAGGAACGCGCGGGAGGTGCGGGAGGAGCAGGAGGCCCGGGAGGCGGAGGCATGGAAGCAACCGCCGCCCAGGCGGCTCGGGAGGAAGAGGCGGCGAAGGCACTCGCCGAGGCCGCAGCCAAGGCCCAGGCAGAGGCTGAGGCCGCGGCGGCGGCAGGGGAGGCTTTGATGGTCACCCCGCTGCGCATCATGGCGCCTGGGGGCATGGAACCCTCGCCAGGGGGAGCCAGCGGCGATCAGCCGGGGCTGGGGGGAAGCGGCGACGATGTCATCATCTTGGAGAAGGCACCGGAGCCGACCCCGCCGACTGGGGCGGGCCAAGGTGGCCGGCCTGAACCGCCGCCTGCGCAGTCGGCGGAGGGCGAGCCGGCCGCGAGGGTCGAGGTGGCGGTCAGGATTCCGCCAAGCCGGCGTGCGGGGAAGGCCGCGTCGGAGCCACAGCCGGCCGTGGGCTCCAGCTCGTCGGCCCAAGACGCGGAGGCGGCCAGCGCTACCTCGGGGTGGACACCTGGCGGAGGGACGGCCGTGGTGAACGTGGCTGCACAAGACGTCCGGACCCGGCTCCAAAGCCAAGCCGCGGCGCTGAGGCAG
Source organism: Triticum aestivum (assembly GCF_018294505.1). Lineage (NCBI taxonomy): Eukaryota > Viridiplantae > Streptophyta > Magnoliopsida > Poales > Poaceae > Triticum > Triticum aestivum. Next base: position 425,720,437 of record NC_057808.1, on the reverse strand, counting down.
TTCACCGACGAGTTCCTCGCGACTCGGGCGGCCATCCGGGTTAGTACTCCCGTCTTGTTTCTTCTTGACTTTGCTTTTTTCTTGATCTTGATTTCTCCTGTGGGGGCGCGTCAGCGCACCCACTGGGTGTAGTCCCCGAGTTCCGAGTCGGCTGCTGAGCAGGCGGCTTGGAACTTCTTGGAGGTTTTGTCTTTGCTGTTTTTGTTCTCACTTCGGTCTTCTGTCCATCTTGCAGGACTATCACAATCTTCGAGCGGCCGCCTTCAACTCCCAGGCTCGGGAGCTGACTCAGAAGACCGCCGACCTTACTGAGAGCCGAGGTATGTGACTTGATCTTTATCTCATGTGGGGGCGCGTCAGCGCACCCACTGGGTGTAGTCCCCGAGATTCAGGCCGACTGCTGAGCAGTCGGCTCGGATCTTCCTTGACGATTTCTTATTGTTCTTCTTCTTCTGCCGTCTCTGCAGCGGCCAACGCCAGTCTGAGGGCACAGCTGGGGGAGTCCCAGACTGCTCTTCGTGCCAAGGACGCCGAGCTCGCCGCCTTGGTGCAGGAGCGCGACCGCCTGGTCAAGAAGCTAGCCGACCAGGAGGAAGCCACAAGGCGGCACTGAAGGCGGCGCAGGACCGCGAGGCCACTCTCCAGGCCGAGTTCGAGACGGAGGCGGCCGGCTGGGCAGAGGCCAGGCAGACTCTGGTCTCCGGCTATGGCCAGATCGAGGATCTGGTTGACGGTAAGCCGTCTATCTCTTCGTCCTTTCTTGCCATCTGCCACTTTGGCTTGTTTTCTGATTTTGGTGTTCTTCTCTTCCTTTCTTCTTCGCGCAGAGTATTTCCCTGGCTATTCAACTGCCGCCAACCAGGCCATCGAGGCCCGTCGCCAAGCGAAGAGGCAAGCCGGCTTTGAGATCTCGCCAACCGCCGGCCGCTCGCTGGAGGAACAGCTCCTGGCGATCCAGGCTCGCATCCAGCCGGCTCACCGGCTGCTCCGCCGGCTTCAGCGTGCCGGCTCACAGGTCTTGGCCGCCCTCTGGCCCGGCCAAGTGGTCCCTCGCACCCCCAGTCGGACCGCCGACTGGCTGGAGGTAGCAGTCGGCCGCTTCGAGGCTTGGAAGGCGTCGGCGGCTCGCTCCGGTGCCAGGCGGGCGCTGGAGTTCGTCAAGGCCTGGTATCCCGGCCTGAACCTGGACCAGCTGGCTACCTGGCGGCAGCAAGCCGACACGGAGCTGGAGCCGGCGCGGCCGGCCATCATTCGGCGGGCTTCGGCGATCGCCGACTACACCGACAGCAGTGTCTTCGCCCCCGAGGTGGACGACAATGGAGTCGCCCAGCCGGAAGATTGGTTCGGGCTGGACCCGGCGTACGGCGAAGACTCGGCGGAGGAGATTGACTCCAGCGATGAGGGTGAAGAGGAGGAGGAGGAAGGTGAAGACGACGAGCCGGCTGGTGGAGCAGCCGGCCAGCCTCAGCCTGACCGCGCCTCCAGCACCACGTCACGTGCGAGTGAGTCTCCTGCCGCAGGAGGTGGTCAAGCCGGGACCAGCTAGGCGGCCACTCCTTCAGCCGGCGAGGCCGCCTTCACCGACCAGCTCGGCCTTCTTTCTTTTGTTTTCCTGTCTTGTTGCTTTTGAACAATGTTTGGTTAAGTCTGCACAATTCCACCCACTGGGTGTATTCAAACTTAAGTCTGTTGCCGGCCTGTTGGCGGCTTTTATGTATATATAGTTTATGCAATTTGGCCTTTCCTTGTACTTTTGCTTTTTGTCCTTCTGCTTTTTCCTTTGCCGCCCTCCCTTGGTTGCCGCCTCCCCAGTCAAACAGTTGCTCTGCAATCTGTAGCCGGGGAGTGCCTGGCCGATTGGGGAGGGGGAAGTACTTTAGCTCTGCTGGACTAAAGCTAAGTTTTTTAGGAAGCCGGCCAGCCGGCTGCTTTGACAGCCGGCAGGCATATTTGGAGGCCGTCTCTTTGCTATATAGGTTAGTTGTTCCTTAGCCGTTTTTCGTGTGGGCGTCCTTTCTGTCTTCTCTCTTGCTAGTCGGACAGTCAGTTCTTTGAGCTGCGACTTTCAACAAGAGAGGACTTGGGAGCCGGCGCACTACTTTGCTGACTTCAGGAAGAACTTTCGATATAGCTCAAGGCGGCCAGTCCCCGGGCCGACTAGTCGAACCCGGTGCCGGACAAAAATTCGAAATGTAATAATACATTCATGGATATGACACTCGTCATTCATAGATAAATAAAAGGCAGTCCCCGAGTACTGTTCGGGGGGCCTGTTGGTTTGTACTTAATACAAAAAGGGTAGCGTGATACATACTGCTTTTCAGCTGTAAAATCGTCTTAGGAGGTTTGCGTTCCATGGTCGCTCCGACTCCTTGCCGGAGTCGTCTCTCTTGCGTGCTCTTGGTTTTTGCGCGTCGATCAAGTAGTAGGAGTCGTTGCCGAGTGCCTTGCTGACGATGAAGGGGCCTTCCCAAGGGGCCGAGAGCTTGTGCTGGCCGGCTGTTCGCTGGATCAGCCAGAGCACAAGGTCGCCCTCTTGGAAGGATCTGGGTTTGACCTTGCGGTTGTAGTAGCGGCGCAGCCCTTGCTGGTAGATGGCGGACCGGCTGAGGGCTAACAGCCGGCCTTCTTCCAGTAGGTCGACGCCGTCTTCTCTTGCTTCTTTGGCTTCCTCCTCCGTGTACATGGTGATCCGAGGCGAGTCGAACTCGATGTCTGTTGGGATGACAGCCTCGGCACCGTACACAAGGAAGAATGGAGTGAAGCCGGTTGACTTGTTGGGTGTAGTGCGCAGACTCCAGAGGACAGCCGGCAGCTCTTCGAGCCAGCAGCCGGCCGATCGCTCCAGTGGTACAACCAGTCGGGGCTTGATGCCGGAGAGGATGAGTCCATTTGCTCGCTCGACCTGGCCGTTTGACTGCGGGTGGGCAACGGACGCTAAGTCCAGTCGGATGCCCTGCGTCGCGCAGAAACGTGCCAGTGCGCCTTTGGCGAAGTTCGTGCCGTTGTCGGTGATGATGCTGTGCGGCACGCCGTACCGAGTAGTGATGTCGGTGATGAATGTCACGGCAGTCGGCCCGTTCAGCTTCTTAATCGGCTTGGCTTCGATCCACTTTGTGAACTTGTCCACAGCAACGAGTAGATGTGTCAGGCCGCCGCAGGCTGTCTTGAAAGGGCCCACCATGTCCAGTCCCCAGACGGCAAAAGGCCAGGTGAGGGGAATGGTCTTGAGGGCAGAAGCCGGCAGGTGTTGCTTGGAACTAAAAACTTGACATCCTCTGCAGCTCTTGACTATTTCTTTAGCATCCTCCAAGGCAGTCGGCCAGAAGAAACCATGGCGGAAAGCCTTGGCGACGAGGGATCTTGAGGCTGCGTGATGGCCGCATTCGCCTTGGTGGATGTCTTTGAGGATTGCCACTCCTTTTTCTGGCTCGACGCAACGCTGGAAGACTCCAGTGACGCTGCGCTTCACAAGCTCCCTGTTGATTATTGTGTATGCTGCGGCTCGTCGTTGCACTAGTCTTGCTGAGATCTCATCAGCCGGCAGCTCTCTGCTGACTAGGAACTTGAGGATGGGCTGGGCCCATGAGGGAGCTGTGACTTCTTCTTCTGTTAATGTGGCCACCATGACTCGGGTGGGTGGGTTGGGTGTTGCATTGGAGTCGGCCACCGCTTCTTGTGTCGTTGCAGTCCCCGGGCCGACTGCTGCAGTCCCCGGCCGGGTTCTGAAGTCCCCGGGCCGGGTGCGACTACGGCAGTCCCCGGGCCAGTCGTCGAAGTCCCCGTGCCGCCTGCGGGATTTCTCCAGTCGGATCCGGCTGTTTCTGGCGTAGGCGGCACGAAGATGGAATCCGACTCTGGAGACGGCTTGATGGACGGCTTGAGGAGGCGCTGGAGGGAGACGCCAGTCGGTATGGCTTGTCGGGTGGAGCCGATCCGTGCTAGGGCATCTGCTTGGTCGTTGTCGGCCCTTGGCACGTGAAGGAACTCGCACCCTTCGAAGTATCCGCTCATCTGCTGGACGAGGAAACGGTAGCTCGCCATGTTCGCGTCCTTGGCGTCCCAGTCGCCAGATGATTGCTGGACCACCAAGTCTGAGTCGCCGTAGCACAGGATCCGGCGTATGCCGAGTTCTTTGGCTAGCCGGAGCCCATGTACGAGCGCCTCGTACTCGGCCACGTTGTTGGAGGCGGCGAAGTGGATCTGCAGCGTGTACTTGAGCTTGTCGCCTTTGGGAGAGGTGAGGACGATGCCGGCTCCCAAGCCGGTGCGCATCTTGGACCCGTCAAAGTGCATCCGCCAATGGGTAGAGTCGGGAGCCGGCGGTAAGTACTGGGTCTCGGCCCAGTCGACGAGGAAGTCGGCCAATGCTTGCGACTTGATGGCGGTGCGGGGTTGATAGAAAATCGTGTAGGGCGCCAAGGCAATGGCCCATTTGGCCACCCGGCCGGATGCATCCCGGCTGCCTATGATCTCGGCGAGCGGGGCAGTGCACACAACCGTGATGGGGTGCTCTTGGAAGTAGGGCTTCAATTTCTTGGCAGCGAAGTACACCCCATAGCACATCTTCTGGTAGTGCGGGTAGTTTTGCTTTGAGCTGGACAGTACTTCGCTGAGATAGTAGACCGGCCTCTGGACTAGCTGGGCTCGGCCTTCCTCCGGGCGCTGGACCACAACAACAGTGCTGACGACTCGGCTTGTCGCGGCGATGTAGAGGAGCATGGGCTCCTTCTCAGTCGGCGCAGCCAGGACAGGCGGAGTGGTCAACATTTTCTTCAACTCATGGAAGGCTTGGTCGGCTTGATCATTCCACTCAAAGTGAGTGGACTTCTTCATGAGTCGGTACAGAGGGAGAGCCTTCTCTCCTAGTCGGCTGATAAAACGGTTCAGGGAGGCTAAGCAGCCAGTGAACTTCTGCACATCTCGCAGCTTGGTGGGAATCTCCATCCTCTCGATGGCCTTGATCTTGACAGGGTTGCACTCAATGCCGCGTTCGGAGACCAGGAAGCCTAGCAGCTGGCCGGCTGGCACTCCGAACACGCACTTCTCGGGGTTGAGCTTGATCTGGAATCGGCGCAAGTTGGCAAATGTTTCTTTCAGGTCTTCCAGCAAGGTACCGCGCTTCTCTGTCTTCACCACAATGTCGTCTACGTAGACGTGGGCATTTCTGCCGAGTTGTTTCAAGAGACATTTCTGCATGCAACGCTGAAAAGTGGCACCGGCATTTCTCAAGCCGAATGTCATTGTCAGGTAGCAGAAAGCTCCAAAGGGTGTGATGAAGGCAGTCTTCAGGCGGTCAGCCGGGTCCAACTTGATCTGATGATACCCTGAGTATGCATCCAAAAAACTTAACAGCTCGCATCCGGCTGTGGAGTCTATCACTTGGTCAATCCGTGGCAAAGCAAACGGATCCTTTGGGCAGGCCTTGTTCAAACTCGTGTAGTCTATACACATACGCCACTTGTTATTCTTCTTCAGAACTAGAACTGGGTTGGCAAGCCATTCTGGGAAGAACACTTCCATGATAAAGCCGGCGGCAAGGAGCCGGGCTATCTCTTCTCCCACGATTCTTCGCTTCTCTTCTGATAGTCGGCGGAGGGGTTGCTTGACCGGCTTCGCATCAGCTCGGACATGTAGTTTGTGCTCGGCGAAATCCTTCGGGACACCCGGCATGTCCTTTGGGGACCATGCAAAGATGTCTCGATTCTCACGGAGGAAGTCGACGAGCTCGCCTTCCTATTTACTGTCCAAGTTCGCCCCAATCACGGCGAACCTCTCCGGGTGCTCCGGGTCTAGAGGTATCTTCTTCGTCTCTTTGGCAGGCTGGAAGGAGCCCTGCGCATCACAATCCTTGGGGTTGGGCGACAAGGCCGGCTGCTTGCCGGCCATGGCCACAACCCGTTCCAACATCTTCTTCTCTTCTGCCACCACGAGGGACTCGGCCAGCCGGCTGCTGGCCATGGCACACTCGATGGACTTCTTGTAGTCGCCGGCTACCGTGATGATCCCCTTCGAGCTCGGCATCTTCATCTTCAGGTAGGCGTAGTGGGGCACAGCCATGAACTTGGCCAAAGCAGGTCGGCCAAGTAGTGCATGATAGGGGCTCTCCAAATCCACCACCTCGAACCATATTGCTTCCCGGCGAAAATGATCTTTGTCTCCGAAGAGAACATCCATTTTGATCTTGCCGATTGGAGAGCAAGATAGGCCGGGTACGATACCATGGAAGACGGTGCGGCTCGGCATGAGCTGCTTCGCTTTGATGTTCAGCTTGTCCATGGTATCGCGGTACAGTATGTTGATACTGCTTCCGCCGTCTATCAGGACGCGGGAAAATCTGGCAGCTCGCCTCTCCGTCGCGAGGGTGACGTCCAAGACCATAGCATAGGAGCCAGGCGAAGGCATCACCTCTGGGTGGTCGGCCTGGCTCCAGCTGATTGGCTTTTCCGACCAGTGCATGAACTCGGCGGTGCTAGAGGCGACTGCGTTCACTTCTTGGTGCTGCCGGCGTCGGCTGCGCTTGTCGTCGGCTTGACTTGTGAAGACGACGTAGGCGGCGTGCTCTTCGGGGAATTCGTCTTGGATGGCGCCGACTGCCGGCCGAGCCGCCGGCTGCTGGGGAGCTGGAGGCGGCGGGCCGGGAGGCGGAGGCGGCACCATCCCTTTGCCCTTGGTGATGTGGGTGAGCCAGTGGCATTTCCGGGTTGTGTGGTTGGACGGCTTCGCGCCGCTGTGGAACTTGCAGGGAGCATCGAGTGCTTGTTCGTAGGAGAAAGACGGCTGCCAGGGCGGCCGGCCACCCTTCTTCTTGGGAGCGGGCCGCTCTTCGGGCTGCTCGTCTTCAATCGTGGCCACCTGCCGACTGGAGGAAGTCGGCATGGGGCCCTTGCGCTTGTGGTCGTTCTGGTAGGGGCGCCGATTAGGGTCGCCAGCCGGCGTCTTGGGAGCCGGAGCAACTACTTTCCCCGAGGCGTCCACTCGGAGCTCGGTCTTCATTGAGGAGTCGGCAGTGGCGTACTTGTCGGCGATGACAGTAACTCGTCGAGGGTAGCCGGCTCGTCGCAGAGGAGTCGGTGCTTGAGGAGGGTGCCCTCTCGGCACCCGGCAGTGAAGTACTCGATGGCCTGGACCTCATGCACTCCCTCGCAGGAGTTGCGGAGCTCGGCCCATCGCGTGAGGTAGTCGCGGGTCGACTCGTTGGGCCCCTGGACGCAGAGGGAGAGCTGGCGAGGCTTGGGAGGCCGCTTGTAGGTGCTGGTGAAGTTGCGGACGAAAACTTCGGTGAAGTCCAGCCAACTGTTGATGCTGTAGGGCTTGAGGCTGTTGAGCCATGTGCGCGCCGTGCCTTGCAGCATCAGGGGGACGTACTTCACGGCGACGCGCCGATTGCCGTTGGCGATGCTGACGGCCGTGGAGTAGTCGATGAGCCAATCTTCCGGCTTCACCGAGCCGTTGTACTTGGGCGTGTCTCTGGGGAGCGAGAACCCTTTGGGGAAGGGCTCGTCGCGGATGCGGGGGCCAAAGCATGGCGGGCCGACATCGTCTTCTTCTTCTAACGCCAAGGATCGAGCAAGGCGGTCGATCCTGTGGCGGGCGTCGTTCTCGCCGACTCCTTCTCGGCGGCCGAGTCGGTCGCCAAGAGTCGGATGTGTGACAGGCGGCGGAGTGAGGCGTCTTTCTCTTCGAGGCGGGGGAGGAGGCAGGTTTCCCTTGGTGCTCTACAGCTCGAGGGCGGCCATCCGCGTCGCGCTCGATGGTGATGCGAGTCCGGCTGCGGCTGGCAGCCGGCTCCTTGTCTTTCTTCTGGCGCGCGCCGCTCGCAGTCGGCGAGCGGGACGTCGCGGCGTGCTCCCGGCGCGGGGGATGGCTATCAGCACGGGCGCCGGCTTCGTGCCGTTCTGCAGCCGCGTCGATCAGCTGCTGGATCCGTCTTGTCATGTAGGGGAGCTCATCGGCTCCCAGCCCATTGAGCTCCTCTGCAGCCGCCTGAGCGGCTCGCAGATTCTCGAGCGGGGTGGCGTAGACGGGGCGATCTGCGCCCAGCATGCTGGCAACGGCTGCGCCGCGCTTCTGGACGAAGCCGGCTCGGCTCGGGCCGCTAGGCGGCGGCGTGCCGAAGGCGGCGCGGTCGACTTCGCGCTGGTGGGCCTCGGTGAGGCGTCTCATCGAGGCTATCTTCTTGCCCTCCGCGATGAGGGCAAGGCGGCGTGCCTCCAGGGTCTCGGCGTCGGCGTCGGCCGGGATGGGGACGGAGAGGTCGTGCATCGCCGCTTGCTGAGCGTCGCGGGCATTCTCGCCCGAGTTGGAGACGTGGCTGATGACCAGCACTTCGGTGACAGCGCTGCTGCCGCTGTCAGCTCGAGGGAGGGGGTCGTCGAAGACCACCACGTCGGAGGGGTAGGCGTCGAGCGACGCGGTGTCGGAGTCGATGAGCATCGGGTCGGTGGAGCCGACCGACTCCATGTCCGCAGCAGGCTCGCTGGAGACGTGAAGTTGGTCGAGGAGGCTGACGAGGCGGCTCTCGGGGTAGTCGGTGCCTGCGTCGGACGCAGGCTCGTCGGAGATGCGAGTCTCGCCGAGCAGATCGGCGAGGCGGCTCGCTGCGCAGGCGTCGTCGACGCCTTGCAGCGCGTCGAGGCAAACGCCATCGGGCGCAGCAGGCTGGCTGCGCTCGCGGGGGAGGAAGAGGGTTCCCGTCCAGAACAGGTCTCCGGACGACGGTGCACCTGGCCCCACGGTGGGCGCCAAATGTCGGGTGGTTGGTGCGACATATGCCAAGGGATGGCTTATCATTGTGGGAGCCAATAAAACGTCGCCGGTGCCCGGAAACGGGATGAGGCGAAGACATGCACGCCGGCGAATCTTACCCAGGTTTGGGGCTCTCCGAGGAGATAACACCCCTAGTCCTGCTCTGCGGGGTCTCCGCATGATCACTAGATCGATAAGGGTAGCTACAATCGCTCCTAGAGCTGTTGAGATCAAGGGAGAAGAAGAACAAGGCTAGCTCTTGCTTCTCTCTATCTATGGTGTGTGTGCTATGCTTAGAAGGCAGCTCTATGCTCAGAGGCCAACTATGCTTGGGTGCGAACCCTTTGCATGGGTGCTCCGGGGGGTTTATATAGGCCTACCCCCCGGGGGTACAATGGTAATCCGACTGGGAACTGGTCCCAGCCGTCAGTGTCTACGCTCGCCGGCTTCTCCGCCGGCTGCTGGGCCCGCCGGCTGGTGGGTCCCGCCGGCTGCCGGCTACTTGGTCGACAGGCCGGCCCCACCGCCTAGGGTCTTGTCGGCGGCTGCTTACTGTAGCCTCGCCTGTGATGACGAGGGCTTTGTCGAGGTAAGCGTGGCTACAGTGGGCCGCCTCGGGGGCTATCACTGTAGCCTTACCTCGTCTTGTCTCCTTAATGGGGCTCCTGCTTCGAGGAAGGGAGTAGCCGGCTTCTGGAGGCCGGCTATGCTCTTGGCCGACTGGGAAAGGCCGGGCCGCCTTCACGCCTCTCTCTGGCTGAAGGGGCCCGCAGTCCTTGGGCCGTACAGGAGTGGGTCGTGGATGACGTCGAGGCTAGCATGGCTACAGTGCCGAGCCGCACGGGAGACGTCCGTCCCGTACGGCCTCCTGTAGCCACGCCCGCCTCGGGCTTCGGGGGTAGTGGGCCGCACTGTGGCCACACCCCGTCACGTCGCCGTTATGTGGGAAGTTGGTGGTTGTGGTCTTGGCCGGCTCCTAGGAGTCGGCGTCCTTCTTGGCCGGCTTCTTGGAGTCGGCCACCCCGTAGTCGTCCTGGGGAGAGGTTGCTGAGGCTGGGTCGCCTTCCGGGAGTCGGCTTTAGAGGTAGCCGGCCAGGGAAGGCGGCCCAGATGCTTGGAGTGCTTGAAGGCCCAAAGGCCTGATAATTTTGCTGAAGAACCAGGGGTAGTCGGTTAGGCTACCCGTGGCCATTTACTCCGACAAAAGTGGGAGAGACAGACACCCGCTAGCCACCTTATGCAACTAGTGCATGTCAGTCGGTGGAACCTGTCTCACGTAAGCGTACGTGTAAGGTCGGTCCGGGCCGCTTCATCCACAATACCGCCGAAACAAGATAAGACTAGTAGTGGCAAGAAAAATTGACAACATCTACGCCCACAACTGCTTTGTGTTCTACTCGTGCATAGTAACTACGCATAGGCCTGGCTCATGATACCACTGTTGGGGATCTTAGCAGAATTTTAAAATTTCCTACGCATCACCAAGATCCATCTATGGAGTATACTAGCAATGACGGGAAAGGAGTGCATCTACATACCCTTGTAGATCGCGAGCGGAAGCGTTCAAGTGAACGGGGTTGATGGAGTCGTACTCGCCGTGATCCAAATCACCGATGACCGAGTGCCGAACGGACGGCACCTCCGCTTTCAACACACGTACGGAGCAGCGACGTCTCCTCCTTCTTGATCCAGCAAGGGGGAAGGAGAGGTTGATGGAGATCCAGCAGCACGACGGCGTGGTGGTGGAAGTAGCGGGGATCCCGGCAGGGCTTCGCCAAGCGCAAGCGGGAGGGAGAGGTGTTGCAGGGGGAGAGGGAGGCGCCAGGGGCTGTGGTGCTGCTGCCCTCCCTCCCCCCCACTATATATAGGCCCCCTGGAGGGGGGGGCGCCGGCCCTGGAACCCATCTACAAGGGGGGGCGGCGGCCAGGGGGGAAAACCCCCCCCCAAGTCAAGTGGGGCGCCCCCCACCCCCAGGGTTTCCAACCCTAGGCACAGGGGGAGGCCCATGGGGGGCGCCCCAGCCCACTAAGGGCTGGTTCCCTTCCCACTTCAGCCCATGGGGCCCTCCGGGATAGGTGGCCCCACCCGGTGGACCCCCGGGACCCTTCCGGTGGTCCCGGTACAATACCGATAACCCCCGAAACTTTCCCGGTGGCCGAAACTGGACTTCCTATATATAATTCTTCACCTCCGGACCATTCCGGAACTCCTCGTGACGTCCGGGATCTCATCCGGGACTCCGAACAACTTTCGGGTTTCCGCATACTAATATCTCTACAACCCTAGCGTCACTGAACCTTAAGTGTGTAGACCCTACGGGTTCGGGAGACATGCAGACATGACCGAGACGCCTCTCCGGTCAATAACCAACAGCGGGATCTGGATACCCATGTTGGCTCCCACATGTTCCACGATGATCTCATCGGATGAACCACGATGTCGAGGATTCAATCAATCCCGTATACAATTCCCTTTGTCAATCGGTATGTTACTTGCCCGAGATTCGATCGTCGGTATCCCAATACCTTGTTCAATCTCGTTACCGGCAAGTCTCTTTACTCGTACCGTAATGCATGATCCCGTGGCTAACTCCTTAGTCACATTGAGCTCATTATGATGATGCATTACCGAGTGGGCCCAGAGATACCTCTCCGTCATACGGAGTGACAAATCCCAGTCTCGATCCGTGCCAACTCAACAGACACTTTCGGAGATACCCGTAGTGTACCTTTATAGTCACCCAGTTACGTTGTGACGTTTGGCACACCCAAAGCACTCCTACGGTATCCGGGAGTTGCACGATCTCATGGTCTAAGGAAATGATACTTGACATTGAAAAAGCTCTAGCAAACGAACTACACGATCTTTGTGCTATGCTTAGGATTGGGTCTTGTCCATCACATCATTCTCCTAATGATGTGATCCCGTTATCAATGACATCCAATGTCCATAGTCAGGAAACCATGACTATCTGTTGATCAACGAGCTAGTCAACTAGAGGCTTACTAGGGACACGTTGTGGTCTATGTATTCACACATGTATTACTATTTCCGGATAACACAATTATAGCATGAACAATAGACAATTATCATGAACAAAGAAATATAATAATAACCATTTATTATTGCCTCTAGGGCATATTTCCAACAAATAGATCTAACTTTCAAAGAATCAACATCAAGAGAAATTCTATCAACGTTCCTAGCCAATTCATCAACTTTAAGCAATTTTTCTTCAAGCAAAGCATTGAAATTCTTTTGTGAATTCATAAATTCTTTAACACTAGTCTCAAATTCAGAAGGCATCTTATTAAAATTTCCGTAAGAATTGTTGTAGGAATTACCATAATTATTGGAGGAGTTACTAGGGTATGGCCTAGGATTAAAGTTTCCTCTATACGCGTTGTTACCAAAATTATTCCTACCAACAAAATTTAGATCCACAGATTCATTATTATTCTCAATCAAAGTAGACAAAGGCATGTCATTAGGATCAGAAGAAACATTTTTACTAGCAAATAATTTCATAAGTTCATCCATCTTTCCACTCAAAACATTAATTTCTTCTATCGCATGCACTTTTTTATTAGTAGATCTTTCAGTGTGCCATTGAGAATAATTAACCATAATATTATCTAGGAGTTTAGTAGCTTCTCCTAAAGTGATTTCCATAAAAGTGCCTCCCGCGGCCGAATCTAAAAGATTTCTAGAAGCAAAATTCAATCCGGCATAAAATTTTGTATGATCATCCACAAATTCAAACCATGTGTAGGACAATTACGTATCATTAATTTCATCCTCTCCCAAGCTTGTGCAACATGTTCATGATCAAGTTGCTTAAAATTCATAATATCGTTTCTAAGAGAGATGATCTTAGCGGGAGGAAAATACTTAGAGATAAAAGCATCTTTGCACTTATTCCAAGAATCAATACTATTTTTAGGCAAAGATGAAAACCAAGCTTTAGCACGATCTCTAGGCGAAAAAGGAAATAGCTTCAATTTAACAATATCATTATCCACATCTTTCTTCTTTTGCATATCACACAAATCAACGAAGCTATTTAGATGGGTAGCGGCATCTTCACTAGGAAGGTCGGCGAATTGATCTTTCATGACAAGATTCAACAAAGCAGCATTGATTTCACAAGATTCAGTATCTGCAAGAGGAGCAATCGGAGTGCTAAGAAAATCATTATTGTTGGTATTGGTAAAGTCACACAACTTAGTATTATCTTGAGCCATCGTGACAAGCAAGCAATCCAACACACGAGCAAACAAGAAGCAAGCGAGAAAAAAGCGAACGGAAAAGAGAGGGCAAATAAAACGGCAAGGGTGAAGTGGGGGAGAGGACAACGAGAGGCAAATGGCAAATAATGTAATGCGGGAGATAAGGGTTTGTGATGGGTACTTGGTATGTTGACTTTTGCGTAGACTCCCCGGCAACGGCGCCAGAAATCCTTCTTGCTACCTCTTGAGCACTGCGTTGGTTTTCCCTTGAAGAGGAAAGGGTTATGCAGCAAAGTAGCGTAAGTATTTCCCTCAGTTTTTGAGAACCAAGGTATCAATCCAGTAGGAGGCCACGCACGCGTCCCTCGCACCTACACAAACAAATAAATCCTCGCAACCAACGCAATAAAGGGGTTGTCAATCCCTTCACGGTCACTTACGAGAGTGAGATCTGATAGATATGATAAGATAATATTTTTGGTATTTTTATGATAAAGATGCAAAGTAAAATAAAAGGCAATAAAAAATAGCTAAGTGTTGGAAGATTAATATGATGGAAGATAGACCCGGGGGCCATAGGTTTCACTAGTGGCTTCTCTCGAGAGCATAAGTATTACGGTGGGTGAACAAATTACTGTTGAGCAATTGACAGAATTGGGCATAGTTATGAGAATATATAGGTATGATCATGTATATAGGCATCACGTCTGAGACAAGTAGACCGACTCCTGCCTGCATCTACTACTATTACTCCACACATCGACCGTTATCCAGCATGCATCTAGAGTATTAAGTTCATAAGAACAGAGTAACGCTTTAAGTAAGATGACATGATGTAGAGGGATAAACTCATGCAATATGATATAAACCCCATCTTGTTATCCTCGATGGCAACAATACAATACGTGCCTTGCTGCCCCTACTGTCACTGGGAAAGGACACCGCAAGATTGAACCCAAAGCTAAGCACTTCTCCCATTGCAAGAAAGATCAATCTAGTAGGCCAAACCAAACTGATAATTCAAAGAGACTTGCAAAGATAACCAATCATACATAAAAGAATTCAGAGAAGATTCAAATATTGTTCATAGATAAACTTGATCATAAACCCACAATTCATCGGTCTCAACAAACACACCGCAAAAGAAGATTACATCGAATAGATCTCCACAAGAGAGGGGGATAACATTGTATTGAGATCCAAAAAGAGAGAAGAAGCCATCTAGCTAATAAGGTCTGAGGTAAACTACTCACACATCATCGGAGAGGCTATGGTGTTGATGTAGAAGCCCTCCGTGATGGATGCCCCCTCCGGCGGAGCTCCGGAAAAGGCCCCAAAATGGGATCTCACTTGTACAGAAGGTTGCGGTAGTGGAATTAGGTTTTTGGCTCCGTATCTGGTAGTTTGGGGGTACGTAGGTATATATAGGAGGAAGAAGTACGTCGGTGGAGCAACATGGGGCCCAAGAGGGTGGAGGGCGCGCCCAGGGGGTAGGCGCGCCCCCTACCTCGTGCCCTCCTGGTTGATGTCTTGACGTAGGGTCCAAGTCCTCAGGATCACGTTCGTTCCGAAAATCACGTTCCCGAAGGTTTCATTCCGTTTGAACTCCGTTTGATATTCTTTTTCTATGAAACTCTGAAATAGGCAAAAAAAACAGCAATTCTGGGCTGGACCTCCGGTTAATAGGTTAGTCCCAAAAATAATATAAAAGTGTATAATAAAGCCCATTAATGTCCAAAACAGAATATAATATAGCATGGAACAATCAAAAATTATAGATACGTTGGAGACGTATCAAACACCACATTGCACGACATATAGAACATATACACTATAGCAGAAGATTGCATGGCAAAAGTAGATAGCACAATTCACTAGAATTTTTTAAGGAAAGGCAGTAGCTAGCAAACTGAACATGGGTCCTTATAGTGAGCTAACAAGACAAGCTACTCATTGTTGGAGATATCGATGACGATTGGCTCCTTGGACATGGAAGAGGGCAAGGCCTCCACATCGTGGGTGCCCTCGTTGTAGTGGTGAGTTGCCTGAGCCGCTCCGGGCACCAACCTGATGGCTCTCGAGATGAGGTAAGCACGTGCACGCTGAGAAAACGCCTCGTAGTCTTTGTCGGAGGCACCGACGGTGGCCTCGAGAAAACGCCACGAACTGTCGTTTAAAGCAGCCAACTGCGTCGCGGCATCGGCGCGCGAGGCATCGATGGTGGCCTCGACGGCGAGGTGCTCCAAGATCTGGGGGTCGGCACGAATGGCAGCCATCGCGACCTCATTCGCGCGTGCGGTCGCGGTTTGCTTCTCCGCTGCCAAATGCTCCTTGAGGTCCTGGCTATACTGCATGCACCATGGCTTAGGCCGGCGCTTATTTGGTGGAGGGGTCGGTGATTTGGGTGGAAGGTGTCGCGCTCGCGCCGACGGTCGGGGCATGTGGGATGTGGAAGGCGGAGGAGGATGGGGGTCGGGTGTGGATTACCTGTCTGGATAGGCGAGGCCGAGCAGCGTGAAGGAGGGTCGCCGATGAAGAGGCGGCAGCGCTGCAAGTAAGGAGTGAAGGTTTCAACTTGGAATGGAAGGCGGAAACAGGGGAAATGTGGCTTTTGGTAAGGGGGAGGGGGCGGGGAGGTAGATATTTCCGCGGAAGCCGAAAATTTGGAATCTCTTCAGCCAAAAAACTGGCGCGCAAAGTGTCATCAGACACGGTCCATTATTTAGACACGGTCCGAAGATATTTTGTGCTACATCTCACACGGTTGGTTATAATAAACTGTGTGGGATCTACTTGATTTTTCGTCTTGATTTGAATTACATAATGGGGTCACAGCGGCCATGGACGGTGTTTGAATTGCTAGACCTTTTATCTGCAGTGATCATAAAAGAATTGGAATTATTCAGGGTTCGTTTGGACATTTTTATGCATTAGGTGAGTTTTCAATGCATTTATGTGCATAATTCAAATTTGAACTACATGCACATGCTCCATTGCATATAAATTGGTTGAAAAATCAAATCTTTGTCCTTGGGTGCATGCTTAGGTCCCATGTAAGAAATGGGAATGAATGTCAAACACCCTGCCACCGTCACTCGGCCGCAAACATTGAGATCCCTGGTTTTTAAATTCTAGTAAATCCAAAACTCGTCTGAAATTCATGAAACTTGGCATGCTATCACGGAGCGGCATCAACATGCCGTGGTAAAAATTTTGTCCCATTTGGGGCAGGTTTGGGTATATACTTCTCACAAACCGGAGCTTCTCAAAACAAGCATGATGGTTTTCGGTAGGGAACGCCCCACCTTTGGGGACGAAACGATATCCATTGCCTCTTATTGCTTTCAATTTTTTTTCTCGTGTCAACATAGAACAATAGGAGTGTTGCGTGAATTCTTGTGATTTTTTGGGGTTCGTTTGGACATTTTTATGCATTAACTGAGTTTTCAATGCATTTATGTGCATAATTCAAATTTGAACTACATGCACGTGCTCCAGTGCATATAAATTGGTAGAAAAAATCAAATTTGTGTCCTTGGGTGCATGCTTAGGTCCCATGCAAGAAATGGGAATGAATTTCAAACACCAGGGCACCGTCGATTGCCGGCAAAATATTGAGATGCCTGGTTTTTAAATTCTAGTAAATCCAGTCTAAAATTAATGAAACTTGGCATGCTATCATGGAGTGGCATCAACATGCCGTGGTAAAAAAATTGTCCCATTTGGGGCAGGTTTTGGTATATGCTTCTCACAAAACGGAGCTTCTCACAACAAGCATGATGGTTTTCGATAGGGAACATCCCACCTTTGGGGACGAAACGATATCCATTGCCTCTTATTGCTTTCAAAAAAAATCTCGTCTCAACATAGAACATATATAGGAGTGTTGTGTGAATTTTTGTGATTTTTCAGGGTTCGTTTGGACATTTTTATGCATTAACTGGGTTTTCAATGCATTTATGTGCATAATTCAAATTTAACTACATGCACATGCTCCAGTGCATATAAATTGGTTGAAAAATCAAATCTGTGTCCTTGGGTGCATACTTAGGTCCCATGCAAGAAATGGGAATGAATTTCAAACACCAGGCACCGTTGATTGCCGGCAAAACATTGAGATGCCTGGTTTTTAAATTCTAGTAAATCCAAAACTCATCTGAAATTCATGAAATATGCTTCTCACAACAAGCATGATGGTTTTCGGTAGGGAATGCCCCACCTTTGGGGATGAAACGATATCCATTGCCTCTTATTGCTTTCAAATTTATTTTTTCTGTCAACATAGAACAACAGGAGTGTTGTGTGAATTTTTGTGATTTTTTGGGGTTCGTTTGGACATTTTTATGCATTAACTGAGTTTTCAATGCATTTATGTGCATAATTAAAATTTGAACTACACGCACATGCTCCAGTGCATATAAATTGGTTGAAAAATCAAATCTGTGTCCTTGGGTGCATGCTTAGGTCCCATGCAAGAAATGGGAATGAATTTCAAACACCATGGCACTGTTGATTGCCGGCAAAACATTGAGATGCCTGGTTTTAAATTCTAGTAAATCCAAAACTCGTCTGAAATTCTTGAAACTTGGCATGCTATCATGGAGCGGCATCAGCATGCCCTGGTAAAAATTATGTCCCATTTGGGGCAGGTTTGGGTATATGCTTCTCACAAACCGGAGCTTCTCACAACAAGCATGATGGTTTTCGGTAGGGAACGCCCCACCTTTGGGGACGAAACGATATCCATTGCCTCTTATTGCTTTCAAAAAATTTTCTCGTGTCAACATAGAACAATAGGAGTGTTGTGTGAATTTTTGTGATTTTTTGGGGTTCGTTTGGACATTTTTATGCATTAAGTGAGTTTTCAATGCATTTATGTGCACAATTCAAATTTGAACTACATGCACATGCTCCAGTGCATATAAATTGGTTGAAAAACCAAATCTTTGTCCTTGGGTGCATGCTTAGGTCTCATGCAAGAAATAAGAATGAATTTCAAACACCAGGGCACCGTTGATTGCCGGCAAAATGTTGAAATACTTTGTTTTTGAATTCTAGTAAATCTAAAACTCGTCTGAAATTCATGAAACTTGGCATACTATCATGGAAGGGCACCTGACATGTTGAGGTATTTTTTGTGTCCACTTTGAGAGAAGGCGCACTCGAATAATGACAGCCGGTAAAGGCATTTTGAAAAAAAATAGCTGCCACTTTAATATTTCAAACGTTTGTATAATTCAAACCGTGTGCGTTTGGTTAACCATTCACGCGACGCCACGTGTCTTGGTTTTAATGGCTATAGGAGGTGCCGTGTGGACAGCTGCTTGACTGAACGGGAGGCGCGCGAGCGCAGTCCGGTGCGCAGGCTGACCGGGAAGCGTACAAGCTGTTCAACACAGGATCTGTGCATCTCTTCAATGCAAATGGTTCAGATTGCGGTATGCAAATTAAATCCAGACTTCGGTGCTAAGCCAAGAGACACTGCGATTTGTCAAAATATGCAGCTAAAAATCAATAGCAGTATCAATTTTTTGCAACTAAAATTCAGTAATTAAGCATAGATTTCATTCATACTAGAGATTAAGCAGTCGTTCTCACCGGGAAGCGAGACAGCCTTGGACCGCCGCCCGCCTCGCTCCCACTGTTCTATATTAATGGCGCCGCCGAGCGGCCGCACCCCCCATCCTCGCCACACACACAATTCCTCTCTCTCCGCCCGCATACTCGACGCCGCTCTGAGTCCTCAAAGCCGTCACCGTACGAGGATGCCGCTGATGCGCCCCATCGGAGGGAGTGGCGACGTCGGGGCTGCTGAAGCACCGGAGCACGGTGTGAATATGGAGACAAAGGTTTCTGACCCCGCCGACGAGGTGGAGGACGAGGCTGCCAACAAGCAGAGGCGGGTCGAGAAAGAACCGCAAGCGACTCCAGCAGGCCTAGACTTCATCAACAACCTCCCCAATGATATGTTGATAGTCATCATATCCCTCCTCCCAATCAAATATCGGGCGAGGACAGCCGCCCTTTCCCGGTGGTGGCGCACCCTATGGCTCCGCACCCCTGTCGACCTCCTCGACGCCCACAAGCTCTGCCATGGCTATCGCCAAAGCTTGGATGCGTTCTCCCAGATCCCCGGCAGTCATGATGGCCCAATCAAAGGCCTTATCGCAGGCAAGTTCCGTTCCAATGGCAAGGAGCGAGCCAAGCTTGACGAGTGGTTCCGATCCCGCGCCATAGATCAGCTCGAGAAGCTAAGTTATAATGATGGGCATATGCGCTTGCTGCCAACGTCCACACTCCGCTTCATACCCACGCTACGCCTCGCCAAGTTCATGAACTGCCATCCCCCTTAATGACACGCCGGCTCTTTTTCTACCACGACTGAAGCACCTCGAGCTCATCCCCGTCCGCATCCCAAAGGATGACAAGGAGCGCCTGCTCTACGGCTGTACTGCACTCGAGTTCCTTCGTCTTCAGGCGATGAATTGGTCGAGTACCTTGCACATCACCTCCAGGACTCTCTGGATTATTTATGTGTGTTGCTGGTGCTGCAATGAGAGATCACAAAAGGTGGACCACAATATGGTCATCCAGGACACACCTTCACTTGAGAGATTACTTGTAGTTGATCAACAAGGTCCAACAAGAATCAATGTCATTTCTGCGCCGAAATTGAAAGTGGTGGGCTACTTGTCTGTCAAACACTACAACTTTCAGGTACAACAGTCGCCTTATATACCTCTCCTTCTTGATATCAACGTTATTTCTAGTTTTGAAGATGTATGTTCGTCTGTCATCCAGCGAAGCTTCACCCAGAGTCTGGGCACAGTGAAGGTCTTGGCACTAGAATCTGTCGTACCCAACCTGGACCAAGTTTTCAGTTGCCTGAGATGCTTTTCGTGCCTGAAGAAGTTGTATACCGAGGTGATGTTCCTTTCCTGTTAAATGTTAACCATAAGGGAGTTCAATTTTTTGCACCTTTTCCCAAGTTTACAATGACAATGTACTACGATTTCTGAAGGAATTTTGGAGGATTTTAGGACATACACCCCCACCCCATATTGGTTGCTTCATTCATATGGTTACAATTGTCCATAAGCATTTCTCCTTTGGATTCATCTGTACTAGTTTTATTAGGGAATTTTTCATCCAATCCAACCTCTTGTGAAGAAGGCTACATGTTTCTAGATTGTAATCAAATGTCCATGTTAATCATGCCAGATCGAAGATGGCACGTTGGTGCATTTTACAAATCCTGCAAACCAAATGGGCGTGTAGCAGTGTTCAAAACTGCATGTAGGAACTAACACGTTCTCTTCTTTTGCAGTGCATATTTGGCCCGGTGGATGATGTTTATAACGATAATCACATAGAATGCCTGGATCTGCATCTCTCAAATATTACTTTGAACTCCTACCGAGGGACCCCACCGGAGATTACACTCGCCAGGTTCTTTCTTGCCAGAGCAAAGGTGCTGAGTGTACCGAGGATGAACACGCATTTAATTAGGAAAGATCAATGGTATGATTATCAGAGCCGGCTGGTTATAATAATCATACCATTGATCTTTCCTAGTGGTTAACAAGACCACTAGTTTCAAGAAAAAGGGCAAAGGGAAGAAGGGGAACTTCAAGAAGAACGGCAAGCAAGTTGCTGCTCAAGTGAAGAAACCCAAGTCTGGACCTAAGCCTGAGACTGAGTGCTTCTACTGCAAACAGACTGGTCACCGGAAGCGGAATTGTCCCAAGTATTCGGCGGATAAGAAGGATGGCAAAGTGAAAGGTATATTTGATATACATGTTATTGATGTGTACCTTACTAATGCTCATAGTAGCGCTTGGGTATTTGATATTGGTTATGTTGCTCATATTTGCAACTCGAAACAGGGGCTATGGATTAAACGAATATTGCCTAAGGACGAGGTGACGATGCACGTGGGAAATGGTTCCAAAGTCGACGTGATCGCCGTCGGCATGCTACCTCTACATCTACCGTCGGGATTAGTTTTAGACCTAAATAATTGTTATTTGGTGCCAGCGTTCAGCATGAACATTATATCTGGATCTTGTTTGATACGAGACGGTTATTCATTTAAATCAGAGAATAATGGTTGTTCTATTTATATGAGTAATATCTTTTATGGTCATGCACCCTTGATGAGTGGTCTATTTTTTTGAATCTTGATTGTAGTAATACACATGTTCATAATATTGAAGCCAAAAGATGCAAAGTTAATAATGATAGTGCAACTTATTTGTGGCACTGCCGTTTAGGTCATATTGGTGTAAAGCGCATGAAGAAACTCCATGCTGATGGGATTTTGGAATCACTTGATGCTTGCGAACCATGCCTCATGGGCAAGATGACTAAGACTCCGTTCTCCGGAACAATGGAGCGAGCGACTGACTTGTTGGAAATATTACATACTGATGTATGCGGTCCGATGAGTGTTGAGGCTCGCGGTGGGTGTCGTTATTTTCTGACCTTCACAGATGATTTGAGAAGATACGGGTATATCTACTTAATGAAACACAAGTCTGAAACATTTGAAAAGTTCAAAGAATTTCAGAGTGATGTAGAAAATCATCCTAACAAGAAAATAAAGTTTCTACGATCCGATCGTGGAGGTGAATATTTGAGTTACGAGTTTGGTCTTCATTTGAAACAATGTGGAATAGTTTCGCAACTCACGCCACCTGGAACACCACAGCGTAATGGTGTGTCCGAACGTCATAATCGTACTTTATCAGATATGGTGCGATCTATGATGTCTCTTACTGATTTACCGCTATCATTTTGGGGTTATGCTTTAGAGACGGCTGCATTCATGTTAAATAGGGCACCATCTAGATCTGTTGAGACGACACCATATGAACTGTGGTTTAGCAAGAAACCTAAGCTGTCGTTTCTTAAAGTTTGGGGTTGCGATGCTTATGTGAAAAAGCTTCAACCTGATAAGCTCGAACCCAAATCGGAGAAATGTGTCTTCATAGGATACCCAAAGGAGACTGTTGGGTACACCTTCTATCACAGATCCGAAGGCAAGATATTCGTTGCTAAGAATTGATCCTTTCTAGAGAAGGAGTTTCTCTCAAAAGAAGTGAATGGGAGGAAAGTAGAACTTGATGAGTTAATTGTACCTTCTCCCGAATTGGAAAGTAGTTCATCACAGAAATCAGTTCCAGTGATTCCTACACCAATTACTGAGGAAGCTAATTATGATGATCATGAAACTTCAGATCAAGTTACTAGCGAACCTCGTTGGTCAACCAGAGTATGATCTGCACCAGAGTGATACGGTAATCCAGTTCTGGAGGTCATGTTACTTGACCATGACAAACCTACGAACTATGAGGAAGCGATGATGAGCCCAGATTCCGTAAAATGGCTTGAGGCCATGAAATCTGAGATGGGATCCATGTATGAGAACAAAGTGTGGACTTTGGTTGACTTGCCCGATGATCGGCAAGCCATAGAGAATAAATGGATATTCAAGAAGAAGACTGACGCTGACGGTAATGTTACTGCCTGCAAAGCTTGACTTGTTGCAAAAGGTTTTCGACAAGTTCAAGGAGTTGACTACGATGAGACTTTCTCACCCGTAGCGATGCTTAAGTCTGTCCAAATCATGTTAGCAATTGCCGCATTTTATGATTATGAAATTTGGCAAATGGATGTCAAAACTGCATTCCTTAATGGATATCTTAAAGAAGAGTTGTATATGATACAACCAGAAGTTTTTGTCGATCCAAAAGGTGCTAACAAAGTGTGCAAGCTCCAGCGATCCATTTATGGACTGGTGCAAGCCTCTCGGAGTTGGAATATACGCTTTGATAGTGTGATCAAAGCATATGGTTTTATACAGACTTTTGGAGAAGTCTGTATTTACAAGAAAGTGAGTGGGAGCTCTATAGAATTTCTAATATTATATGTGGATGACATATTGTTGATTGGAAATAATACAGAATTTCTGGATAGCGCAAAAGGATACTCGAATAAGAATTTTTCAATGAAAGACCTCGGTGAAGCTGCTTACATATTGGGCATCAAGATCTATAGAGATAGATCAAGACGCTTAATTGCAATTTCACAAAGCACATACCTTGATAAAGTTTTGAAGAAGTTCAAAATGGATCAGTCAAAGAAAGGGTTCTTGCCTGTATTACAAGGTGTGAAGTTGAGTCAGAATCAATGCCCGACCACTGCAGAAGATAGAGAGAAAATGAAAGCCATTCCATATGCTTCAGCCATAGGTTCTATCATGTATGCAATGTTGTGTACCAGACCTGATGTGTGCCTTGCTATAAGTTTAGCAGGGAGATACCAAAGTAATCCAGGAGTGTATCACTGGACAGCGGTCAAGAACATCCTGAAATACCTAAAAAGGACTAAGGATATGTTTCTCATTTATGGAGGTGACAAAGAGCTTGTCGTAAATGGTTACGTCAATGCAAGCTTTGACACTGATCCGTATGACTCTTAAGTCACAAACCGGATACATATTTATATTGAATGGTGGAGCTGTCAGTTGGTGCAGTTCCAAGCAGAGCATCATGGCGGGATCTACGAGTGAAGCGGAGTACATAGCTGCTTTGGAAGCAGCAAATGAAGGAGTCTGGATGAAGGAGTTCATATCTGATCTAGGTGTAATACCTAGTACATCGGGTCCAATGAAAATATTTTGTGACAATACTAGAGCAATTACCTTGGAGAAGGAATCCATATTTCACAAGAGAACCAAACACATCAAGAGACGCTTCAATTCCATCCGCGATCTAGTCAAGGAGGGAGACATAGAGATTTGCAAAATACATACGAAACTGAATGTTGCAGACCCGTTGACTAAGCCTCTTCCACGAGCAAAACATGATAAGCACCAAGACTCCATGGGTGTTAGAATCATTACTATGTAATCTAGATTATTGACCCTAGTGCAAGCGGGAGATTGAAGGAAATATGCCCTAGAGGAAATAATAAAGTTGTTATTTATATTAACTTATATCATGATAAATGTTTATTATTCATGCTAGAATTGTATTAACCGGAAACTTAGTACACGTGTGAATACATAGACAAACAGTATGTCCCTAGTGTGCCTCTACTAGACTAGCTTGTTAATCAAAGATGGTTAAGTTTCCTGACCATAGACATGTGTAGTCATTTGATCAATGGGATCACATCATTAGAGAATGATGTGATGGACAAGACCCATCCGATAGCTTAGCATAATGATCGTTTAGTCTGATTGTTATTGCTTTCTTCATGACTTATACATATTCCTTTGACTATGAGATTATGCAACTCCCGAATACCAGAGGAACACTTTGTGTGCTATCAAATGTCACAACATAACTGGGTGATTATAAAGATGCTCTACAGGTGTCTCCGATGGTGTTTGTTGAGTTGGCATCGATCGAGATTAGGATTTGTCACTCTGAGTATCGGAGAGGTATCTCTGGGCCCTCTTGGTAATGCACATCACTATAAGCCTTGCAAGCAATGTGACTAATGAGTTAGTTACGGGATGATGCATTACGGAACGAGTAAAGAGACTTGCCGGTAACGAGATTGAACTAGGTATGATGATACCAACGATCGAATCTCGGGCAAGTAACATACCGATGACAAAGGGAATGACGTATGTTGTTATGCGGTTTGACCAATAAAGATCTTTGTAGAATATGTAGGAGCCAATATGAGCATCCAGGTTCCGCTATTGGTTATTGACCGGAGATGTGTCTCGGTCATGTCTACATAGTTCTCGAACCCGTAGGGTCCACACGCTTAACGTTCGATGACGATTTGTGTTATGAGTTATGTGATTTGATGACCAAAGTTTGTTCGAAATCCTGGATAAGATCACGGACATGATGAGGAGTCTCGAAATGGTCGAGAGGTAAAGATTCATATATTGGAAGGTTACATTCAAACACTGGAATGGTTTCGGGAAGTTTCGGATAAGTTTCGGAGTACCGGGGGTTACCGGAACCCCCCTCCCCCCGGGGGGAAGGTAATGGGCCAATATGGGCCTTAGTGGAGGAGAGAGGACCGGCCATAGGAGGTCCCCTCCCCCTTGCCAATCCGAATTGGACAAGGGGTGGGTGCGGCACCCCCCCCTTTCCCTCTCCTACTCCTCCTCTCTTTCCCCCTCTGATACTCCGGAAAAGGGAAAAAGGAAGGGGAATCCTACTAGGACTTGGGAGTCCTGGTAGGACTCCCCACACTTGGCGCGCCCGTAGGGGGCCGGCCTCCTCCTCCTCCCCCCTTTATATACGGGGGTAGGGGCACCCCAAAGGCACAACAGACAATCTCTTAGCCGTGTGCGGTGCCTCCCTCCACAGTTCAACACCTCGGTCATATCGTCATAGTGCTTAGGTGAAGCCCTGCGTCGGTAACTTCAACATCACCGTCGCCACGCCATCGTGCTGACGGAACTCTCCCTCGTCCTCAACTGGATCAAGAGCTCAAGGGACATCATCGTGCTGAACGTGTGCTGAACACGGAGGTGTTGTACGTTCGGTACTTGGATCGGTCGGATCATGAAGACGTTCGACTACATCAACTGCGTTACTAAACACTTCCACTTTCGATCTACGAGGGTACATGTACACACTCTCCCGTCTCGTTGCTATGCATCTCCTAGATAGATCTTGCGTGATCGTAGGTAATTTTTTTGAATTACTGCGTTCCCCAACAGAACCGTGGCAGGTTTCACCACGGGGCTGAAAGTATCTCCATAGTCGATCCCTTGCTATTGAGTAAAACCACGAGCAATAAGGAGAGCTTTGTGCTTATCAACAGAACCATCCGGCCGATGCTTGGTCTTAAAGATCCACTTGCAGCCCACAACATTAACACCAGGAGGCCGAGGCACCAACACCCATGTGTTCGTGTGACGAAGGGCAGCAAATTCCTCAGACATAGAGGCACGCCAAGCCGGTTCACCAAGAGAGTCTCGATGAGAAGTGGGTGCGGAGAAGAATGCACACCAACGAGTGTCGTGCCGCACCGTGCCATCCGTGTATGTCTTGGCCTTACGCGTATGATCGCGATGACGTGTGACCATAGTGTGCCCGGGAGCTGCATCACCGGTAGATGGTGGCAGCGACGGCGGAGACCCAACCAGTGGTGTCGCGGCTGAATGAACTTCAGCTACAGGCGACATTGGCCGGGGTGACACGGCGGGCTGGACCGAGCTGGGCGACGAGGGAGCGCCAGGCGGAGACGACAGCCCAGGGGATGCAACAGGAGACCCAACGACAACCGAAGCAGGCGAGGCGGGCTGGGCCGACTCAGGCGACCCGGTGAGGGCCGAAGGTGGCGAGGCAAGCTGGGCCGACCCAGTCGGGGCCGCGGTCACGCCAGCGGGCGAGGCAGACGTGGCCGCGGACGCACCAGTGGGCGAGTCCGATGAGGCACCCTCGGGGGGCGTGACATGCACGTCGGTGCCATGCATGTCGATCACACCGGCGGATGCAGGTGCGGCGACGGGTTCCTGGAAAGAAATTAGAGCAGCATCTGCATAAAACAAGTCAGGTGACAAATATGACAAGTCGTATTTCCGCACATGGACATCCGGAACCGGTTCATTAGATGGAAAAGTGAGGGCGTTCTCAAGAGAAGCAATGTCAACCGAGACACCTGGGCTGGAGTAAGGGAACACTGACTGGTGGAAAACAACATCACGAGAAATATAGATCCTACCCGAGGTGCGATCAAGACACTTATAGCCCTTATGCATAGGGCTATAGCCAAGAAAGATACACATCTTGGAATGGAACTCCAGCTTGTGAGCATTGTACTTGCGGAGACTAGGCTAGCAAGCACACTAAAAATTCCTAAGAGAGGAATAATTGGGCTGAACATGAAACAGTTGGAACAGGGGTGTGTCCTTGTTGAGAACCGGAGTGGGCATACGGTTGATGAGATAACATGCCGTGAGAAAGGCCTCATCCCAAAACCGAATTGGGAGAGATGAGTGTGCCAGTAAGGCGAGGCCGGTCTCGACCAAATGACGATGTTTGCGCTTGGCAATACCATTCTGCTGAGATGTATGTGGACACAACACACGGTGGGAGATGCCCGTGCGTTGAAAATAGCGATGGAGCCTGTGGTATTCACCACCCCAGTCGGACTGAACAGCCCTGCTTTTGCAATCCAAAAGGCGTTTGACATGAGCCTGAAAGTTATAGAAGACTTACTCAACATCAGACTTGTGTTTAAGCAAATAAATCCAAGTGAAGCGCCCGAAGACGCAATAGCGCGACCCCAACATCTGAATGTATTAATTCAAGAGGTACAGTAGTGACATGATAAGACGTAGAATACGGTAGTTGATGACTCTTAGCACGCTGACAGGCATCACACACTAATGATGAAGTATTTGAACTAGAACAGGGAAGATCATGGATCCGATCAATGGAGGTGACCACATTATTGGTAGGGTGACCTAGACGTTGATGCCATTGCGACGATGAAACGCGGACACTGGATGAAGCATGGTGAGATGACAAGGACGATGCATGTGCAAAGGGAATCGGGTAGACCCCCCCCCCCCCCGACTGCTACCTTGAATGATGACGCGCCTGGTTGCTTTGTCCTTAACAAAGAAAAGATGACGGTGAAACTCAACAAACACGTCATTATCACAAACAAGGCGATAGACAAAAAGAAGATGCTCTCTGATGTGTGGAACATGATGGATGTTGCGCAGTTTTACAGATGAACCGGGTAAACGGGAATGACCAATGTGAGAAATAGACAAACCTGCACCATTGGCCACCTGAACCTGGTCCTTGCCATCATAGCACTCATGAACCTGGAGACATTCGAGATCACTTGTCAGGTGATCCGTAGCCCCGGTATCCAATACCCAAGGATAGTCGATGGTGTTGGTGGAGGCCGAGTTGGCGGAGCGAGTGTTGTGGTCCTGGTCATAGCGCTTGCGGCAATCATCGGCCTCATGCCCCCAGTTTTTGCAGATTTGACACCGGGGGCGTCAGCGATTGTTGCGACGGCCACCATCACTGTTGTTGTCGCCGTTACCCCCGCCACCTTGCCGACCATTGCCGGCGTAGGAGGGCTTGCGGTCGCGGCCACCGTTGGGACCGCCGTTGCCGCCTTGGCGGCCTTGGCTGGGATGGCCGCTGCCATCGGCCGAGCGACCCCCACCCTGGGAGGGGTAGGGATCCCAGTAGGGCGTACGGCCGCCCGCGCCATACGAACCCAAGCGGGTCACGGCGTTAGCGGAGGGAGACCACCCCTCCACCGCACCCTGATGTGCCTGCAGCGCCTCGAACGAGAGAACAAGTGAGTAGAAGCTGGAGTAGGGCATGGGTGCGTTACTCACGCCCAGGGAGGCGGCGATGGAGTTGTAGGCAGAGCCAAGTCCGGTGAGGATGTGATCAATGAGTTCATCGTCACGGATCGGGGAGCCGGCGGCGGCCATGGTGTCGGCCAGGGCCTTCATCTCGTGCATGTATTCGCCCGCGGACAGCTCCTCCTTCCGCAGCGACTGAAGTTGACGCCGGATGTGACGAACATTGGCATGGCTCTGAGCGCCGAACATGGCACCGACGGCCGTCCACACCGCGTGCGCCGACTCGCAGCCAATGAGTTGGCATGCAATGTCGTCATCCATGGAGGTGAGGAGAAGGCCCTTGACCCTCTGATCTTGAACCCGCCATTGGTGGTACTCCGGGTTGGCGACGGTGGTAGCAGTGTCGCCGGTGCCGACAGCGAGGGTTTTGTATGGTGTTGCCGAGGTGCCATCAAGATTTCCATGGAGGTTGGCACCGGTGAGAACTATGCTGGTGATGCCCCCCATAGCATGAAGTTGTTGCGGTCGAGGCGGACGGAGATCGTTGGGACGACGAGCGCGGCAGGGATCGTGGCGGCTGGGGACGAGACGAGGGCGCCCACGGTTTGGGCGAAGGACATAGCCGAGGACGACATAGCGGCGACGGCCCGGATGAGGGCGGCGCGCGGCGGCGGCGGAGGGACTCACGGTGGCGGCGGGGACGAGAGCGGCACACGGCGGCGGCGCGGAAAGGTACTCGCGGCGGCGGCCTGAAGGCAAGTTAGAAAGATAGGTCTAGGGTTTTGCGTGGGTGGCTAACATCCAGCCTCACGTCTCAATATATAGATGATCAGAATACAATTACATACATATACAATACGTGTACATGTACAATATGCTAGACCCTATTTTACAGTATCAATATAATACAAATAAAAATCCGGCCTTGCATGAAAAATTGTGAATAACCTTGTCATTAGAACATTAAAACCTTTGTCTAATTTATTCATTTGTTTTGGATAGCTTCTCGCTTTTCAGGGCATTTAGAATGATTGGCACTCTCTTGTGCAATCACCAATATGTGAAACCGTAAGCACATGTTAATGTCTATTGATAGTTAGGCACCATATCGTGGGGCTAAAGAGAAGAATGGAGGGGGTGGGAGGGTACAGTTTTCAGAGATCAAATGGGAGATGTGGGCAGCTGAAGCCACCCTTCAAATGGCTTCAGACTTGGAAGTGGGGAGAGTGTTTTTAGAAGCTAATGCTCTTATGCTGGAAGAGGCACATTTGAAGATTGAGGCATCAATTTTTCTTGCCTTGGTGCTATGGTTGATCGCTTGAAAGCTTTCGGTGATGCTGGGTTGATCCACTTGATCGTGGAGGCGCCCTTGCACATCAAGGTCGGTGTGGATTGGGAGGTCCGCTGCCACCATTCAACCAAAGTCCCCACCTACAACTGGGCAGCAGTTGATCCGATCCAGGATAGGACCTGATGCCACAGGGTCCAAGAGAAGAGGCAACCGGTGAAGAGGTAGTTCATGGTCTTCTCCGATGGCTTGCAAAGTACACACCAGGGATGGTGCTTCAGGCCTCAACTCGCAAGCCTCACGTCATGCTACCATCAATTTGGCAAGCAAGCCACTTCTCAAAAAAATTGGTTAAAGGAGTAAAATTAGTTGATCCCTCGAAGCGAGTTAAAGGAGTAAAATTTGTTCGGAGTCCCGGATGAGATCACGGACATTATGTAGTTTTTTGTTCGGAGTCCCGGATGAGATCACGGACATCCTGAAATACCTAAAAGGACTAAGGAAATGTTTCTTGGTTATGGAGGTGACAAAGAGTTTGTCATAAAGGGTTACATCGATGCAAGCTTTGGCACTGATCCGGATGACTCTGAGTCTCAATCTGGATACATATTGACAGTGGGAGCAATTAGCTAGAGTAGCTCCGTGCAGAGCATTGTAGACATGAAGATTTGCAAAATACATATGGATCTGAATGTAACAGACCCGTTGACTAAACTTCTCTCACAAGCAAAACATGATTACACCTTAGTACTCTTTGGGTGTAAATCACATAGCGATGTGAACTAGATTGTTGACTCTAGTAAACCATTTGGGTGTTGGCCACATGGTGATGTAAACTATGGGTGTTAATCACATAAAAATGTGAACTATTGATGTTAAATCACATGGCGATGTGAACTAGATTATTGACTCTAATGCAAGTGGGAGATTGAAGGAAATATGCCCTAGAGGCAATAATAAAGTTGATATTTATATTTCTTTATGTCATGATAAATGTTTATTATCCATGATAGAATTGTATTAACCGGAAACTTCATACATGTGTGGATACATAGACAAAACACCATGTCTCTAGTAAACCTCTACTAGACAAGCTCGTTAATCAAAGATGGTTAAGTTTCCTAGCCATAGAGATGTGTTGTCATTTGATGAACGGGATCACATCATTAGGAGAATGATGTGATGGACAAGATCCATTTGTTAGCTTAGCATAATAACCGTTAAGGTTTATTGCTATTGCTTTCTTCATGGCATATACATATTCCTTTGACTATGAGATTATGGAACTCCCGGATACCGGAGGAATACCTTGTGTGCTATCAAACGTCACAACGTAACCGGGTGATTGTAAATATGCTCTACAGGTATCTCCAAAGGTGTTTGTTGGGTTGGCATAGATCGAGATTAGGATTTGTCACTCCGAGTATTGGAGAGGTATCTCTGGGCCCTCTCGGTAATGCACATCACTATAAGCCTTGCAAGCAATGTGACTAATGAGTTAGTTACGGGATGATGCATCACGGAACGAGTAAAGAGACTTGCCGGTAACGAGATTTAACTAGGTATGATGATACCGACGATCGAATCTCGGGCAAGTAACATACCGATGACAAAGGGAATAACGTATGTTGTTATTGCGGTTTGACCGATAAAGATCTTCGTAGAATATGTAGGAACCAATATGAGCATCCAGGTTCCGCTATTGGTTATTGACCGGAGATGTGTCTCGGTCATGTCTACATAGTTCTCGAACCCGTCGGGTCCGCACGCTTAACGTTCGATGACGATTTGTATTATGAGTTATGTGTTTTGGTGACCGAAGTTTGTTCGGGGTCCCGGATGAGATGACGGACATGACGAGGAGTCTCGAAATGGTCGCGAGGTAAAGATTCATATATTGGAAAGTAGTATTCGGACATCGGAATGATTTCGAGTGGTTCGGGTATTTTACCGGAGTACCGATGGGTTACCGGAACCCCCCGGGGAAGTATTGGGCCTACATGGGCCTTTGTGGAGAGAGAGGGGAGCCGGCAAGGGGTGGCTGCCCCCCCCCCATGGGAGTTTGAATTGGACTAGGGGAGGGGGCCGCGCCCCCTTTTCCCTCTCCCTCTCCCTCTCCTTCCTTTTCCCCTCCGGTAAGAAAGGAAAAAGGGGGGCAAATCCTACTAGGAGTGGAGTCCTAGTACGATTCCCCCCCCCATGGCGCACGCCTCCTGGCCGGCCTCCTCCTCCTCCCCTCCTTTATATACGGGGGCAGGGAGCACCCCATAGCACATCAATTGTTCTCTTAGCCGTGTGCGGTGCCCCCCTCCACAGTTTATTCCTCCGGTCATAGCGTCGTAGTGCTTAGGCGAAGCCCTGCGTGGATCACATCACCATCACCATCGCCACGCCATCGTGCTGACGGAACTCTCCCTCGACCCTCTACTGGATCAAGAGTTCGAGGGACGTCATCGAGCTGAACGTGTGCTGAACTCGGAGGTGTCGTATGTTCGGTACTTGATCAGTTGGATTGCGAAGACGTTCGACTACATCAACCGCGTTAACCTAACGCTTCCGCTTTCGATCTACGAGGTACGTGGACACACTCTCCCCTTCTCGTTGCTATGCATCTCCTAGATAGATCTTGCGTGATCGTAGGAAATTTGAAATTGCATGCTACGTTCCCCAACATCTACATCATCCTTTCTGCCTTCCGATGATGTGTGAGTAGTTCACCACAGACCTACGGGTCCATAGCTAGTAGCTAGATGGTTTCTTCTCTCTCTTTGATCTTCAATACAATGTTCTCCTCGGTGTTCTTGGAGTTCTATCCGATATAATCTTGTTTTGCGGTGTGTTTATTGGGATCCGATGAATCATGGGTTTATGATTGGAATATTCATCAAAAGTAATTGAGTCTTTTCTAAACTTTAGTATGCATGATTGTTATAGCTTTGTATTTCTCTCCGATCTATTCGTTTGGTTTGGCCAACTAGATTGATTTAACTTCGGTGGATACGTCATAACTATGCGCTTTTCTATCAATTGTCCAACAGTAATTTGTTTCCCCATCATATGCTATGTGTTCAAGAGAGAAGCCTCTAGTGAAAACTATGCCCCCGGGGTCTAGTTTTATCATATTATAAAATACAAAAATACATTGTTCTAATTTAATTACCTTTATTTTACTATAATTTATATGTATATCTATACAAAATTTAATCCTTGCAAGTAACGAGTTCAAGGGAATTGAGAACCATCTTGCCCGCGTTGGGTGCAAGTATTTGCTTTTGTGTGTGTAGGTGTTGTTCACGAGGCTTTGCATGGTTATCCTATTGGTTTGATAAACCCTTGGTTCTCACTGAGGAAAATACTTATCTCTACTATATTGCATCTTTTCTCCTTTTCGGGGAAAATCCCAATGCGGCTCACAAGTAGCAGGAAGAATTTCTGGCGCCGTTGCCGGGGAGACATCATCAAAACCACCCCTTGTAGTTTTGATTCAGGTGCTAAATGGGAATCCTATGCTACCATTTCTATGTCATAGTTAAAGTGGTTTTAGTACTCCTGGCTTATTAATCAAATGACAGAAGAATATGTTTAGTTTCAGATTGAGATCCTAGAGCAACAGATGCCATAACAAATTAAGTTGATCTTAGTGGTCTCCGTCAGAGAACTTTCAGGATAAAACCTGATTATTAGGTTAATCAAGGTTCTAAAATGCTCATTTGAAATAGCTAAGCGTTTTTTGAACCACAAGTCCTGATGCTTAGCCTAAATTTAGTTTCCTAAACACTAATTCTACTTAGTGGAACCTGAAAATATGCTACAGAAGTAATTACCCCTACAAAGGATGTTGGAGTACCCGTCTCCTAGGGGCTTCACAAGCGAGTGCCCTCCACACTGCCCATTGGTGTACCGCGAGACCTCTTGGGGGCTCTCCGCCATCCGATTTGCCCGGATGGCGCGCACCCGGGTGACCTGCCTCGAGGGTCTATGATAGGTGGACCGCAGCCGTGTGTGGGGCCACCATCATGGGGCAGTTTCGTTCGTGCAGCGGAGGGTGTCTCGTGCATTTCTCCATGTGCGAAGGGGAGGGTAGACCTTCCTATCGGCGTCTTCTTCGCCCGCCGGCGGGCTGGTCCGATCATGCCAGGCGGGCCTGCGCGCGCTGTTGTCTCTTGGGCCAGCCGACTAGGGTCGCGACAGAAAGCCAGCATGCTTTGAGGTGTGGCCTTCCGGTCACAGAGGGGCTTGGTGTGCCCGAACGCGTAGGGGCTATCCCCCCGGACCCCGGCCATCGCTGGTTGTGAACGGCCGCATAGGATTAGACATGTAATCTATGATACCATCTATGATATTAATTTATGATACTATGCACTATGGATATAGCTAGTATTATACACTAGTATCACATGCATGATACTAGTATATAATACTCCTCACTATGACCAGCCTAAGGCCAGTTTCCTTCATAAAAGTGCCTTGCATGCTGGCCCATTTGGCGCGGCCTTCCATATCCTCTTCTCGCCAAAACACACGAGTTTCTTCTCACTTCGCTCCCTCCGCGAGCTTCTCGCTGGTCTTCGTGCTTGTCGGTGTGAGCGCGGTGTCCATTGTCGAGGCAACCGTCATTGAGCGCTCGAACTAGGCGAGGGCGGCGTAAAGTCGGGGTGGCCGGCGGCTGTTTCCATTTGCTTCGGGGAAAGGTCCACGAGGAGGCTGCGGTCGGAGGAGGACGCGGTCTTCGAGAGCATAGGCCCCCGGAGGTGTTGCGGCCTTCTTCTCGTCATTCGGTTCCGGTGGTTCTTGGACCGCGTTGGATCTTTTGGTTTGCTCTTTTCCGTCTCCTCGTAGAATAACTGTCGTGTATATTAGCTATCCATTTGCTGTTGATGTATTTAAAACTATGCCCACAAAGCACACGAGAACCTTCCACCAACCGGTCAAGGAGGTGTGGGACGGCCGCAACCGAGACGAACAGAGCCCGCGGCGTCGGAAACGGGGGTATGTGCTCAAAACCACGGTAACCGTCCAGCCCCATCGGCATCTGAAAGCAGATCAGGCATTCGCGGGAACACGAGCTGGACAGGACCATGAACGGCGAGAGGCCGAGCACGCAAGGCCCCTCTGCATCCGAGCGACACCAGCCGGCAAACGGGTACAATATCGCCGCCATCAAGCCCTACCGCGCAGAGGCAGAAACCAAGAAGAGAACTTGCCTAGATGAGTTTGTCCACCTGGAGTATTTGCCCAACAGTACATAACCCAAGCATGGCTAAAATTGTACGTGAAAAATGTGGCTACAGTCGGGCGCGGCGGAGCGTGCCTTTCTATCTAGTACTATTTGTCGTCCTTGTTTTAGCATATTTGGCCGAGATTGTTTTTTTAGTACTCGTATGTAAAATTTAATATTATAGGAACCAATCCTATTTTATCCTTCTCTGATTCAGACATTTCTTTCTATCAAATTGAGTAAAGGAAATGGTTAACCACGATCATTGTGATGTAGCCAATTGAGTTGCGAAAATGCCAAACGGAGACCGGGCTCTATGGAGGCCGTTATTTGAAAATTTTAAAATTTGAAATTTTCAGTTTCAAAAAATTCTAAAAATAAATACACATATACCTAAATACATAATGTACATGTATGCAAATTTTCAGGTGGAAATACATTAAGATGTGAGCTACACAAAAAAGACAAATCTGGGGCTTTTTAACATATGTACTATTCATCGTCAAAGTCCATGATTTTGTTCTTTTTGTGCAGCTCACAATTCAAGGTATTTCATCCTGAAATTTTTCACACATAAAATTTACATCCTTGCATACATGTGTATTTTTTTAGGATTTTTTGAAACTGAAATTGTTGAATTTTGAATTTTTCAAAATAAAGGGCTCCATGGAGCTCGGTCTTCAAAATGCCGAGTATTTGACAAAAAACTACCACATTAGGGGTATCCGTCCCACAGAACTACCACTTTCAAAAAAGTGACTAATAACTACCGAAAATTTCAAATTTTGTGGCGAAAAACTACCAAGTCGTGTTGATCGTCTATTTAGCCGTTTTAACCGCTTAACTGACAGGGATGGCCCACATGGCAGGCCGACGGCGGCCCTAACGGCTAACGGACGCCCGCTCACGGCCGTTAGTGGCCCGGCTCGGTCGGAACCAGCCAGGGGCTAGGTCAAAACAACCGACCGGCCGGCCGACCGAGCGAACCATCTCTCTCCCCGAGCTCTCTCCTCTGTATCCCTAGGCGGCGGTGGTAAGGCAGCGGTGGATCCAAACCCCGACGGCGATTTGTTCGGCGGCCAACCTCCTGACATAGTTGGGGGCCGCGTCGACCTTTCGGAGGTCGATACGTGGCTAGGCAGCTCTAGCAGCTGTAGCTTTGCGGCGCAACAGCCTGAATCTGGAGTTGGCGGCGGCGGCTCGACCACCGACGAGCCATCCCAGGAGTTGGCGGCGGCTCCAGCACCGACGACGACAAGAAGTGCACCTCGTGGCCGGCGCAAGCTTCCTCGTGCGGGAGGCGGCAGGTACAACATATCTTCTTCTTTTTCAATTTTATTGACAGGATGTATTTTAGGTCAATTTCCCCTAATGTATGATAACAGAGTAATTGCAAATTGTTAGAAACTTTAGCAGTGTGCATTCTTTATAATAGTTCATTCCATTTTTGTCCAGTATTGATGACCCAAAATGGGGAATTTGGTTCCATTTAGAAGGCAGAGATTCTGTTGTTAGAAACATGTACCAGTCAGACATGTCATTTGGGACTCTGATATCTCTTATTAGGAGTGAGGGTTGCTGCTCTGATGATTATATGTACTATGTTAGTGATGCTCATAAAGGGATAGAAGGCTTAGAGAAAATATCTTCTGAAGATGATGTGCAGCAGATGTTGCTCCACTCTCTAAATGAAAAGAGTGTGAACATAAGAGTTGTGAGAGCAAATGAGCTGTGTAATGCAGATGAAAACAGAGATTATTATTTTGTTGATCATTGCATTAACACCCAACAAAGTTGCATTAAGTTGATGGATACAAGCATGGACAGAAAGGAAGAGCTTAAGAAAAGTGTTCTTCAGAGAGAAGCTGACCTCAATCATTTTGAAGGTGACACTGATATATCAGAATTTCTGTCTCATTCAGATGGCAACAGTGTGGAACTGCAAGCAGTTTCTTCATCTGATGATGAAGATAGACCAATGGCACAGAAACTAAAGCCAGTGAGAAATCATGGTCCAACAATTAGATCACACAATGAGGCTGAGAAAATGGAAAAACCAGATTGGTTGCCTGAAGCTGATGAAAAATGTTTTCCTGGTGATTATGGCATTAGTGATGAAGAAGATGAGCCTGAAGGATCCTATAAACTACCAAGTGGTAGGAAGAGAAGGAATATGAAGTTGAAGGAAAGGGTATGGTTCAATCCCAAACTACCAAACCCAGAAGAACAGTTTTGTAAGGGATTGTGCTTCACCAGTGTTTATGAGTACAGAGATGCACTTAGGGATTTTCACATTAGGACATTGAGGAACTTTCAATACCATAGAAATACCCCAGATAGGATTATTGTTTGGTGCTCAGAGAGAGCACAAGGATGTGATTTTTATATCACTGCCTCTAAAATAGCTCATGAGAAAACTTTCTGCATCAAGAAGTGTGATATTGTGCACACTTGTGGAGCATGTGCAGAGTCCACAAAGGTTACTACAAAGTGGTTGTCCAGATCAGTACAGGAAGCATTGAGAGAAGACATTAGATCTCCTGTGGATGCATTAATTAAAAAGACAAAGACCAAGTTTTCAGTGGATGTGTCAAGGAGTGTGGCATATAGGGCAAGGAGGAAGGCTGTTGATGTGGTGCAAGGTGATCACAAGCAGCAGTATTTGAGGTTAAGAGATTATCTTCAAGCTGTTCTTGATACAAACCCTGGGAGCAGGTGTATAGTGACAACATTTGAAGATCCAGAAAACCCAGCACCTACTCCTAGATTCAAGTATCTTTTCTACTGTTTAGCAGCTTCAAAGGAAGGTTTCCTTAATGGTTGCAGACCATTTATAGGTAATTTTTGAAGATTTAACTGTTATTAATTAGGTAGTTCTATGCTGTAGCTAATTTGTCACTTAATCCAGGTCTTGATGGATGCTTCATCAAGTTAACCACTGGACAACAAATACTTGCAGCCACAGGAAGGGATGGCAACAACAACATCTACCCCATAGCTTTTGGTGTGGTTGACAAGGAAGATGGAGAGAGTTGGACTTGGTTTTTAACTCAGTTGAGATGTTGCATTGGTAGTGGCAACAAGTTTGGAACATACACCATCATATCTGACAGGCAAAAGGTTAGTGTCTTATGCACAAATATGTTTGATCAATGTGGTTTTAGTACCTACTGGAATTATTTAAGTTTGATCATGTGCATTACTAATTGGTTAATGCACAGGGCTTGCTTAAGGCAATAAATGAGGTATTCCCTGATTCACCTCAAAGGTACTGTCTTAGGCACATATATGCAAATTTCCAAGCAGCTGGATTTAGGGGGCGGGAACTAAAGAAATGTGTGGACCAGGCTAGCTACTCTTACACAAAACATGGTCATGAATTAGGGATGGCAGATTTGAAAGCACAGTGTGAGGATGCTTGGAAATGGCTAAAAAAGATTGATGCTTCTGCTTGAGCTAGGTTTGCTATGGATCATACATGCAAAACAGATCTAGTGGTGAACAACCTGAGTGAAGTGTTCAACAAGATGATACTGGATGTTAGGGCTAAGCCTATAAGGACAATGTTTGAAGGGATTAGGACCAAGCAGATGATCAAGAGGCAGCAGACCAGAGAGAAGTTACAGATTAGCAGGTGGACAATCACACCCAACTATGCAGAGATTTTAGAAGAGAACAAGAAATATGCCAAGTATTGCCAGGCTGATAAAGCAGGTGAAACAATATGGCAAGTTACCAGCAAAGAAAAACAATATTGTGTTGACATGGAAAAATATACCTGTGATTGCAAAAGATGGAACATGTCAGGAGTACCTTGCAGTCATGCCATGTAACGCCCGGATAATCATGCTACAGTAATCCCACGCTAATGATGCCACGTCACCCCGGTTACTGTTGTTAATCTCGTGTTATTTCAAAATCGATTCGAAATTCAAACTTAAAGTAAAGTCAAACGGTAAAGATTTTCAAATATTAAAACTAAAATGTTGGGGTGTTGCCAAATAATGCATAGGTAATTATTGTGGAGAAACCACACTTTTATAAAATGTTTAAAGGCTCTAAAGTAATTAAAACAGCAGCTATGACAATTAATTAAATGCCTTTTAAAAATAATAATAATGCAAACTATTTTAATTAGGTGTCAAACATTTTGGGGCAGTAGAATAAATTATAACATTAATTTAGGAGTTGTGTTTATATTTTATAAAACAAGAATTAAAAGAATAAAATAGAAAAGAAAATAGATAAAGAAAAGAAAACAGAAAACAAAACAATACAAAAGAAAAAGGAAAAGCAGAGAGAGAAAGCCCCTGCCCAACTTGGGCTTCGGCCCACCCGAGCCAGCTGGCCCAGCAGGCCAGCCCGCCTCCCTCCGTCGTTCCCTCCCCTTCCCTGTTCCCTCAACCGGGGTCAGAACAGGGGCACGTCCCCGCCGCA
The DNA here is from genome assembly GCF_018294505.1 of Triticum aestivum. NCBI lineage: Eukaryota > Viridiplantae > Streptophyta > Magnoliopsida > Poales > Poaceae > Triticum > Triticum aestivum. The sequence continues at coordinate 425,681,197 of NC_057808.1, read as the reverse complement.
CCCCCTCGCCGGCGACGGGGGAGGATAAGGCCGCCACGCCCCGCCTCCTCGATCGCGCCTCCCACTCGCCCCCACTCTCGCCCTCAGTTCCTGCGCCTCTCCCTCCTCCCTCGGATCCACCTCGCCCTCTCTTTCCCCTTCGCATCCGAACGCCACCGCCGCCATGGCTCCGGCCTAGCCACGGCCACTGTGCCCACCTCGCCGCTCCACTGTGTCCCCGAGGTCCGCCGTCGTCCGATGCTTCGACTGGTGCACTCCGTTGGAGCTCGGAGCCACCGCAACGCCCACGAGCCGCCGTCTTCCTCCTCTGCTCCGACAAGCTTCGCCGCCGATTCCGCCGCACCGAGCCCTCCTCGAGCACGCTTGAGCACACCTGTAGGAGCACTGTGAGCTCCGCCCCCTTCTCCCCTCTCCTCGCGCTTCTCTTCTTGCCCCGTAGCTCCTCCCACCGTCGTGCCCGAGCTCGTCGCCGCGGTGGTGCTCGCTGCCATGGCCACAGCCCGCAGAGCTCGCGGCCGACCACCCCGCCGTGCTCAGCACCTCCGCCCGCGCCCACTGCACGCGCCCGCTGCTCCTCCCGCTCCCCCTGGCGCCGTCCTCGACGGGCCAGTGCTTCGGCCGCCGCCGCGAGCTCGTCTCCGGTGAGCTCGTCGCCTCCCGCCTACTGCCGACTGCGGCAGTGGATGCGCGCGAGCACCAGCCGCCCGTAGAGCCGCTCCGCGCGGCAAGCCATGTCCCGGAGCCCCATCGCCGTCGAGCGCCCGAAGGCCACCGCCGCCCGTGCTCCACGCCGACGCCGTTTCCGGCCGCCCCGGGGCCGGCCACCACCGCGGTTAGCTGCGGCTCGCCGCTCCCGTTCGAACGGCGTCGGCCGCGTCCATTTTGGTCGCCGAACGGCGAATCCTGACGCACGGCCGCACCCTCCGCCGCGTTTTGGCTCGCCGGAGCCAACTCCGGCGCCGGCCACCGACGTGCCTGGCCTGGAGCCACCCCAGAGCCACTGCTAGTGGGCCCCATGGGTCCCGTTGACCCAGTCAGATGCTGACTGGGCAGCGCCCAGTCACTGCATGTGGGCCCCGCATGAGCCCTGTTGACCAGTCAACTGGTCTGTTGACCGCTGATGCAGGGCTGACGCCAGGATGACGTCACAATTCATTTTCTGACGAATTTAGTAATTAAAACAAATTTCAGAATATTGTTGAACCTTTGAAAAATCATAGAAAATAAACCGTAGCTCGGATGAAAAAACTTTGTACATGAAAGTTGCTCAGAACGACGAGACGAATCCGAATACGCAGTCCGTTTGTCAGCCACACGTTCCTAGCATAGCGAACATGGAACTTTCCCCCTCCGGTCCGTCTGTCCGAAAACGCGAAACATCGGGAATACTTTCCCGGATGTTTCCCCCCTTCGTCGGTATCATCTACTGCCGCGTTAGGACACACCTAGCACTGCTCATTGTCATGTCACGCATCGTCATGCTTATGTTTGCATTGTATTTACTGTTTCTTCCCCCCCTCTTCTCTCCGGTAGACTACGAGACCGACACTGCTGCTGCCCAGTTCGACTACGGAGTTGACGACCCCTCCTACTTGCCAGAGCAACCAGGCAAGCCCCCCCCCCCTTGATCACCAGATATCGCCTATTCTTCTCTATACTGCTTGCATTAGAGTAGTGTAGCATGTTACTGCTTTCCGATATCCTATCCTGATGCATAGCCTATCCTTGCTACTACTGTTGTTACCTTTACCTGCAATCCTACATGCTTAGTATAGGATGCTAGTTTTCCATCAGTGGCCCTACATTCTTGTCCGTCTGCTGTGCTATACTATCGGGCCGTGATCACTTGGGCGGTGATCACGGGTATATACTTATATACTATATACATGACACATGTGATGACTAAAGTCGGGTCGGCTCGTAGGAGTACCCGCAAGTGGATCTTTGTGGCGGAGCGACAGGGCAGGTTGAGACCGCCTAGGTGAGAGGTGGGCCTGGCCCTGGACGGCGTCCGCGGTTACTTCGACATAACACGCTTAACGAGTTCTTGGTATTTGATCTGAGTCTGTCCATTTGGTCTATACGCACTAACCATCTACGCGGGAGTAGTTATGGGTATCCCGGCGTCGTGGTATCAGCCGAAGCCTTCGTGACGTCAGCAACTGAGTGGCGCGCGCCACATTGGACCGTAAGCTCGCGCTTGTATTAAGGGGGCTAGGTCTGCTTCCGGCCGTGTACGCAACGTGCAGGTGTGCATAGGGCGATGGGCCCAGACCCCTGCGCGCATAGGGTTAGACCGGCGTGCTGACCTCTCTGTTGTGCTTAGGTGGGGCTGCGACGTGTTGATCTTCCGAGGCCGGGCATGACCCAGAAAAGTGTGTCCGGCCAAATGGGATCGAGCGTGTTGGGTTATGTGGTGCACCCCTGCAGGGAAGTTTATCTATTCGAATAGCCGTGTCCCTCGGTAAAAGGACGACCCGGAGTTGTACCTTGACCTTATGACAACTAGAACCGGATACTGAATAAAATACACCCTTCCAAGTGCCAGATACAACCCGGTGATCGCTCTCTAACAGGGCGACGAGGAGGGGATCGCCGGGTAGGATTATGCTATGCGATGCTACTTGGAGGACTTCAATCTACTCTCTTCTACATGCTGCAAGATGGAGATGGCCAGAAGCGTAGTCTTCGACAGGACTAGCTATCCCCCTTTATTCTGGCATTCTGCAGTTCAGTCCACTGATATGCCCCTTTACACATATACCCATGCATATGTAGTGTAGCTCCTTGCTTGCGAGTACTTTGGATGAGTACTCACGGTTGCTTCTCTCCCTCTTTTCCCCTTTCCTTTCTATCTGGTTGTCGCAACCAGATGCTGGAGTCCAGGAGCCAGACGCCACCGTCGACGACGACACCTACGACACTGGAGGTGCCTACTACTATGTGCAGGCCGCTGACGACGACCAGGAGTAGTTAGGAGGATCCCAGGCAGGAGGCCTGCGCCTCGTTCGATCTGTATCCCAGTTTGTGCTAGCCTTCTTAAGGCAAACTTGTTTAACTTATGTCTGTACTCAGATATTGTTGCTTCCGCTGACTCGTCTGTGATCGAGCACTTGTATTCGAGCCCTCGAGGCCCCTGGCTTGTATTATGATGCTTGTATGACTTATTTATGTTTTAGAGTTGTGTTGTGATATCTTCCCGTGAGTCCCTGATCTTGATCGTACACATTTGCGTGCATGATTAGTGTACGGTCAAATCGGGGGCGTCACAAGTTGGTATCAGAGCCGACTGCCTGTAGGAATCCCCCTTTCCACACTCCTTGGCCGAAGTCGAGTCTAGACATTACAAAACTTTTACTAACATGGCTGTGTGTCTTACGGGCCCACGTCGCCATTGGGTGGTACTAGGATCTTTTACTCCTCGACCTTTACTCTGGGACTCTGAACTCTCTTCTACTCGGGTTAAACGAATTTACTAACTCTAACACTAGGATCCCGTGACCGCATTCACCCCAAAGTTGGATAAGCCATAGTTGTTTCTTAGAATAGTATTTTGAACAATTCACACACTGTCATTTGACTCCTTTGAAACGTCTTTGCTTTCAGATGGAACCCACGAGGCAGGTCGTGCGCCACACGACGGCCATTGGTGCCTCGGGATCACCGGCTGTGCTAGCTGAGATGATGACCTATCTGGGTTATCGCTGGCACCCTGAGTACACCGTCTACGAGGAGTACCAGGACTTTAACCAGGAGCAGTACCGTGCCATCGTCCACCTCTACTCGCGGGAGTATGACTCCACTATTGTGCTGCACACCGCACATGGTGTTGGTGTGACCATCGATATGGCTGTCCACGATGCTGCCTATGCTGCTCTGACACGTCTTCGTGGAGAGTATCGGGAGTTGGACACCTCCCCTTTCAGGCACATTGCTATCGCATCTGATGTTGGTGCAGAGGGATACTATACTGCCGCCTACTCCACTGTCACCCGAGAGCCCTTCTACCATCAGAACCTGGTTCTGCATGCTGATGGGCTGGATCGAGCTAACCGAGCTCTTCGCCACGAGATGTACACCACCCGTCAGCACCTTTACCGTGCTCTGACGCTGCTGCACCCCTTTGTCCGATCTGGACAGCTACCGCATACTGCGATGTACCCAGCCAGGACCGTGATGCCCCACGGTGTCGGTTGGCCAGAGGTCGGAGGCTACTCTCCCGCACTTGGTCCTCTTCTGCCACCTGAGCGTCGGGCTCTACACCTGAGTATCCGCGGCCCCCAGCCTGCTGACGTGGAGGGCTATCCGTTGCCTCACTACCAGCTGTCGGGCTACGATTACCTCCACAGTACCTCTTGGGACTAATGTAGTCTTGCTTATTAGTATTGGCTGCATTTGCCGCGGGCCTGTGTGCCGCCTATGTTGTTTTAGTCTATGTACTGAACTCTGTGTACTGAACTCTATGCATGAACCCTTTTGTAAGTTATGCCGACTACTATGTAGTAGCTATTGTGCTCCTTTCATTATGCATGTTTCATCATGAATGATTCTTGTCTTTGCTAATTTCTCAATGCTAAACTACCCCTGTTATATATTAGCAGGATGGTTAGACCAGGTGGTCGTGGTGGCAATGCCCCACCACCACCTGAGTACATGGCTGGTATGATCCAATAGTTTGAACTGAACCGCCAATTCATGGAAAATATGATGGCTCAGTTTCCTCGCCCCAATATGGACCAGCAACCAACCCCAGTAACTCTGCAGGAATTCATGCGCCTCAATCCAACTGTGTACCGCAGCTCAACTCAGCCTCTGGATGCTGATGACTGGCTCCGTGACATCACCTATGAGATGGAGTCTACCAATGTAGCCCCTGCCAGCTACGTCAACTTTGCTTCCTTCTTTCTGAAGGGACCCGCAGCGCAATGGTGGGACAGCCACAGGCGTACTCTGCCAGCTGGAACAATCATCACCTGGCCAGACTTCCAAGCTGCTTTCCGTGCCCGCTTCATTCCTCAAGGAGTCATGGACCGGAAGAAGCGTGAGTTCCGCAACCTCACCCAAGGCAACAAAACTGTTGAAGCTTATCAGCGGGAGTTTCTGGACTTGTCTCGCTATGCTGAAGAGGACATTGCAACTGATGCACGCAGACAGGAGAAGTTCCGTGATAGCCTTCAAGCTCGCACTTCTAGTGCATGACTTTGCTGATTTCGCCACCTTGGTGAACAAGGCCATCAATGTCGAAACTGGTCTGCAGGAATACCAGAGCTCTCACAGGCGCAACCGTGACACGGGCTCATCTTCGGGCCCACCCTCACAAAAGCGTAAGATATGGATCCCGAACAGCATGTACCGTCCAAATGCATCTGCCCCAAGGCAGACCTATGCTGCACCTCGTCAGCCTCCACCACCATCTAGGCAGTCAAGACTTCCAGCTCCACCATCCCAAGCTCCTGTTCCCACTCCCAATAATGGTCTGTGCTACAAGTGTGGACAACCAGGTCACCGTGCCAGGGACTGCAATCAGAATCAGAATCAACTTGCCCTTCCAGCAACTGGCCGTTGTAACAACCAGCCCCACAACAACAATGCTAAGTCTTATGGTCGTGCTCATGCCAACCACGTTGATCTCAACGAAGCTCAAGACCAGCCTGCTACTGTGATGGGTACACTCCTCGTAAATTCAGTACCAGCATCCGTTTTATTTGATACAGGTGCATCGCATTCATTCATGTCAGAAGATTTTGCATACAAGCACGACGTTAAATGTGAGGAGATGAACACCTCAGTATTGGTCAAAACCCCCATGGGACAGTGTCAAACCTCCCTGGTTGGTATCGATGTCCCCGTGGAAATCGAAGGGCTGGAATTCTATGCCTCTCCCATTATCCTGAATTCGTCTAACATCGACCTCATTTTGGGAATGGATTGGTTGAAAGCGCATACTGCTTCTATAGTTTGCGCCACTAAGACCGTTCATCTACTTCACCCTTCAGATGAAATAGTTGCTTACCAAGCTCATCTGGTGCAAAATGCCGAGGCCAGGCTCTATGCATTGAATGCCTTGAACGCCGCACCACTCGAGAGCATTGAAAACATTCCCGTCGTGCGTGAATTCCTCGACGTCTTCCCTGAAGAACTTCCAGGGATTCCCCCTGCTAGAGCTGTCGAATTCATCATCGACTTGAAACCAGGCACCACTCCTATAGCCAAGCGACCCTACAAAATGCCGCCGCATGAACTCCTTGAGCTTAAGGAGGAAATCGACAATTCTCTTCGCAAAGGATTCATTCGCCCAAGTTGCTCTCCTTGGGGAGCACCTTCTCTCTTTGTCAAGAAGAAGGATGGGACAAACCGATTAGTTCAAGACTACCGTCCTATAAACCAAGGTACCATTCAGAATAAATACCCTCTTCCTCGGATCAATGATCTGTATGATCAACTGGCGGGTTCGTCAGTGTTCTCTAAGCTCGACTTGAGGCTGGGTTACCACCAGATCCGTGTTCGCGAAGAGGATATCCCAAAGACCGCCTTCGTGACTCGCTATGGTTCATACGAGTACACCGTCATGTCTTTCAGTTTAACCAATGCTCCAACCACCTTCTCTCGTCTGATGAACTATATATTCATGGATTACCTCGACAAGTTTGTTGTGGTTTATCTGGATGATATCCTGGTATTTTCCAAGAACGAAGAAGAACATGCTGAACATCTTCGACTTGTGCTGGAAAAGCTACGAGAGCATCAACTATATGCCAAGTTCTCCAAATGTGAATTCTGGCTACCGGAAGTAACCTATCTTGGGCATGTCATCTCTAAGGATGGTATTGCCGTCAACCCTGAACGAGTCCAGGCTATCCTTGATTGGACTCCTCCCAAGAACGTTAAGCAAGTCAGAAGTTTTCTCGGTCTCGCCAGCTATTGCCGTCGATTCGTCGAGAACTTCTCCAAGATCGCCAGGCCTCTGACTAACCTGTTGCATAAGGGCGTCAAGTTCCAATGGACAGACAAATGTCAGGAAAGTTTCCAGGCACTCAAAGACAAGTTGACTTCTGCCCCAGTTCTAGCTCCACCTGATACTAAGAAGGACTTCGTCATTTACTGCGACGCTTCCCGTCAAGGATTAGGCTGTGTCCTAATGCAAGACCGCAAAGTGATTGCTTATGCCTCTCGGCAATTGCGCCCTCACGAAGAGAACTACCCAGTTCACGACCTCGAACTTGCTGCTGTCATTCATGCGCTGAAGCAGTGGCGACATTACCTTCTTGGTAATCGTTGCCAGATCATCACTGACCACCAAAGTCTGAAGTATCTGTTTACTCAACCAGATCTGAACCTCCGTCAGCAGAGATGGATGGAGCTTGTTGTAGACTTTGACTTGGGTATTTCCTATACGCCAGGCAAGGCTAATGTAATGGCTGATGCCTTGAGCCGCAAGTCTTACTGCAACCACCTCCAGGTTCACAAAGTTCAGCCCTCGCTTGTTGAAGAATTCAGGAAGCTGAACCTCCATATTGTTCCTCCGGGTGCACTCGCTCCCCTCCTAAGGAGTTTGGCAAGGTGAACCTCCACGTTGTTACCCAGGGTTCCCTCAATACCCTAGTTGCTAAACCAGATCTCGTGGACAGCATCAAAAGGCTACAGAAGTATGACTCTGAAGCCCACAAGATTAAGCGCTACCTCGCAGAAGGAAAGCCCTCATTCTTCACTATTGCTGAAGATGGCACCTTATACTTCAAGGGCCGCCTAGTGGTGCCATGTGCATAGAAAAACCTGGATATGACACAGGAAGTTATGAAAGAAGCTCATGATATGCCTCTATGTATCCACCCTGGTAGTACAAAGATGTACCAAGACATCCGTCAGATATTCTGGTGGTCTAATATGAAGCAAGACATTGCTTGTTATGTCGCTGAGTGTGACGTTTGCCGTCGTATCAAAGCAGAACATCAAAGGCCTGCTGGAACTCTGCAACCTATCTCTATTCCTGAATGGAAATGGGACCATGTTGAGATGGACTTCGTAACTGGATTTCCCAAATCACAGAAAGGTAATGATGCTATTCTTCTCGTCATTGACCGGCTTTCCAAAGTTGCACATTTTCTGGCGGTCAAAGAAACGATCACTGCTAGTCAGTTGGCAACGCTCTATATGTCCAGGATTGTTTCACTCCACGGTATTCCATTGGTTATCAGCTCAGACCGTGGTAGCTTATTCACTTCAAGATTCTGGGCAAGTTTCCAAGAAGCTATGGGAACTCATCTGTCATTCAGTACTGCATTTCATCCTCAGTCGCAAGGGCAGGTTGAACGCGTCAACCAAGTTCTCGAAGACATGCTTCGAGCTTGTGTTATTTCCTTCGGCAAGAAATGGGAGGAATCTCTCCCGTATGCTGAGTTCTCTTATAATAATAGCTATCAAGCTAGTCTGAAGATGGCCCCCTTCGAAGTGTTATATGGACGAAAGTGCCGAACCCCTCTGAACTGGTCAGAAACTGGGGAACGTCCACTCTTTGGTCCGGATATTATCCAAGATGCCGAAGAACAAGTCCGCATTATCCGTGAGAATCTCAAGACTGCTCAGTCACGTCAGAAGAGTCAGTATGACCGTCATCATAAAGACATGGTCTATCAACCTGGCGAAAAGGCTTATCTTCGAGTCACACCTATGAAGGGTGCTCACCGCTTCGGGATCAAGGGCAAACTAGCTCCTCGCTATATTGGCCCATTCACTATTCTCGAAAGGCGTGGAAAAGTGGCATACCAACTGGAGCTTCCGCCGAACCTTTCTCAGGTTCACGATGTGTTCCATGTGTCACAGCTCCGCCGTTGCTTCAAGGACCCAATCCGAGCAGTGGATCATGAAGTGCTCGAATTGCAGCAGGACCTCTCCTATAAAGAGCACCCGGTCCGCATTCTCGACCAAGCTGAACGCCGCACACGTCAAAAGGCGATCAAGTTCCTCAAAGTCCAGTGGTCGCACCATTCTGAAGATGAAGCCACTTGGGAACGAGAGGATCGTCTGCGCGAAGAATACCCCGCACTTTTTCCTTCTACCTCCTAAATCTCGGGACGAGATTTCTTGTAGTGGAGGAGATTTGTAACGCCCGGATAATCATGCTACAGTAATCCCACGCTAATGATGCCACGTCACCCCGGTTACTGTTGTTAATCTCGTGTTATTTCAAAATCGATTCGAAATTCAAACTTAAAGTAAAGTCAAACGGTAAAGATTTTCAAATATTAAAACTAAAATGTTGGGGTGTTGCCAAATAATGCATAGGTAATTATTGTGGAGAAACCACACTTTTATAAAATGTTTAAAGGCTCTAAAGTAATTAAAACAGCAGCTATGACAATTAATTAAATGCCTTTTAAAAATAATAATAATGCAAACTATTTTAATTAGGTGTCAAACATTTTGGGGCAGTAGAATAAATTATAACATTAATTTAGGAGTTGTGTTTATATTTTATAAAACAGGAATTAAAAGAATAAAATAGAAAAGAAAATAGATAAAGAAAAGAAAATAGAAAACAAAACAATACAAAAGAAAAGGGAAAAGCAGAGAGAGAGAAAGCCCCTGCCCCACTTGGGCTTCGGCCCACCCGAGCCAGCTGGCCCAGCAGGCCAGCCCGCCTCCCTCGGTCGTTCCCTCCCCTTCCCCTCCCCCGACCGGGGTCGGAACAGGGGCACGTCCCCGCCGCACCCCCTCGCCGGCGACGGGGGAGGATAAGGCCGCCACGCCCCGCCTCCTCGATCGCGCCTCCCACTCGCCCCCACTCTCGCCCTTGGTTCCTGCGCCTCTCCCTCCTCCCTCGGATCCACCTCGCCCTCTCTTTCCCCTTCGCATCCGAACGCCACCGCCGCCATGGCTCCGGCCTAGCCACGGCCACTGTGCCCACCTCGCCGCTCCACTGTGTCCCCGAGGTCCGCCGTCGTCCGCTGCTTCGACTGGTGCACTCCGTTGGAGCTCGGAGCCACCGCAACGCCCACGACGCCGCCGTCTTCCTCCTCTGCTCCGACGAGCTTCGCCGCCGATTCCGCCGCACCGAGCCCTCCTCGAGCACGCTTGAGCACACCTGCAGGAGCACTGTGAGGTCCGCCCCCTTCTCCCCTCTCCTCGCGCTTCTCTTCTTGCCCCGTAGCTGCTCCCACCGTCGTGCCCGAGCTCGTCGCCACGGTGGTGCTCGCTGCCATGGCCACGGCCCGCAGAGCTCGCGGCCGACCACCCCGCCGTGCTCAGCACCTCCGCCCGCGCCCACTGCACGCGCCCGCTGCTCCTCCCGCTCCCCCTGGCGCCGTCCTCGACGGGCCAGTGCTTCGGCCGCCGCCGCGAGCTCGTCTCCGGTGAGCTCGTCGCCTCCCGCCTACTGCCGACTGCGGCAGTGGATGCGAGCGAGCACCAGCCGCCCGTAGAGCCGCTCCGCGCGGCAAGCCATGTCCCGGAGCCCCATCGCCGTCGAGCGCCCGAAGGCCACCGCCGCCCGTGCTCCATGCCGACGCCGTTTCCGGCCGCCCCGGGGACGGCCACCACCGCGGTTAGCTGCAGCTCGCCGCTCCCGTTCGAACGGCGTCGGCCGCGTCCATTTTGGCCGCCGAACGGCGAATCCCGATGCACGGCCGCACCCTCCGCCGCGTTTTGGCTCGCCGGAGCCAACTCCGGCGCCGGCCGCCGACGTGGCTGGCCTGGAGCCACCCCAGAGCCACTGCTAGTGGGCCCCATGGGTCCCGTTGACCCAGTCAGATGCTGCGTGGGCCCTGTTGACCGCTGATGCAGGGCTGACGCCAGGATGACGTCACAATTCATTTTCTGACGAATTTAGTAATTAAAACAAATTTCAGAATATTGCTGAACCTTTGAAAAATCGTAGAAAATAAACCGTAGCTCGGATGAAAAAACTTTGTACATGAAAGTTGCTTAGAACGACGAGACGAATCCGAAATCGCAGTCCGTTTGTCAGCCACACGTTCCTAGCATAGCGAACATGGAACTTTCCCCCTCCGGTCCTATGACGCCCCCGATTTGACCGTACACTAATCATGCACGCAAATGTGTACGATCAAGATCAGGGACTCACGGGAAGATATCACAACACAACTCTAAAACCTAAATAAGTCATACAAGCATTATAATACAAGCCAGGGGCCTCGAGGGCTCGAATACAAGTGCTCGATCATAGACGAGTCAGCGGAAGCAACAATATCTGAGTACAGACATAAGTTAAACAAGTTTGCCTTAAGAAGGCTAGCACAAAAGTAGCAACGACCGAAAAGGCAAGGCCTCCTGCCTGGGACCTCCTAACTACTCCTCGAAGCCGAACTCCATGTAGAATCATCCTCGGGATCTCTAGCTCCTGGACTCCAGCATCTGGTTGCGACAATCCGGTATAGAAAGGGGAAAAGAGGGAGAAAAGCAACCGTGAGTACTCATCCAAAGTACTCGCAAGCAAGGAGCTATACTACATATGCATGGATATATGTGTAAAGGGGCATATCAGTGGACTGAACTGCAGAATGCCAGAATAAGAGGGGGATAGCTAGTCCTGTCGAAGACTACGCTTCTCGACATCTCCATCTTGCAGCATGTAGAAGAGAGTAGATTGAACTCCTCCAAGTAGCATCGCATAGCATAATCCTACCCGGCGATCCCCTCCTCGTCGCCCTGTTAGAGATCGATCACCGGGTTGTATCTGGCACTTGGAAGGGTGTATTTTATTCAGTATCCAGTTCTAGTTGTCATAAGGTCAAGGTACAACTCCGGGTCGTCCTTTTACCGAGGGACACGGCTATTCGAATAGATAAACTTCCCTGCAGGGGTGCACCACATAACCCAACACGCTCGATCCCATTTGGCCGGACACACTTTTCTGGGTCATGCCCGGCCTCGTAAGATCAACACGTCGCAGCCCCACCTAGGCCCAACAGAGAGGTCAGCACGCCGGTCTAAACCTATGCGCGCAGGGGTCTGGGCCCATCGCCCTATGCACACCTGCATGTTGCGTACGGGGCTGGAAGCAGACCTAGCCCCCTTAATACAAGCGCGAGCTTACAGTCCAATGCGGCGCGCGCCACTCAGTCGCTGACGTCAAAAGAGCTTCGGCTGATACCACGACGTCGGGATACCCATAACTACTCCCACGTAGATGGTTAGTGCGTATAGACCAAATGGCCAGACTCAGATCAAATACCAAGATCTCGTTAAGCGTGTTAAGTAACCGCGAACGCCGACCAGGGCCAGGCCCACCTCTCACCTAGGCGGTCTCAACCTGCCCTGTCACTCCGCCATAAAGTAACAGTCGGGGGCCGTCAGGAACCCAGGCCCACCTCTACCGGGATGGAGCCACCTGTCCTTTCAGCCCCCTCATCAGAATCACTTGCGGGTACTCAACGAGCCGACCCGACTTTAGTCACCACATGTGTCATGTATATAATGTATATAGTATATACCCGTGATCACCTCCCGAAGTGATCACGGCCCAGTAGTATAGCATGGCATACGGACAAGAGTGTAGGGCCACTGATGGAACACTAGCATCCTATACTGAGCAGTAGGATAGCAGGTAAGGGAAACAACTGTAGCAACAATGACAGGCTATGCAACAGAATAGGATTAATCGAAAGCAGTAACATGCTACACTACTCTAATGCAAGTAGTAGAGAGTAGAGTAGGCGATATCTGGTGATCAAGGGGGGGCTTGCCTGGTTGCTCTGGCAAGTAGGAGGGGTCGTCGACTCCGTAGTCGAACTGGGCAGCAGTAGTGTCGGTCTCGTAGTCTACCGGAGAGAAGAGGGGGAAGAAACAGTAAATACAATGCAAACATAAGCATGACCATGCGTGACATGACAATGAGCGGTGCTAGGGGTGTCCTAACGCGACAGTAGGTGGTACCGGTGCAGGGGGGGAACATCCGGGAGGTATTCCCGATGTTTCGCGTTTTCGGACAAAGGGACCGGAGGGGGAAAGTTGCTAGTTCGATAGGTTAGGGAGGTGTGGTGGACGAACGGACTGCGTATTTGGATTCGTCTCGTCGTTCTGAGCAACTTTCATATAGAAAACATTTTCATCCGAGTTACGGTTTAAAAGATATGAATTTTCAAAGTTTATTTGAATTTCTGGAATTATTTATATTAAGCAAAAATGAATTATGACGTCAGCATGAGGCAATGCTGACGTCAGCAGGTCAACAGGTCGGCTGACCAGTCAAACCAGACAGGTGGGTCCAGTGGGACCCACATGTCAGCCTCTGTTAGTCTAATATTTATTTAAACTAAACTAACAGTCTAATTAGAGGGGGTGGGCCCCATATGTGAGTGACTGTTTTAGCTTAACTAAATATTTTTAATTATAAAACATTTTAATTAGTTTAATTAAGCGGCGGGGCCTGCATGTCAGTGGCACTGGGCTGCCCAGTCAGCAGTTGACTGGGTCCCGTGGGGCCCACTGGCAGTGAGCCAGGGGTGGGGCCCGGCCGGCCACGTCGGCAGGGCACCGGAGAGGGGCTCCGGCGAGCTCCAACGCGGCGGCGATGCGCGGGTGAGCTTCGGGTTTCGCCCACAGGGCATCCCCGGGGCTGTGGTTTGGCCCATTCGAACGGCCAGTCCACACCGCGTCGAATGGAGGTGGTGGCGTGGCTGGGGACGGCCGGGAACGTCGCCGGCGGCGAGGCAGGTGGTGGTGGGTTTCCGGTGAGCGGCGAACAGGGGGCTACGGGGCACGGCGAGAGCAGCAGACGCGCGCGTTGGGCCACTAGGAACCCCAGGAGCACGATGCGGCGCTCGGCCGCATGTGAAGGCGACCATGGCCACGGCGCCGAGCTCGTCGGCGGCGAGGTTCTTCGGGCGAGCTACGGGAACGCGGCTACGGGCGTCGGAAAGCTCGGGAGAGAGAGGGGAAAGAAGCGCAGGCTCACAGCGATGCTCGCATAAGACTCGGGAAGGCCGGGGTGGCGCCGGAGCGGTGGTGTCCGCCGCGGATCGACGGCAGCCGAGGCGGTGCGGAACAAGGCGATGGCGGCGCTACGGGGCTTCCCGGCTTGTTCTCGAGGGCGCAGGCGACGAACTCTTCCACGGTGGACCTCCTGGACCCGTCGGTGTGGAGGACGGTGGCCGGTGGCCGCGTGCACGTTGACGACGCGGCCATGGAGGCGCTCGGCGAGGTGAGCAGAGAGGAAACGGCGCGTGTGTGGGGAACGGGAAGGCGGGCTAGGGTTCGGCAGGGGGGTCGTGGGTGTCCTCCTTATCCTCTCTAGGGCACTCGAGAGGAGCAGGTGTCGGTCATCCGGCCGTGGCGCCGTGGGATGGCCGCCACGCCATGGCCCCTGCCTTCTCCTCTGTACAGGAGAAAGAGGAAGGCCTGTGGTGGGCTGGGCCGTGCACTATAGCACTGGGCCTGTAGTGTACAGTGTGCACTTAGCCCCTGTTCCTTCTTCTAATTTTCTGTTTTGTATTTTCTCTACCCTTTTGTATTTTAATTTAATCCAAATAAGTTTTGTTGAACACAAAACTTGTCACATAAATAATAGGCAATGTTTTGAGCTAGCACACACGATTTCAAGTGGTTTGTAAATACAAAAACATTCGTTTATTTTGAAATGGCTAATTTATTTGTTGTTGGACCACTTATTAATTTCCTAGGGATTTATCTGTGAGTCAAATGATGTTGGTACCATCATGGCAATGATTAGGGGAATTTATAGAATAGTGTGAACATTTTAGTTTTATTGTTTGAAAACTTTTGTTGTTTGCCAATAATTCAAATTAGAATTTTAATTGTTTTGAACTAACGCGAGATTAGCAACAGCAACCGAGGTGGCGTGGCATCATTAGCGTGGAATTTCTGTAGCCTAATTATCCGGGCGTCACAATTCTCCTCCACTACAAGAAATCTCGCCCCGAGATTTAAGCGGTGGAGTAGGGGGGAAGTGTTGGTAGCGAAAACCTAACGAGTATTCTCGGTCTTGGCTGCCCTTTCAAAGAGGTTGATCCCTTTCGTTGATGTCTTCATTTCTCTACTTCAAGTCACCATGATCAAGTCGGCGTCCTTTCTTCAGGATCTCCATCGTACTTACGATAGAGTAAGGGGGTATTCCGGAAGAACGGACCTCTGCAAGGTTGACTATCTGGTCGATATCATCGGGGAAGGTGGCGGAAAGTAACTCTCGAATCGAACTTAAGAAAATATCGAGAGCAAAATAAGGAGGTATCGTGGGGAAGTTTCGAGCGGGCACGCAATCGTTCGATGCCTGAAGGGTTCAGAGCAACGGGAATAAGTATCGTGTCTGATACCAAAATTGATGATCTCACGAAAGGTGGCACGTGAATTACATACGAAGCCAAGCGTGAGGAATAACCTTGGGAACAGGGGTGTACAAGAGAGTCGGGTTTCGATCCTGTGGAACTGTGGGTTATGGGCCCACCATGTGGTTTTTTTTTATAGGAGCAGTGACATCTTGCACGGTCATGATAGCAAGGCATGTCAGAGGGTAGCCTGTCAGTTATATGTCAGCAACATCGTCGGTACCAAGGGCGAGGGACGAAGAGAACCATTTTCCTGCTCGTTGAAATGAGGCGGACCATTAGGCAAAGTTCTCATCCATCGGTGGTTATCGAAATGTCACCAACAATAGTAACAGGGTCTTACTGACAGAGTTGTACACCGAGGGGTTTACATAATCAGGAGAATATTACTGCTTAGATCATATAGATCACCAGAAAGGTTAAACCAAACAATGGAAAGGAAAATATGATTATCAGATTAAACAGAAGAATGGAAAGGAAAATGTGTTTAAACACATATTTCAATGGTATATCCTTCCCAAGGACAAGCAGAGCATGATATCCATGACATGATATAATGTAGAAAACTCTTTAGGTACGGGAGAGAAATTTCATGACATTACCCATACAACGGTGTTTGGATAATTGAGCAGGAAACAATTAGCTTTGGGCTTCAAATGTTCCTGTTGAAAATCAGAGTAACATAGACATGCTTCGAGATAGCATTGACATGGTCAATAGGTAAGATCAGGCTATGGATACACAAAGGATCCATCAGGAACAACTTATAGAGTAAGTCTTACAATTTCCTCATGGAAGAATAGTTAACCTTGCTAAAAAAAGGAATTTATAACAAAAGGTCCTCCAGCCAGGTGCGTTAGGCATGACATCACCTTACCGGGTCATAAATAGGCCAATGTTATAACTCTTGGAAATATGTTCCAACCATCATATCTGACCGAGATTCAGATTTGATTGATGTCAGGATAACTCAGACTCAGGATCCCTGAGAAGAAAAGGTGCAACACAAATTGTCGAAACGACATCGAAGATTCTCGGGAGATGAACTATGGAAGCGAGTTCCGAACAAGGGTTCATAATTAAATCAAGGAGAGGTGAGGAGGTGACTGATTGACGCAACGACAATCCATTGAGATTTCCAAAAGATGGATTTCCACAACTATGTGAACAAGGAAATAACATTAGCTAGATCGAATGACTTAATGATGTATGCTCGAGGAAAACATACACAGTTAAACATTGGTTGAAATGTGCACCCAAAATATGGGCTAGGTAGCACGATCAATGTTCGAATGATGATTGATTAATCCATAGACGTAGAATGCAACTATGGACCAATAACTTCAAAGCAATAGGGTTGCTGGAAGTTTAGAAGTTATACATCACAGACCATTTGTCGGTATTTCGTTTAGAAACAACACGGGGACCAAGGAATGAACGGATATGGCGAAAGGTATCACCTGCATCAAGATATCTTAAGAGGTGGTGAAATTCTTACGACATACTTGACATAAAAGATGGTAATACTCCAAGGTAGAACATATCATAAGTTAGATAGCAAGGAAATCAAGGTACAACACAAAACACGAACAAGTTTGTGTTGAATGGAAGGCAATAAAATGGTCGATGATAAAACAAATCATCGAGGGCAAGGATGGTATTTCTCATCCAGAATTCGATAGATATCTTGGAAGAGCTCAGAATGTTGATGATGTTCACGACACATTTGTAGCGAGAATTTATGAAGAAGTAATCGATCGGCGATGACATCAAGTCAAGGGAATGATGAAGCGAAAAGTTATTGGAACCAGGGGTACGACACAAACTTGAAATCAAGCTTGTTGTTCAAGGCGAACTAATATGATGAGGAAGATCGATGTAAGCTTAGCTCATCGTCAAAAATTGTGCTTCGGGAAGAAGGACCATGTAGCACAGTTAGAATTTAGCACGATAATGATATAGCCGATAAGGCTAGGAATGACTTGAAGGTTTATTAAACTCGTAAGCAACAAGAATTACTTAGAGTTATTGAATCGGAGTGCGGAATCGATTCACTTATCGGTGTTCTCGAGTGACTAATAACTCAGAGCCCGTGGAAAATTGGAATCAGTGAGAATGTAGCACTTGATGAAGAACTCATAAGAAGTTATGCAGTTCCATGATAATCTCGAGATACCAGGGGGTAATACTCAACGACAGATCAAGGTAGAGGTTGGACTAGGGTATTGCTCTGCAGAAGACAAGTGCTCAAACTTGCACGAGAAACGGAATCAAGGAGAAACATGGTCGGAACCACGTCCACGGATACCAGATGAACTTATTACAAGGGGGTAATTATTATAAGAGAAGCTTCCATGATAGGATCTACATCGTGTCCATGGGCATGAACACAAAGGTTCCAGGTCGACTCCCACTTCTTCAATGCATAACCTTCCATTCGTCTCTCTTATTTCGATAATGACATTAGTTGTTGAAAGTTTTACCTGGTGCAATACCAGATAAGTATGTCCCGTGAAATCTTTCGGTTCGCACAGATTAAGGAAGGCATAGGTTCAACCCATCGGGGCATCATAGAAAGATATACTACAAACTTCAGGAGTAAATAACACAAGCTCAAAAGTAGAGCATGGTTGACAAAGCAGAGGATACAATTTACTAAAGGCATTATGTAGCCGAGGAAAAGCTCACCAGCTTATTTAATATGGAGGACACTGTCGGATAAAATCCAACAAAGGAACCGATGGTCCACAAGGGATCTGATGTGAGCATCGGTACTCAACCAGAGGAAGAAGAATGCAAGGAGATCTGATTATAGAAACAACTGACTAACTCAAAGTTCAAATGCAAAAGAATTATGATTTCCAAATCAGGGGGTCAGAAGCAACGCTCTGATCAAGGATGGATAAGTTGAGTAGGCTCAGGGGTACAATCGATGGCAATTTGATAGGTCGAGATCCAGCTCACGTTTAAAATGACGTCTGAGCCGGAAGAAAGAATTCTAGGATATGATTGAGGATTGCGAGCATTCGCAACAAATTGAATCAACGGACTCAAAATGATAATGACGAGATGCCAATAAGATTACGAGACTTATGGGATTAACCATAATGCAAGCAAATAAGAATTTCAAGAGCAACAGGCTCCTGAGGATTTTCGAAAGATCGAATAGTATTTTGAAGACTATTGTGGAATACTTGAACCAACTGGGGATGACCGGATACTCGGTAAGTGCGAGAATTATCCGTAGGGGTATTCAGGTGACAAAGAACAGCAAGGCAGTAAGCTCAAAGGATTCTCGGAACAACAGAGAGAATTTCGGGGTATCTTGTAATAACAAGATCAACTGGGAAACATTGTATGAATGGCGAGTATACGTGGTTATCTATAGGAGTTTATCGATGAAAGGGAATTGCAAAAGCGATGAACACAAGTCCTCGGGTTATCAGCAGAGAGTATCTTCAGGGTCTTCACGTGCAGCAGACGATCATCAGTAATAAGGGGCTCTCCGGGTGAAAGTGATAAAGAGATCCTAATGTTAGATTTAGTAAAATTCACTTAACCCGAATAGAAGAGAGATCAGAGTCCCAGAGTATAGACAAGGAGTAAAAGATCCTAATACCACCCAATGGCAACGTGGGCCCGTAAGACACACAGCCATGTTAGTAAAAGTTTTTGCAATGTCTAGACTCGACTTCGGCCAAGGAGTTGGAAAGGGGGATTCCTACAGGCAGTCGGCTCTGATACCAACTTGTGACGCCCCCGATTTGACCGTACACTAATCATGCACGCAAATGTGTACGATCAAGATCAGGGACTCACGGGAAGATATCACAACACAACTCTAAAACATAAATAAGTCATACAAGCATTATAATACAAGCCAGGGGCCTCGAGGGCTCGAATACAAGTGCTCGATCATAGACGAGTCAGCGGAAGCAACAATATCTGAGTACAGACATAAGTTAAACAAGTTTGCCTTAAGAAGGCTAGCACAAAAGTAGCAACGATCGAAAAGGCAAGGCCTCCTGCCTGGGACCTCCTAACTACTCCTCGAAGCCGAACTCCATGTAGAATCATCCTCGGGATCTCTAGCTCCTGGACTCCAGCATCTGGTTGCGACAATCCGGTATAGAAAGGGGAAAAGAGGGAGAAAAGCAACCGTGAGTACTCATCCAAAGTACTCGCAAGCAAGGAGCTACACTACATATGCATGGGTATATGTGTAAAGGGGCATATCAGTGGACTGAACTGCAGAATGCCAGAATAAAGGGGGATAGCTAGTCCTGTCGAAGACTACGCTTCTCGACATCTCCATCTTGCAGCATGTAGAAGAGAGTAGATTGAAGTCCTCCAAGTAGCATCGCATAGCATAATCCTACCCGGCGATCCCCTCCTCGTCGCCCTGTTAGAGAGCGATCACCGGGTTGTATCTGGCACTTGGAAGGGTGTATTTTATTCAGTATCCAGTTCTAGTTGTCATAAGGTCAAGGTACAACTCCGGGTCGTCCTTTTACCGAGGGACACGGCTATTCGAATAGATAAACTTCCCTGCAGGGGTGCACCACATAACCCAACACGCTCGATCCCATTTGGCCGGACACACTTTTCTGGGTCATGCCCGGCCTCGTAAGATCAACACGTCGCAGCCCCACCTAGGCCCAACAGAGAGGTCAGCACGCCGGTCTAAACCTATGCGCGCAGGGGTCTGGGCCCATCGCCCTATGCACACCTGCATGTTGCGTACGCGGCTGGAAGCAGACCTAGCCCCCTTAATACAAGCGCGAGCTTACAGTCCAATGCGGCGCGCGCCACTCAGTCGCTGACGTCAAAAGAGCTTCGGCTGATACCACGACGTCGGGATACCCATAACTACTCCCACGTAGATGGTTAGTGCGTATAGACCAAATGGCCAGACTCAGATCAAATACCAAGATCTCGTTAAGCGTGTTAAGTAACCGCGAACGCCGACCAGGGCCAGGCCCACCTCTCACCTAGGCGGTCTCAACCTGCCCTGTCGCTCCGCCATAAAGTAACAGTCGGGGGCCGTCAGGAACCCAGGCCCACCTCTACCGGGGTGGAGCCACCTGTCCTTTCAGCCCCCTCATCAGAATCACTTGCGGGTACTCAACGAGCCGACCCGACTTTAGTCACCACATGTGTCATGTATATAATGTATATAGTATATACCCGTGATCACCTCCCGAAGTGATCACAGCCCAGTAGTATAGCATGGCAGACGGACAAGAGTGTAGGGCCACTGATGGAACACTAGCATCCTATACTAAGCAGTAGGATAGCAGGTAAGGGAAACAACTGTAGCAACAATGACAGGCTATGCAACAAAATAGGATTAATCGAAAGCAGTAACATGCTACACTACTCTAATGCAAGTAGTAGAGAGTAGAGTAGGCGATATCTGGTGATCAAGGGGGGGCTTGCCTGGTTGCTCTGGCAAGTAGGAGGGGTCGTCGACTCCGTAGTCGAACTGGGCAGCAGCAGTGTCGGTCTCGTAGTCTACCGGAGAGAAGAGGGGGAAGAAACAGTAAATACAATGCAAACATAAGCATGACGATGCGTGACATGACAATGAGCGGTGCTAGGGGTGTCCTAACGCGACAGTAGGTGGTACCGGTGAAGGGGGGGAACATCCGGGAGGTATTCCCGATGTTTCGCGTTTTCGGACAGACAGACCGAAGGGGGAAAGTTGCTAGTTCGATAGGTTAGGGAGGTGTGGTGGACGAACGGACTGCGTATTTGGATTCGTCTCATCGTTCTGAGCAACTTTCATATAGAAAACATTTTCATCCGAGTTACGGTTTAAAAGATATGAATTTTCAAAGTTTATTTGAATTTCTGGAATTATTTATATTAAGCAAAAATGAATTATGACGTCAGCATGAGGCAATGCTGACGTCAGCAGGTCAACAGGTCGGCTGACCAGTCAAACCAGACAGGTGGGTCCAGTGGGACCCACATGTCAGCCTCTGTTAGTCTAATATTTATTTAAACTAAACTAATAGTCTAATTAGAGGGGGTGGGCCCCATATGTCAGTGACTGTTTTAGCTTAACTAATTATTTTTAATTATAAAACATTTTAATTAGTTTAATTAAGCGGCGGGGCCTGCATGTCAGTGGCACTGGGCTGCCCAGTCAATAGTTGACTGGGTCAACCCAGTCAACTGGGGCCCGTGGGGCCCACTGGCAGTGAGCCAGGGGTGGGGCCCGGCCGGCCACGTCGGCAGGGCACCGGAGAGGGGCTCCGGCGAGCTCCAACGCGGCGGCGATGCGCGGGTGAGCTTCGGGTTTCGCCCACAGGGCATCCCCGGGGCTGTGGTTTGGCCCATTCGAACGGCCAGTCCACACCGCGTCGAATGGAGGTGGTGGCGTGGCTGGGGACGGCCGGGAACGTCGCCGGCGGCGAGGCAGGTGGTGGTGGGTTTCCGGTGAGCGGCGAACAGGGGGCTACGGGGCACGGCGAGAGCAGCAGACGCGCGCGTTGGGCCACTAGGAACCCCAGGAGCACGATGCGGCGCTCGGCCGCATGTGAAGGTGACCATGGCCACGGCGCCGAGCTCGTCGGCGGCGAGGTTCTTCGGGCGAGCTACGGGAACGCGGCTACGGGCGTCGGAAAGCTCGGGAGAGAGAGGGGAAAGAAGCGCAGGCTCACAGCGATGCTCGCATAAGACTCGGGAAGGCCGGGGTGGCGCCGGAGCGGTGGTGTCCGCCGCGGATCGACGGCAGCCGAGGCGGTGCGGAACAAGGCGATGGCGGCGCTGCGGGGCTCCCCGGCTTGTTCTCAAGGGCGCAGGCGACGAACTCTTCCACGGTGGACCTCCTGGACCCGTCGGTGTGGAGGACGGTGGCCGGTGGCCGCGTGCACGTTGACGACGCGGCCATGGAGGCGCTCGGCGAGGTGAGCAGAGAGGAAGCGGCGCGTGTGTGGGGAACGGGAAGGCGGGCTAGGGTTCGGCAGAGGGGTCGTGGGTGTCCTCCTTATCCTCTCTAGGGCACTCGAGAGGAGCAGGTGTCGGTCATCCGGCCGTGGCGCCGTGGGATGGCCGCCACGCCATGGCCCCTGCCTTCTCCTCTGTACAGGAGAAAGAGGAAGGCCTGTGGTGGGCTGGGCCGTGCACTATAGCACTGGGCCTGTAGTGTACAGTGTGCACTTAGCCCCTGTTCCTTCTTCTAATTTTCTGTTTTGTATTTTCTCTACCCTTTTGTATTTTAATTTAATCCAAATAAGTTTTGTTGAACACAAAACTTGTCACATAAATAATAGGCAATGTTTTGAGCTAGCACACACGATTTCAAGTGGTTTGTAAATACAAAAACATTCGTTTATTTTGAAATGGCTAATTTATTTGTTGTTGGACCACTTATTAATTTCCTAGGGATTTATCTGTGAGTCAAATGATGTTGGTACCATCATGGCAATGATTAGGGGAATTTATAGAATAGTGTGAACATTTTAGTTTTATTGTTTGAAAACTTTTGTTGTTTGCCAATAATTCAAATTAGAATTTTAATTGTTTTGAACTAACGCGAGATTAGCAACAGCAACCAAGGTGACGTGGCATCATTAGCGTGGAATTTCTGTAGCCTAATTATCCGGGCGTCACAGGTCCGTCTGTCCGAAAACGCGAAACATCGGGAATACTTTCCCGGATGTTTCCCCCCTTCGTCGGTATCATCTACTGCCGCGTTAGGACACACCTCGCACTGTTCATTGTCATGTCACGCATCGTCATGCTTATGTTTGCATTGTATTTACTGTTTCTTCCCCCCTCTTCTCTCCAGTAGACTACGAGACCGACACTGCTGCTGCCCAGTTCGACTACGGAGTTGACGACCCCTCCTACTTGCCAGAGCAACCAGGCAAGCCCCCCCCCTTGATCACCAGATATCGCCTATTCTTCTCTATACTGCTTGCATTAGAGTAGTGTAGCATGTTACTGCTTTCCGATATCCTATCCTAATGCATAGCCTATCCTTGCTACTACTGTTGTTACCTTTACCTGCAATCCTACATGGTTAGTATAGGATGTTAGTTTTCCATCAGTGGCCCTACATTCTTGTCCGTCTGCTGTGCTATACTATCGGGTCGTGATCACTTGGGCGGTGATCACGGGTATATACTTATATACTATATACATGACACATGTGATGACTAAAGTCGGGTCGGCTCGTAGGAGTACCCGCAAGTGGATCTTTGTGGCGGAGCGACAGGGCAGGTTGAGACCCCCTAGGTGAGAGGTGGGCCTGGCCCTGGACGGCGTCCGCGGTTACTTCGACATAACACGCTTAACGAGTTCTTGGTATTTGATCTGAGTCTGGCCATTTGGTCTATACGCACTAACCATCTACGCGGGAGTAATTATGGGTATGCCGGCGTCGTGGTATCAGCCGAAGCCTTCGTGACGTTAGCAACTGAGTGGCGCGCGCCGCATTGGACCGTAAGCTCGCGCTTGTATTAAGGGGGCTAGGTCTGCTTCCGGCCGCGTACGCAACGTGCAGGTGTGCATAGGGCGATGGGCCCAGACCCCTGCGCGCATAGGGTTAGACCGGTGTGCTGACCTCTCTGTTGTGCTTAGGTGGGGCTGCGACGTGTTGATCTTCCGAGGCCGGGCATGACCCAGAAAAGTGTGTCCGGCCAAATGGGATCGAGCGTGTTGGGTTATGTGGTGCACCCCTGCAGGGAAGTTTATCTATTCGAATAGCCGTGTCCCTTGGTAAAAGGACGACCCGGAGTTGTACCTTGACCTTATGACAACTAGAACTGGATACTGAATAAAATACACCCTTCCAAGTGCCAGATACAACCCAGTGATCGCTCTCTAACAGGGCGACGAGGAGGGGATCGCCGGGTAGGATTATGCTATGCGATGCTACTTGGAGGACTTCAATCTACTCTCTTCTACATGCTGCAAGATGGAGATGGCCAGAAGCGTAGTCTTCGACGGGACTAGCTATCCCCCTTTTATTCTGGCATTCTGCAGTTCAGTCCACTGATATGCCCCTTTACACATATACCCATGCATATGTAGTGTAGCTCCTTGCTTGCGAGTACTTTGGATTAGTACTCACGGTTGCTTCTCTCCCTCTTTTCCCCTTTTCCTTTCTATCTGGTTGTCGCAACCAGATGCTGGAGTCCAGGAGCCAGACGCCACCATCGACGACGACACCTACGACACTGGAGGTGCCTACTACTACGTGCAGGCCGCTGACGACGACCAGGAGTAGTTAGGAGGATCCCAGGCAGGAGGCCTGCGCCTCGTTCGATCTGTATCCCAGTTTGTGCTAGCCTTCTTAAGGCAAACTTGTTTAACTTATGTCTGTACTCACATATTGTTGCTTCCGCTGACTCGTCTGTGATCGAGCACTTGTATTCGAGCCCTCGAGGCCCATGGCTTGTATTATGATGCTTGTATGACTTATTTATGTTTTAGAGTTGTGTTGTGATATCTTCCCGTGAGTCCCTGATCTTGATCGTACACATTTGCGTGCATGATTAGTGTACGGTCAAATCGGGGGCGTCACAAGTTGGTATCAGCAATGACAAAGCAAAAACTGCATCCTGAGGACTATGTTAGTGATTTTTTAAGAAGACATTATATTTTGAGACATACAAAGAAATTATATACCCTGTCCCTGGTCCAGATTGCTGGCCTCAATCAAACACACCAGACATTGAGCCTCCTGTTTTTAAAGAAAAGGCAGGGAAAAAACAAACTGCAAGGAGGAAAGGGCAGTTTGAAGTTCCAGGTCCAAGAGATAGTAGTGGGATGGGGACTATAACATGTAGTAACTGTGGGCTAGAAGGACACAAGTATACAAGTTGCCAGAAGGCTCTGAGGCCTAAGCTTCAGATGAGGAAAAACAAACATCAGGTAATTACATGACTTACAGGTTTCCTTTTTCCATGGTATTTACCTCACTAAATGTGTCCTGGTTCTTGAATGCAGGAAAATAGGGCAGTTTATGCAGATACACCAGCTGCACCAGCTCAAGGCCATGCTACAATTGGAAGAAGAGCCAATCCTACTCCAGGACCTGCTGCAACAGCAAATAGAGCATCACATTCTGCTCCAGGACCTTCTGCATCAGCACCAGCCCCTGTTGGTACATCCAGAAGGGGCAGGCCTGCAGGTAGAGGGAGAAATTCTGGTTTCAGTGCACCAAGATCTGCCACAACTTCTGCACAAGGTTTGGCAGGGACCAAAAGGAAGAGGTATCCAAGCTCCAAATTGAAGGGCTACTTCTATGCAAGTGGTAACTAATGGTAAGTCTGAACTTAGTTTCTGAACTTTTCTGAACTTAGTTTCTGAACTTAGTTTCTGCACTTGTCTGAACTTGTCTGAAACTGAACTTGTCTAAGATGGGCCTGCTGCCCTGTTATGCTTTATTATTTTGGGCTTGGCACTGGGCTCGGTTATTGGATCTCTCTGCCCCCCTCCCAAGCCTGCCATTCTGTCTACAAAAGACGCAGCGATCCTACAACCTCTTTCCCCTAACCCTAAACCTAGCCGCCGCGGAAGCACGCGGACCCTAGTTCAGCCAGAGATGGATCCAGCATTAGGAGAGCTAGTGGATGACCATGAGGAGGTTGATAGGGCTGCTGCGAGGGCCAATCGCAGAGCGCACGCGCTGGAGCGACGGCGGAGGTTGGCTGCCAGGATTATGGCAGAACGCAACGCCAACGATGTCAAACAGTTCAATGAGGCGTTCCCAGAAGGAACGCACATCACGGATGACCTTGTCATCTGGTGGGCAAGAGACAGGGCAAGCTTCCATCGATTCCAAGTAACAAGGACTCGGTGGACTAGGATGTTGGCTACGTTCGAAGGAGGATTAGTTCTCTGCATGTTCTCTGCATGCTCTGTGTTTTCTGTTTATGTATGTCTCTGAACTTATTTCTTCCTTTATACTGCATTTGCGTGCACTTATTGTTGTTACTTCTGAATGTTCAGAGCGGCGTCATCTTCGTCGTCTGCAGAGTGAGAGAGCATGCAACAATGGAGATGCAGCAGCAAATTCTCGTCATCTTCGTCGTCTGTATTAGTACTATGTTTGCTTAAATCAGCTCGAACTATCTATGTTTTATGCGTTTTCATGCGTGGTACTGAATGTTTCGTCTCTGTCTATGTCTGAATCTGGTTAAGGATCATGCTATCTAAGCACTGCTGAATGTTTCTAAATTTGGTTTAAATTTGGTTACATTCCAACCTAACTTTCACTTTCCCGATGAGAAATGGCAGCAAATTATCACAAGTTTCAACACACTGAAACTGTGAACATTAAATACAACACATCTACCACCTGTAAAGACTAGTAAAATCTCCTCACTATTACTACTCCACTGCCACACAACACCTCCCCCCACTTAACTCCCCCACCTCACTTCTGCCGCACCCACAACTACTCCTCCTTTCCCTAGCTCCAACCATGGCTGGTTCTTCCTCTTCCCCTTCCCCAGACCCATGGCTAAACCCATTCCCAACTGGCAAGGGATGGGTTGCCATGCTTCTTGGTTCAGCACGCGGCGACCAAGAACTCTTCCTCGACTACATGAAGGTCGCCATGAGGTACACCAGCGCTATTGGGCTGGTAGATGCAGCAGAGGAAGTGAGGAAGAAGGCGACTAGCGAGGAGAAGCAGCGCATGGAGCAGCGCTATGGAAACCCAGGTAAGGTGGTCATGCCCATCGACATTCTCCTATTGGCAATGAAGGAGGCCGACTCCGGCGATGCTGGGCAGAGGCAGCGGTGGGCAGACCACCGCTATGTCGCTCCAGCACAAGCTACATCAAATGCAAACGCAGCAGAGGTGCACGAAGACGACGACCTACAGATCGTCGCACAGCCAGCTGTGCAGGCTCGCCGCCGTCCTCCTCCCATCATCATCATCGATGAAGACGAAGAGGAAGAGGAGGTGGAGGTGCAGCCAAATCCCACCCAACTGAAGCAAGAGGTACGACGATTCGGACGCTTAGCAGGACAGACAACTAAGTGAATCTGAAACTATAAGTTTCAGATTCAGTTTCGTCAGTAGTTGAACTACCTATGTCAGTTTCGTCAATTGAACTACCTATGTCAGTTTCGTCAGTGTCAGTAATCTTCAGTTTTAGCAAGTATTGTGCTATCTATGTAATGCTACCTATGGTGCCTCCTATGTGAACTACCTACCTTTGTTCAGTGTTATCAAGTTTGTGCAATCTGTGAAATGTTACAACAAACTTCTCAGGACCATATTGCAGGTAGGATAAAAAAGACAGATAGAAACTGCAGCAGGCTTAGATAATAAGGTTCTTAACTTAGCATCAGGGCATTAAAGATAACATCATCTTAGAGCATTACAGATCAGGGCCATAACAGCACCCCACACCACAACCAAAATGATCTGAAACCATAGGCAGTTCTTAGGCTTAGGCAGTTCATTAGCTAATATTAGTACTGAGATGCATATTTGCATCAGATGAGATGCATATTTGCATCAGACTCCTTCATTGCTAGGCCAGTTATATATAGAGGCCTCATATTTACTTACCAACCATGCCTAAAAAATCACTCCTCCATGACAACTTCTTTGATCTTGTCCAGCTTTTCCTTGGACCCATGACCAACCTTCAGTACCTCAGAAATGACATGCTCCAGCTTCTTCTTCTCTTCTTTAAGGAGGTCTCTCTCCACTTGTATCTCCTTCATGGCCTTCCTAGTGTTTTGAATGATATCAGCTTGACTCTGCAGGATGCACCTCTGTTCTTTCTTCAGCTTAAGCTTCTCCATTTGAACCTCAATCTTTGCCTGCTCCTCAAGCTGATGCTTCTTCTCCTTAAGTTCATGGCTTGTGTAATCCATGTCATGGGATTTCTGCCCATCCTGGTAATCAAACAGCTTGGATACATCATCCACAAGCTGACTGTACTGATTGGCAAGAGAATCCAGCTCCTTCTTCAGTTTCTCAACCTCTATCCCATGAGCTTCTTTGTCTTGGACTCTACCAAGGTTCTCCTCATGATACATATCCCACAGCTTGGTTAAACACCTCTGCAGAATTACTGGCCAAGGGGCATCTACCCACTCCAGAACACCACAGTTCACACCATCCTGAAAATGCAGTAAAATATTAATGATAACTAAATCCAGTAAAATTCAGTTACAGAATTCATACATACATATCAATGTTTGTCTGAATGCAGTAACAAAGAAATTCAGTTAGACCAATTTTAGATGTTGCCTAGATTCAGTTCCTATCATAGATTTAGCTAACACATGAACACCACACCAGCTTTGTACTTCAGTTTTCAGTAAACAGATACTGAAACAACAAGAATATCAATGTTGTTTGCACTATGTACCACCAAATTAATCTACACATGAAAACCACTAACAATAGTTGCTCTTACCATAGTAGCACATCCAATGAATCTCCTTCCAGTGTCAGTCCCTTCAAATGCCACAAACCTGCCTGGTCTCTGCCTGTGCAGGATGCACTTACGGTCAGATTCAACCACAAGCCCACTGAAACTTGGATCTATCACCGTGTCAGGAGTTTGCTGCAGTACCAACCCCATATATATCAGCCACAACACCTCACACATAAGAACTACATGGAAGAGCAAAGTGAGCTCAAACCCTAACCCTAACCCTAGCATAGGAGAGAACAGAGTGAGCTCACTTACAAAATACTCCATTTGCATGCTGCTGTACTCATCCATGTACTCGTCATCGTCGGCGTCGGATGTCTCGTTGCTGTTGGGCCAGGAAGGCATCCTCGCGCCGCCGTGTCGCAGTCGCCGGAGGAAACAGAGGAAGAAGAGAGCTCGGGGAGAGGAGTGAGTGACTCATGGTTCGCTCGGTCGGCCGGCCGGTCGGTCGTTTTGACCTAGCCCCTGGCTGGTTCCGACCGAGCCGGGCCACTAACGGCCGCGAGCGGGCGTCCGTTAGCCGTTAGGGCCACCGTCGGCCTGCCATGTGGGCCATCCCTGTCAGTTAAGCGGTTAAAATGGCTAAATGGACGATCAACACGACTTGGTAGTTTTTTGCCACAAAATTTGAAATTTTCGGTAGTTATTAGTCACTTTTTTGAAAGTGGTAGTTCTGTGGGACGGATACCCCTAATGTGGTAGTTTTTTGTCAAATACTCTCAAAATGCCCTACTCGTTGAGTTGAGACAACATAATCGATGGTGACATTTTAGCAGAATAAACACTCGTAGTTCATGCTAAATATTACTCACTCCGTTCCTAAATATAAGCATGTACAGAGCAAAACGGGTGAATCTACACTCCAGAATGCGTCTGTATACATCTATGTGTCATTCGTATTGAAATCTCTAAAAGGTCTTATATTTAAAAACGAATGGAGTTGAACAGAAAGGTCGGCCTGAAGGGGTGGTTGACCATTGGGGGTCGTCAGTTTCTCTTTAGATTTTCTAAAGAGAAGGACAATGGCCGAAAGTCCTATTCTGATCCCGAGCTTAAATGCACTCTTATGAACAGTAAAATCGAATAAAGTAATTACAAAATTCAAATAAAATATGATGTTTTTGGTAGACTTTGACAGATGTATTATATGCTTACAAAATTTTAGCCCGAAATGACATTCGTGAAAGTCGTGGCAAAAAAAACAAAATCGGTATTTCAAAATATTTTCAAAACTAGCATTTTTGAAGCATCGAATATATTTTTTTGCCATGACTTCCACAAATATCATTTTGTTCTAAAACTTTTCAAGCATACAAAACATTTGTCAAAGTTTACCATGAAAAAAGTTATTATTTTTTGATTTTTACTATTTTTTATTTTACTGTTCATCATGGTGCATTTGAGCTCGGGAGCATATACTCCACGTCCGACAATAGCAAGGCATGTCGATATATCTTAGAGTTGATTTTTTTTCAAGGATACGTCAAAGTTGACGTATCGAGATCATAGATAGAAGGCGCCAAGATGGCGAAACAACCAATTACAAAGAGTCCACGGCCGCATGGGCCAACACACACCTCATGCTAATTACTCGCTACTCTCCACCCTCTCTACCCTAACCGAGAGCGATCCCGGCTGCCGTAGCAGTGATGCAGCCCTCCAGTTCTCCCCTTCCGTGTCGATCGCCTCGAGCACCACGTCGACGGAAGGTAGAGCGCCCTTGAACACGACGTCGTTTCTATGTTTCCAAATTGTCCATGCCACCAACGTGATCACCGTCCAAGCTTCCTTCCTCATCCTCGTCTCGACATTCAAAGAAGTCCACCATTGAACTAGCTTCGCTCCGTGGGTTGGGGTCCATTGGGGTTTTCCCCAATTGCCTGTGATGGCCGACCAAACCTGTCTCGCAAACACGCATCCAAGTAGTATGTGGTCAATCGTCTCTGGTTCCTGGTCGCATAGTGGACAGGCCGGCGGGTGCGGCATCAAGCGCCTCTGCAGCCTGTCAGCCATCCAGCATCTCCTCCTACCAGCAAGCCACGAGAAGATCTTGCGCGTGTTCAAAGCCCGTGACTTCCAAATTTGTACAGCACCAGCAGCTTCAATCCGTCCGGCGAAGTGTGCGCGATAGGCAGAGCGTGCCAAGAATAGCCCATTTGAGCGCCATATCCAGGTGATGCTGTCCTGTATCCCCACCTCCACCTGGACAAGTTGCATCCGGTCCACCAGAGTGAGAAACTCCTGTATTGCTTCCGCGCCCATATTTGGCGACACGTCCTGCCCCAACCTCTTGCGACCGCCTGTCCCACGGTTCTCACCTTGATCGCACTTCTCTTTGCAGCTTTGAACAGGTGTGGCATGATATCCTGTATGCGTCCCTCTTGCAGCCACCAGTCCGTCCAGAATAGAGTGGATTCACCGTTCCCAATGGTGCATTTGGTGATTGCCTTGTATATAGCCATCGAGTCCGACGAGACCTGAATGTTGAATTCTGTCCATGGCCTATCCATATCCGTCCTGGCCAACCATGGCCATCGTGCTTGAAGAGAGGTGTTGAGCAGTCGTAAGTTGGGCACCCCCAGGCCACCATATTCCTTGGGTGCGCAAACTTGATCCCACACCATCTTAGAGTTGATTAAGTCTAGCTCGGTCGAATAACAACATTATGCGATGCATTTACAATGCAAAACCAAAATAGATTTTTCAAGGGGTGTAGCCAAGCACACCAAGAACTACAAGGCGTCGTAACATCAGATAGGAGAGTAAGGCAAGCTGAAGGAACCGAGGAGACTTGTGCATGTGTAAAACGGTGAAGGCTCAAATATCATATTCACAACAGTCAATTTGTGGTCCTCTCACGGAGAATGTCGTTGCGCCCCTGCAACCTGCCGACTTGCCTTGGATTATGTACTTCCGTTTGACACCTATTTCCAATGCTACCTATTCCCATTCGCGATACTCTCTTTTGTGATGTTGTTAGTATCAAGATTACCGTTAACCACCATGGTGTTCACTTCAATCAAACCCACTTCCGCTTGCAACTCAGACCTAGGCTACAGCTACACACTGCTGGGGAACAGGGCCAGGCTGGTAAAATTGTGGACCCTGTGCCAAACTAAAAAAGGAGGCCCTATCTCAATAAAATGAACTAATGAGCAATTATAATGTATATGATATAATGTATTACATAACAATTGGATATATAAAAAATCATACATATTCATACGGCAACAGATACCAATTGGAGATTATGCGTCAATGTTTGAAAATAGGAATTAGGATAATAGGAGTAGAATTAGGAGTACAATGAGGGCTGTCCAACGTATATACTCCATCCGTAAATTAATATAAAAGCGTTTATAATACTAAAATAGTGATCTTAACGCTTTTATATTAGTTTACGAAAGGAGTACCGTATACAAGAAGCAATTTTCCTCCCTGAGAACGCGAATCACAATAACTAGGTATTACGTGACTTGTAATTTGATCTTTATGATATGAATGAGACACGTATTACCATACAAAAAAAAGATACATACCATATTGATAACACAATAGCTAGCTAGCAGATAGCTAGAGTCCCAATAGATATATCATCGAATCACAATAACTAGAGTGATAAATCACAATAGCTAGCTAGCAGATAACACTAATTCTCTCATGACATGGGTGACATGGGTATATCATCGAAAATTCCTCTCTGAGAACCTGAGACTACGAGAGAAAAAATCAATGGATCATGGATGCGAACCAATGAGGGGTGTAATTCCTGTACCTGTTACCGTGTCGCCCGTCGCGGCGTCTTCGGATCTAGATGCGAACCGAGATCCCGCGCCGTTCAGTTTCCTCTGAATGCGATCGATCCGTGCCTCCTGCCATCAAGGGGGTTCAGTTTCCATTGATCTGGATGCGATCGATCCCTGCCTTCTGCCGTCGAGGGAGATCTGGACTTGATCTGGATGCGTTCGGTTCGTCATTCCGTTTCCTTTCCCAGTCGAACCTGCGTCCTGCCATCGAGGCATCGATCAAAAACCGATCGAGTAGGCTGCCTGGGACGGGAGATGGTCGAGGCTTACTCACGCGCCAGCGCCAGCGCCGAGCGGCCCAGCCATGCACGACCCTGTGCCCATCCCATGAAAAATAAATACACAGGCCTATAAAATGTTTGGGGCCCCCAAAATTTATGGGCCCTGTGCGGACCGCACATTTTGTACAACTATGGGCCCGGCCCTGCTGGGGAATTTGGATGGCTCATGCCTCAGCGGTAGAAAAGTGACCAGGAGAGTATCCTACATCTATATAGACTAGCCAACTTAGCATTAATGTCTACTCCCTCCGTTCCAAAATAGATTACTCAACTTTATACTAACTTTGTACTAAAATTAGTACAAAGTTGAGTCATTTATTTTGAAACGGAGGGAGTAGTTCTATAGAGGACCAAAATATATTCATTCATTGCACACATTACCGTCTCCGTGCTTTGGATGGTTCAGATGTGTAAATTGAAGTCATCAGAAAAGGACATACTCCAACCTCCAACACGATGCAGCCACATATGCCTCTAGCAGTCTTAGTGATTCCTTTCGAGTCAAAATGCTATTTATTATCAATGTATCAATATAATGGAAATACAAATATGAATGTGCATATAATTTTTTGTCAGAAACCTTATCAAATATCATAACAAATACAATCAAATTCAGGCTCACCTCTTTGACTCGAGGCATTTTCTGAGACTTGTGACAAGTCCTCGCATCCCAAATAACCTGCATGACAAGTTCCTCTAGGATCTCCTTCAGAACATCCACCGCGCTTTTGTCCGCCGTACGAATCCAAGCCCATGCTTTGTACGGACAGACCACGGTGTCGCTCTCGTACACCTCCCTGGCGACCAATGTCTTGCCCGACCCTCCTAACCTGATACGACTCCTGGTGGTTTTGAACCATGTATTGTCTGAACTACGTATCGTCCTCGCTTTAGCGTATTTGGCCGAGCTTGTTTTGTAGTAGTATGAGATGTTCAATTACTTTTCGTTATATGGGAGGACTATTTGTTTTTATTCTCATTTTTTTGAAAAAGGGAAAGACCCCAGCCTCTGCATCATCATAATGCACACTTGTGTTTCAAACACTTAATTCTAACTTTTTTAGAAAATGAGGATGTACCTCTGGCCTCTGCATCTGGACGATGCATGCCGCCATATTATTAATTATTCACAAAGACCATACAAGGTGATACATCAATAAGCCTGAAGCCACCATCTTGGCAACACCGTTGCTACTCCTATCCCCATGATAAAGGCGTGCCGAACGTCCGGGCCTAATACCAAACGGACATCGCACCAAAGCCTAACATCTAAAGTCGGGTGTCCCATCCAAACCACTACCTGGATTGGGTCCCACACCGGTCTGGCACACTCCCAGTGAGCACCGCACGCTGCAAGGGCCGTCACCTCCATCTTTCCTCGGTCCATCCTCAGAGCATAACTGATGCACCAACCTTGCCAGGCCTCTCCACCATCAACGCCACCATGACGCCAGACAGCTTCCTTCTCTTGCGCGAGTCCATCTCCTCGCATCAGACGCGAGACTCCACAGCGCTACACCGCTGAGAACCGCCACCATCAATGTGGAAGATGAAGCACCGCTCCACAAAATACGCCGTCCTCCGGTCTCTCGAGCCCGTGTGCACCTCCAAGAATGACGCCCCCAAGGGGAAACGACACCAGAGAGCTGCCGTCATCCGATCTACTGATCTAGGGTTTCCCCCGGAGATAGCAGAGAGTGGCCTTGAACTTCTCCACGGCGATGCCTCCGGGAAGGGAACGACGCAGACAGCGTCGCCATCGCCGGCCTTGGCAATAGCCAATAGCAGGTTTTCACCCAGATCTGATCGAAGACCTCCATCTCTCGTGCACGGGCTGCCGCCATCCCTGTCGGGATCTCAACGAAGACTCCAAGGAGTGGATCGGCGCCGCGGCGTCGTCGTCGTTATGGCCGCCGTCGCCGGCCAAGGGTTTCCCCCGATCCCAAGAGCCCCACCATCCAATCACCGTCCACCACCCGGATCCGGCGAGCAAGGCCACACCGAAGCCCAGATCGAGCGGGATAAGGTGAGGGAGATGAAGCTGGCGCAGGTCAATCCAGATCTGGCGGTCGGCCGACAAAATCACAGCCGCCATGAGATCCCACCACCGGGTCCTCGCCACCCACGCAAGCCGAGGAAGACCGGCCACACACCCGCAGCCACCCTCCGTCAGGGAAGGCGCCGCCCACCTTGACCGGGGCCGCCACCCCGGCACACCAAGCTCTCCGCGCGAGGAGCAGCCAGCCCTGCCGCCACCTTCCTCGACGCCGCGCGGGCTTGCCGGCGGCTATCTCTGGTGGCGGCGAGATCTGGAGGGAGGGAAAAGGGGGCCGACGGCGCTAGGGTTGGGGCCGCCTAAGTTGCCCCAGAGGAGAGACGCGGGGGCAGGAGGAGCGACGCTAACCACAAGCATGGCAATGGTAGGTGATTTAGTTGTGCACATACCAAAAGCAGTTTCCGAACTACATGCTCCAAATTCATACCAAATGTTAGCAAAGATTGGCCCGAAGGGGTGGTACCTGGTTGAGCAAGTCCTCTTCTGTTTTTTTTAAACAATAATAAGTCATGCTAGTATTTCTCAAAGTTAGTTATATCCAGATTGGCTGAATTACAGCACTATGGGGATTTAGTTACAATGCATGAATGCAAAACCAGCAAAGACTTTCATCGAATTCTTGATGTGCTTTGAAAGCCACAAGACGTGGCAACGACCATGTGGCAGAATACGACAAGCAGCAGAAGGAGACACGTGCTTGTGTAAACTGTTGAAGGCTTGAACATCATATTCATAATGGTTACCTGTTCCTCATCTGGCACAGAGGGCCTCTACAACCTTCCACCTCGCCGGCTGGCCCTGAAACGACAGATTCAGTGATGTGTTTTGACACCCTTTCCCAACACCACCCATTCCTCTTGTTACTCAAACCTAGGTTGTCATGCATACTGCTCCTATATACTCCCTCCGTTCCTAAATATAAGTCTTTTAAGAGTTTTTAATATGGACTACATGCGGAGTAAAATGAGTGAATCTACATTCTAAAAATAAGTCCATATACATCTATATGTAGTTTGTATTGAAATCTTTAAAAAAGACTTACATTTAGGAACGGAGGGAGTACTATATATATGCATATATATAGGCTAGCCAACTTAAGTGTTCCCGTCTGATTTTACTAGAGAACTCAAATATATTGCTTTATTACACACATCATTGTCTCTGTACTTTGGATGGTTCAGATGTATAAATTGAAGTCATCAGTAAAGGACACAAGCCTCTGCAAATATCGTGGTGAACAAATAGTACCCGTCTATACAGTGCCCTAGACAGGCCATACTGAAAAATTGGCTGCCATTGTTTGGTTTGTTGCAACGCACTGTGAATGGAGGCATCAAGGATAGATAAAGGAAAATTGTTAAAACAAAATATAGAAAACACCAGAACATACTGCCGATACATGGGATGGAACACATCAACACAAAGCATAACATGAATAAACCAGCCATGCTGACCGGAAATCCCTAACTAATTCAGCAACAAGGACATGTCATTTGCCCCTGAACGAACCCAACCCAGAAAGCAAAATTACACAAGTGAGGGATGTGATGTGATACAAACTTGCGAACGAGAATGAAAAAAACTACTCGAAAACCAGAGCCACCAGAGCGACCAAAGCCAAGCTCACGGCCGCTCCGCCGCGCCCCCTAACTGACCACCCGCCGGCGCTGTGCTCCAGCGGCTGCCCCCCGCCGTTCAGCAGCTGGTTCTGCTGCTGCCCGAACACCCCCTGCCCTTGCCCATGCTGCCCCTGCCCCTGCCCCTGTCCGAACGGGAGCGGGCCATGGCCGCCGCTGATTGGCGCCACCGCGCCCGGCACCGTCGGCGGCGACGCTCCCAGGGGAAGGTGGTGCGGGTGCGGCGTGCCGTGAGGTGGTGGCGAGAATGACATGTTGTCGTCGCTCGATGAAGCTGGTGGCGTGGCGATGCCCGCGCCGGGAGATGGCACGAGTGGGGGCGTGTCGACGGGTGGCGATGGCGTCTGAGGCGGGACAAAGGGGGTCGGAGGAGCTGGAGGTGGTGACGAGTGCGGAGGCTGGTCCGGCGACTCGGGGATAGGGTGCATGTCCGCCGGCGGTAGCGACGAGTACAGAGGCTGGTCCGGCGTCTCGGGGTTCGGGTGCATGTCGGCCGGCGGTGGCGACGAGTACAGAGGCTGGTCCGGCGTCTCGGGGATCGGGTGCATGTCCGCCGGCGGGGGAGGCAGCTGCAGGTCCGGCCAGTCCGTTGACGGGTCAAACGGAGGAGGCGGCGGTGGTAGCGGCAGGTCAGGCAAGTCGGCCGAATCGTCGTCGTCGTCGTCAGCTGGCGGTGGCGGCGGCAGCATCTGGTCAGGCGACGTGTCAGCTGGAGGCGCCGTTTGGTCTCCGAAAGTGAAGCCCGAGCCCCACGGACTGGCGAGAGTCGACGCCGCCGCCGGAGGCGTCAAGGGCTTCTCGCCGGTGGCCGACGGCGGGGGGAGCGCGTCCTCCATCGAAGGCGACGACACCGGCAAGGCCGCGGCGCCGCACCTCCGCCCTGTCCACGGCTCGTCCCTCGTCCTCCACACCGTGACGCCGTCCCTGCTGACGATCCTCATGTCGCCGGCGCCGTCGAGGCTGAGCATCGCGGGGTCGGAGTCGACAGCGGTGTCCCACAGCGAGTGCCCGCCGGCGAACAGCTCGAGCCCCACGGGCGAGAAGGCCAGGTCGCAGGTTTCGGCGCCGCCCACCGGCGTGCAGTCCGACTCCCACACGCTGCTGGTCCCGCCGCCGCCCCCCTGCTGCTGGACGACCTCGACGTAGCACACGTCCCCGCTACCGCCATCGCCCACGGCGGCGCGGCGGAGGTACGCGGCGAACGACCCGGAGGGGGACGCGAGGAAAGGCTGCGCTGCGCTCTGGCCGCCGTCATCGGCGTCGGCGAAGGCGGCCGGCGCGACGGTGGCGATGATCTGCTGCTCGGTGGTCCTTGCGATGTAGCTGGAGGAGACGGCGACGGCGCCGCCGGAGAAGCGCAGCAAGAGCAGCACTAGGATCGCAAGGTAAGAGGAGGCCATGGCGATGATGGTGAGATGGTGTGAGGAGCATGGCGATGGGTGGTGTAGGGTTTTAACGGAGGTGGAAGAGGGTTTGGTGCGAGCTCAGTTTGTGGAGTGGTAGTAGGAGAAAGGTGTGAGTTGCATGGAGTGGAGAGCATCTTATTCATAATCCAGCTTGGGATATGATTTCAAATTGAGATGATGGATCGAGTCAGAAGGATTTTTTGGGTGTGCTCACCTGTTCCAACAGTTAGGGCATTAGGTGCATTGGAGGTCTCTAACCTTGCTGCCACCTCCCATTTGAAAAATTAACACAGAACAATTCAGTATACAGCTAGTAGTGTTACTCTGCTATCAGAATGAAACTACTCCCTCCGATCATCCATATTACTCCCTCCGTTCCAAAATAGAGAACTTGTCAATGATACTAAAGTTGTACTAAATCGTATATAAAGTTTTACTAAATCGGCGACAAGTAATGTGTATAAAGTTGCACTAAATCGTACGAAGTTGTTCTAAATCAGCAACAAGTAATGTGATTCGGAGGGAGTATTACTTTCAGTCAGCAGACGGTCAAACTGTTGGTGACAACCTACCCAGGCATGAGTGATGCATGGTCAGGAAAAACTTGTGTGTGAACCATATATGCATTGGAAAAGTATGATACTACACGAAAATGTCCTTCAACAGCATGCAGCATGCAACCACACATGTCCCTCACAGTGAAAATACAACACCATAGCGAAGCGTTCCATGGCCCGCTGCGCAGGCGCCAAAAGCACCGAGAGGACTAACCGGAACATGGTCGTCGAAAATAAGATGCGCAACTTCCATGTCCAAGTGCACCAAATGATTTCACGAAAATTTTCAGGAGCTTACAGGTGTACAGTTTACTACAGTTCAGTAAGGGAAATCGTTGCAGACAACAACACTGATGATCTTTGGATATCGCATTAGGAAAATCGCCGTGCTAGTTGCTACATAAATCCAAAGTAGAAACACTTCAGTTCTCAAACTATGCTGCATCATTCTACAAACACTAATCTCCATGGATCGTGTAGCGCTCCCACTTCTTAGTCGGGTCATAGATCTGCAAGGAAGGAAATACAAGTGGTTACTTGTCTGAACAAATTTGCCGACAATGCAGACAGATCATCCTGAAGTGAATGAAAAGATAAAAGGGTCGGTGCCAAACCTCCCATCTCGAGGCCGGGAATATGTGTTTGTTCTTCTCGTACCAGTGCCTCTCCACAACCTTCCCCGCATGAGACTGCAACCATCAAGCATGAGATTATTAGACATTTGGATTCTGGAATGCCACGTGTGGACACCAAAAATAGAAGAGATTGGTAAGTCACCTCATCCTTCTCTTTTGTTGCATCAGCAATGGTACGCACATCCTCATGAACATCAAAGTGGAAAAGCTGGAAACAGAAATCACCGTCAGCGAATAAACTCCTTAGATGGTGAAGAGTTTATCTAGAAAACCAAAAGGTTCTTGTGTGGTTGAACAGGAACAAGTGTTACAACATTCTTAAGTGAGTTATAAATACACTAGATCAAAGACAGCACATAAGATATTAATGATCTTTGATGATAAGTGATAGAAAAACGGTGAGCAGTTATAAGATAACAATGATGCAGGCCAGAAACTCAAACATATACGAGACACGTATCAGCTTGCATATATCAATGTTATAAAATCTAGGGAAAGCTCCAGAATAATCAACATACTAAAGGAAAGAGAAAAAAAAGTAGTAGTGAAAGAACAAGAATTACCGGTCCACTCTTGCCCCTTGCTTTATTAATAATTAACTCGTAGAAGCTGTGTTGCTGTCAAATCAAAATAACAAACATGAAACAGGAACACAATAAAACTTACTAAAGCAAAACAAAAAGCGCAACTTATTGGGGGACAAACTCAAACTTTACATACATGAGGGATAATGAGATCTTCCTTCACATAGAGTAGGTTCTCAACTGATGTTGTCCGTACTTCACGGAACTCCGGAGCAAGCTGCTGCTGAACAGCCCTCAAGAATTCTCCAATAGAGTCACCTTTACGCACCTGGGGGTGTAGAAGGATTTGTTTGAAATGTACAGTTCACATCTTCAGAACAATCAAAAGAGGAACAAATTTTCCAGCGTTAGAAATGCACCTGGATAGCTCTCCTGTGACCAGTACCATCCCAGTAACTGTAAGTGATTGAAAGAGGTTCATCTGAAACAGGGATATGTTTGTTTATTCAGTTCTGATACAAGAATAATCCAAAAGAGAAAGATACACATTAGATTAAAAGGTATTATGCTATCAGAATGTGGCAGTACTTTTGATCAATTCTTGCTCACGCGACCACTGCATCTTCAAGCGTTCTCGCTCTGCTTGTTCCTCTGCCTCTCTCTCTCTGAAGTATCATTCTTAGCAAACAGCTTGAGGGTTAAACAAAGCTGGAAACCGACAACCAACGCTCCAAGGAATCATAAACTAAAAGATATACCTGTCAGGTAGAAAACTTGTCTCAACTGTGGGATCCTTTCCAAGTTGTTTCTTCTGAGTTTCTTCTGTAATGAATAATGAGCAAAATATTCATACACTGATAATTCATAAGTAGTTCAAAGGGTCTATGCATAAAGAAACAGTGCCGATAGGTCAATACATATCCCAGGGCACTATGAGCACAAACAGTGAGACTGTAAATAAAGAGAACAAATCATGTTCCGTGGCTATCACCAGGAACCGACCATTGGCTTTGTCTAGTCTAGGTTCAGTTATTTCCAACTTTCCATGCAAGGCCATCTACACACAACTTTCTATGCAAAAACTCAGGACATGACAACAAGGTGATGTTGCAGCCTACAGTGGAACCAATCAAATGATTGCTTTGCCTCGTTAGCACTTGAAAACAAAGTAAATTGCAAAGAAGTACGTGCGGCTGAAAAAAACTATTGGTCCACAAGAGTTAAAACCTTGCAGATTCACAAAAAAAACGTACAAATAGAACACCACGAATATTGCAAAGAATGGAGGTCGAGAGAAATCAGTGCACATTTTCACTTCCAGAGTAAGCATTACCATACCAGGTATAGATTTCAAAATTTTATGTGGAAGACTAAATACCAATCAAG
Source organism: Triticum aestivum (assembly GCF_018294505.1). Classification (NCBI taxonomy): domain Eukaryota; kingdom Viridiplantae; phylum Streptophyta; class Magnoliopsida; order Poales; family Poaceae; genus Triticum; species Triticum aestivum. Next base: position 425,640,186 of record NC_057808.1, on the reverse strand, counting down.
TAAGATCCAAAGCAACATTTCATTTAGAATGTAGTATTATCATACAAAAATTCCATCATGTTGTATACTACTATTCCAATTCATTAACATATAGATTATAGCCGGTCCCAAGCCCGGTAAAGGAGGAGGGTTGTGATAGGCTTGGCGAGCCAACGTAAAAACTAGCCAGTCCCATAGGTATGAAACCCATTTGAGCGAGAGTAGTACTAGGATGGGTGACCTCCTGGGAAGTCCTCGTGAAAGGGTTTCATATCTAAGGGTTGTGGTAGGCTTGGCGAGCCAACGTAAAAAGTAGCCAGTCTTTTGGGTATGAAACCCATTTGGGCGAGAGTAGTACTAGGATGGGTGACCTCCTGGGAAGTCCTCGTGAAAGGGTTTCATATCTAGCCTACCCCAACTTGTTTGGGATAACAGGCTTCATAAGGAATAAGTATAGGTTATAGCAACATAGGGATCGTCAACAATGAGTTGTTAAAACGAAAGAATGACTGGTCTAATTTGAATACTAAGACACAACACCAATTTGTGAGCAGACGAGAGCAACACATACAAAGGAATGACATATGTACTATTATTAAATGAGATTCATCTACAATGTCTCAGCTGTGCTAGCATATGAAAGAAAGAAAGAAAGAAAGAAATACGATATCAAAACTGCAAGCAACAATCTTGATCACAAAAGTACATAAGCAGTCAAACACGAGAAATCCACAGTCAATATGAAAGGTAACAGATGACCTGATTATACAAACTGAAACGATGTATTATTGAGAAAAATAATCACACTAGTAAAGCCAACAGAACATGAATAAATAAAATGAAAAGGTTAGAACATCATACGGTTCTCAAACTCATCCTCGTCACTTCCGTTCCCAATGTCATCATAGAACGACAAGCGTGGATCTCCCCTCACTCTCCTCTTTTTCCTTTTCTGCATTTGCAGTTCTTCTTCTCTGAAACCAACAATACAACACTTAAATTGGCATAAGGAAAAAAATTAAAGTAAGTTTCTGATTCAGCCAAGCTAGGATTTCAAACTCACTCTTGTTGCAATTTTTGAAGCTTCTCTTTCTCTTCCTCCTCGATCTTAGTTCGTATGTTAACCCTCTGCTCAGGCAATGGGTGAAAATTAAGTGAACAAAATTTACTTTGCCCAGGAATAGACAAGGAAAGACTGATGTACATAAATGGTCTGTCTATTACCTTCTCAACATACTGCTCCCTCGTAACTAGGCCGACAGTTTCCTTCTTGAATGCAGTCTCAAGAATCTGAAAATCACAATTCCTAGTGTTAGCTTGTACTAAAATACAGCTCCACGGTATACATTTACACGGCACTTGCAAAAACCTCTATAATCCTGTGAAGAAGCCATGTCAAAGATCCAATGAAATAACTCCACCCAATGACTTAAATTAAAATACATACATAGAATTCTAAAAAAAGAATCAGTACTGCTAGTTCTGTGTATTCCTAAGCGAATCATTCAAGTGCCAAAATCCAACGTGCAGGTCCTACACCCTCCAGGATTTATCAACTTCTCATCAAATCCAACAAAACACTAGCTGAACAATACTGCGAGGCATCGACCAACACTGTTTACCAAATATATAAGTACCCACATGTCCTTCAAGGCTATAAACTTACATCTTCCGAGTGCAGTTAAAGCTAACTATGACATGGCAACAACAACAGATAATTCCCCAACAACAAAAGGAACAGCATACCACAGGGCTCCCAAATCCAGCAACACCTACTCATGCCAAAGCGCACCCAAATGTCTCTATTAGTCCAACAGCATCTAAATCAAATTCCGCATGCATGCTAGTAAGCGAATCAACCAGTAAGCAGACGAAGGTTTGGCCGCGAGCCAAACCCACGATGGACGCGGCGACGATGTTACCTCGGAGGTGCTGGAGCCGAACTGGAGGAGGCCCGGCTGCCCGTCGGCGTTCTTGTTCTTGAGCTCCTCGATCTTCCGGCGCTCCGCCTCGCGCTGCTTCTCAAGCCGCCGGATCTTCACCGCATCCTGCGCGGTGCCCACGTACCCGTCGCCGAACCCCGACATCCTTCCTCCTCGGATTTCCCTGTGTTGCGGCCTTGCCCGAGGGGGTGGCGATGGGGTGTGTGTGTGTGGGGGGGGGGGGGGGGGGGGGGGGCCGAGGGGGAGCGCCGCCGCTGTCCGACGGAGAGTGGAGGCGGCGGCCGGCGGGAGGACGGGTCGCCGAGAGCGGAGGAATAGGGCGATTTCGGGAACGCCTACTGCGACGTATACGACGCGATCGCCACCAGGGCCACCCGATCTAGGCCGGCCCGTATTGAGGTTGAGGTACAAACAAAGAGAGATGAGAAAACTCTTTCTCTCCCTTTAGCCTAGAAAAACGCCACGCCTATATCTCGCTTTAAGCGACTGATCCTTCCGTCTCGCCTGAAGCTTTCTTCTTCCCCTGTTGTAGCTGGGCGAACATTTTTTTATTGATCACCCCACGTTCGACAACCGCTGGTTGTACAGGTTTGGTCCGGGTTTTCTCGTCTTTTTTCTCTTTTTTCTTTCATTTATGTTTTCTTTTGGTTTCATCTGTTTCTTCATTGGTTTTTTTTCTGTTTTTTTTTCAATATTTCACCGGTTTCATTCATTATCTTCATGGTTTTTACTGGGTTTTCTTTTCTTTTTATTCATTTTTATTTGTTCTTTCTAGGTTTTCACGCTTTTTTTATTTTCATTCTTCATGTGTCTCTGTTTTTTTTCATCAGTTTTCTTCTCTTTTTAATGTTTCTTTCTCGGATTTCATTCTTTTGCATTTGTTTATTCAGTTATTATTTTCTTTTTTGGTTTTCTTTGCTTTTTCATTTGGTTTCTTCATTTTGTTAGTTTCTTTCTCGATTTTCAATAGTTTCTTTTTTGTTCAACACGTCAACTTTTTTCAGTACACATTCAATATTTTTTGTATACATCAGAAACATTTGTATATACATGTTTAACATTTTGGAATACATGATTAACATTTTCATGTGTGTACTTTTTTCATACACATTATACATTTTTGTTATATATCTAATACATTTCATAATACATGTTTAACATTTTTTTAAATACATGATTAACACTTTTAAAAACATCGTAAACATTTTCTCTATATATATTTTAAACATTTTTCAAATAAAAGATTAACAAGTTTTTTAATATTTAAGATTATCAGGCAAAGGTTTAAGCTCAAACACGGGATCACCCTTGGGTGGAGGAGGATCCCCTAGGATTTCAATAGGCAAGTTGTGTTTCAGAATAGGTCCCTGTTTAAAGAATACTTCATCTATTTCCCTTCTTTCATTCATAAACATATCATTTTCATGGTCTAGTAAATATTGTTCTAAAGGATCATTAGGAGGCACAGCAATAGAAGCAAGACCAATAATTTCATCCTTACCAGGCAATTCCTCATCACGGGGTTGTCTACGAAATTTAGAAAAATTAAACTCATGAGACATATCATCCAAACCAATAGTAACAACATCCTTTTCGTAGTCTATCTTAGCGTTGACAGTATTCAAGAAGGGTCTACCAAATTAATGGGACAAAAACTATTTTGTGAGGAACCAAGAACAAGAAAATCAGCAGGATATTTAGCTTTCCCACACAAGACTTCAACATCTCTAACAATCTCAATTGGTGAAATAGTATCTCTACTGGCAAGTTTAATGGTAACATCGATATCTTCCAACTCAGCGGGTGCAATATCATGCATAATTTCTTGATATAAAGAAATAGGTATTGCACTAGCACTAGCACCCATATCACATAAGCCATGATAACAATGATCTCCTATTTTAACAGAAATAACAGGCATGCCTACAACAGGTCTATGTTTATCTTTAGCACCAAGTTTAGCAATTCTAGCAGTTTCCTCACAGAAATAAATAACATGCCCATCTATATTATCAGCCAAGAGATCTTTAACAACAACAATATTAGGTTCAACTTTAACTTGCTCAGGAGGTGTATAAGTTCTAATATTACTTTTATGAACCACAGTTGAAGTTTTAGCATGATCCTTTATCCTAACAGGAAAAGGTGGTTTCTCAACATAAGCAGTAGGAACAATAGGATCATTATAAGTGATAGTCTTTTCTTCAACTTTAATAGGTTCAACTACTTTTACTTCTATGGGAGGATGATATTTAAACCACTTCTCCTTAGGGAGATCAACATGAGTAGCAAAAGATTCACAAAAAGAAGCTACTATCTCAGAGTCAAGTCCATATTTAGTCCTAAATTTACGGAAAACGTCGGTATCCATAAAAGATTTAACACAATCAAACTTAGGTGTTATACCTGACTAGTTTTGTGATAAGGTAATTTGTAACGGGTAACAAGTAACAAGTGTAAATAAAGTGCAGCAAGGTGGCCCAATCCTTTTTGTAGCAAAGGACAAGCCTGTACAAACTCTTATATAGAGAAAAGTGCTCCCGGGGACACATGGGAATTATCGTCAAGCTAGTTTTCATCACGTTCATATGATTCGCGTTCGGTACTTTGATAATTTGATATGTGGGTGGACCGATGCTTGGGTGCTATCCTTACTTGGACAAGCATCCCACTTATGATTAACTCCTATTGCAAGCATCCGCAACTACAAAAGAAGTATTAAGGTAAACCTAACCATAGCATGAAACATATGGATCCAAATCAGCCCCTTACAAAGCAACGCATAAACTAGGGTTTAAGCTTCTGTCACTCTAGCAACCCATCATCTAGTTATTACATCCAAATGCCTTCCTCTAGGCCCAAACAATGGTGAAGTGTCATGTAGTCGACGTTCACATAACACCACTAGAGGAGAGACAACATACATCTCATCAAAATATCGAACGAATACCAAATTCACATGACTACTAATAGCAAGACTTCTCCCATGTCCTCAGGAACAAACGTAACTACTCACAAAGCATATTCATGTTCATAATCAGAGGAGTATTAATATGCATAATGGATCTGAACATATGATCTTCCACCAAATAAACCAACTAGCATCAACTACAAGGAGTAATGAACACTACTAGCAACCTACAGGTACCGATCTGAGGCTTTGGGACAAAGATTGGATGTAAGAGACGAACTAGGGTTTGAGAGGAGATTGTGCTGGTGAAGATGTTGATGGAGATTGGCCCCCTCCCGATGAGAGGAGCATTGGTGATGACGATGGCGATGATTTCCCCCTCCCGAGGGAAGTTTCCCCGACAGAACAGCTCTGCCGGAGCCCTAGATTGGTTCCGCCAAGGTTCTGCCTCGTGGCTGTGGAGTTTCGTCCCGTAAGCTTGCTTATGATTTTTTCTCAGACGAAAGACTTCATATAGCAGAAGGTGGGCACTGGAAGGCCACTAGGGGGCCCACGAGGCAGGGGGGCGAGCCCAGGGGGTAGGGCGCGCCCCCCACCCTCGTGGCCAGGGTGTGGGCCCCCTCTGGTATTTTCTTCGCTTAGTATTTTTTATTATTTCCAAAAATAACTTCCGTGGAGTTTCAGGACTTTTGGAGTTGTGCAGAATAGGTCTCTAATATTTGCTCCTTTTCCAGCCCAGAATTCCAGCTGCCGGCATTCTCCCTCTTTATGTAAACCTTGTAAAATAAGAGAGAAGAGGCATAAGTATTGTGACATAATGTGTAATAACAGCCCATAATGCAATAAATATCGATATAAAAGCATGATGCAAAATGGACGTATCATTTTGCAGAGATGTGAGCAAGCTAATCTTGTCTTTAATTGGGAGAAGTGCCACTTTATGGTGAATGAAGGTATTATCTTGGGACATAAAACTTCTGAATGAGGTATTGAAGTAGATAAAGCTAAAGTTGATGCAACTGAGAAAATACCATGTCCTACAGATATTAAAGGTATAAGAATTTTCCTTGGTCATGTTGGTTTCTATAGAAGGTTTATTAAAGACCTCTCTAAAATTTCTAGGCCTCTTGCCAATCTTTTGCAAAAAGATGCTCCATTTGTTTTTGATGATGATTGTGTAGAAGCCTTCAAAACACTTAATAAAGCCTTAACTTCTGCACCTATTGTTCAACCACCTGATTGGAACTTACCATTTGAAATTATGTGTGATGCTAGTGACTATACCGTTGGTGCCGTTTTAGGACAAAGAGTCGATAAAAAATTAAATGTTATCCATTATGCTAGTAAAACTCTAGACAGTGCTCAAACAAATTATGCTACTACTGAGAAAGCATTTTTAGCAGTTGTGTTTGCATGTGATAAATTCAGGTCCTACATTGTTGATTCTAAAGTAATTGTTCACACCGATCATGCTACTATTAAATATCTTATGGAAAAGAAAGATGCTAAACCTAGACTCATTTGGTGGGTTCTGTTGCTACAAGAATTTGATTTGCATATTACTTATAGGAAGGGAGCTGAGAATCCCGTAGCTGATAATCTGTCTAGATTGGAAAATATTTTTGATGACCCACTTCCTATTGATGATAGTTTTCCTAATGAACAACTAGCTGTTATAAATGCTTCTCGTACTACTCCTTTGTATGCAGACTATACTAATTACATTGTTGCTAAATATATACCGCCTAGTTTCACATACCAACAAAAGAAAAAGTTCTTCTTTGATTTAAGACATTACTTTTGGGATGACCCACATCTTTATAAAGAAGGAGTATATGGTATTATTAGACATTGTATACCTGAGCATGAACAGGAACAAATCCTACAGAAGTGTCACTCCGAAGCTTACGGAGGAACCATGCTGGAGATAGAACTGCACATAAGGTATTACAATCTTGTTTTTATTGGCCTACTCTCTTCAAGGATGCACGTAAGTTTGTCTTGTCTTGTGATGAATGTCAAAGAATTGGTAATATTAGTAGACGTCGGGAAATGCCTATGAATTATTCACTTGTATTGAACCATTTGATGTTTGGGGATTTGATTATATGGGACCTTTTCCTTCCTCTAATGGGTATACCCATATTCTAGTTGTTGTTGATTACATTACTAAGTGGGTAGAAGCTATTCCAACTAGTAGTGTTGATCACAAAACATCTATTAAAATGCTTAAAGAAGTTATTTTTCCTGAGGTTTGGTGTCCCTAGATATTTAATGACTTATGGTGGTTCACATTTTATTCATGGTGCATTCCGTAAACTGAAGGAAATATGCACTAGAGGCAATAATAAATTTCTTATTTATATTTCTTTATATCATGATAAATGTTTATTATTCATGCTAGAATTGTATTAACCGGAAACTTAGTACATGTGTGAATACATAGACAAAACTGAGTGTCCCTAGCATGCCTCTACTTGACTAGCTCGTTAATCAAAGATGGTTAAGTTTCCTAACCATAGACATGTGTTGTCATTTGATGAACGGGATCACATCATTAGAGAATGATGTGGTGGACAAGACCCATGCGTTAGCTTAGCATAATGATCGTTTAGTTTTATTGCTATTGCTTTCTACATGACTTATACATGTTCCTCTGACTATGAGATTATGCAACTCCTGAATACCAGAGGAACACCTTGTGTGCTATTAAACATCACAACATAACTGGGTGATTATAAAGATGCTCTACAAGTGTCTCCAAACGTGTTTGTTGGGTTGGCATAGATCAAGATTAGGATTTGTCACTCTGTGTATCGGAGAGGTATCTCTGGGCCCTCTCGGTAATGCACATCACTATAAGCCTTGCAAGCAATGTGACTAATGAGTTAGTTACGGGATGATGCATTATGGAACAAGTAAAGAGGCTTGCCGGTAACGAGATTGAACTAGATATGATGATACCAACGAGCGAAACTCGGGCAAGTAACATACCGATGACAAAGGGAACAACGTATGTTGTTATGCTCTTTGACCGATAAAGATCTTCGTAGAATATGTAGGAGACAATATGAGCATCCACGTTCCGCTATTGGTTATTGACCAGAGATGTGTCTCGGTCATGTCTACATAGTTCTCGAACCCATAGGGTCCGCACACTTAACGTTCGACGATGATTTGTATTATGAGTTATGTGTTTTGGTGACCGAAGTTTGTTCGGAGTCCCGGATGAGATCACGGACATGACGAGGAGTCTCGAAATGGTCGAGAGGTAAATATTGATATATTGGACGAAGGTATTCGGACACAGGAAAGGTTTCGGGACGTTTCGGATATTTATCGGGAAACCGAGGGGTTACCGGAACCCCCCGGGGAAGTTATGGGCCTTAATGGGCCATAAGGGAGTAGGAGAGGGCAGCCCGCAGGGTGGCGCCCCCCCCCCAAGGGAGTCTGAACTGGACTAGACGGAGGGGGTGCGCCCCCCTCTTTCCTCTCCCTCTCCCTCTCCTTCTCTCTTTCCCCTTCTTGGAATAGGAAAGGGAGTCCAACTAGGATTGGGAATCCTAGTTGGGCTCCCCCTTGGTGCGCCCCCTCATGGCCGCCGGCCTCCTCCCTCTCCTCCTTTATATAGGGGGGTGGGGGGCAGCCCAAAGACACATCAATAGTTCTTTAGCCGTGTGCGGTGCCCCCTCCACAGTTTACCACCTCGGTCATATTGTCGTAGTGCTTAGGCGAAGCCCTGCGCAGATCACATCACCAACACCGTCGCCACGCCGTCGTGCTGACGAAACTCTCCCTCAACCCTCTACTGGATCAAGATCTCGAGGGATGTCATCGAGCTGAATGTGTGCTGAACACGGAGGTGTCGTACATTCGGTACTTGGATCGGTTGGATCAAGAAGACGTTCGACTACATCAACCGCGTTAACATAATGCTTCTGCTTTCGATCTATGAGGGTACGTGGACACACTCTCCCCTCTCGTTCCTATACATCACCTAGATAGATCTTGCGTGATCATAGGAAATTTTTTGAATTGCTACGTTCCCCAACAGTGGCATCCGAGCCAGGTCTATCCGTAGATGATATGCACGAGTAGAACACAAAGAGTTGTGGGCGATAATAGTCATACTGCTTACCACCAACGTATTATTTTGATTCGGCGGTATTGTTGGTTGAAGCGTCCCGGACCAACATTACATGACCACGTTCATGAGACCGGTTCTACCGACATGCTTATGCACACAGGTGGCTGGCAGTGTCTGTTTCTCCAACTTTAGTTGAATCGAATTTGACTACGGCCGATCCTTGTTGAAGGTTAAAACAACACACTTGACAAAAAATCGTTGTGGTTTTGATGCGTAGGTAAGAACGGTTCTTGCTAGAAGCCCGTAGCAGCCACGTAAAACTTGCAACAACAAAGTAGAGGACGTCCAACTTGTTTTTGCAGGGCATATTGTGATGTGATATGGTCAAGACGTGATGAGATATAAATTGTTGTATGAGATGATCATGTTTTGTCAAAGTTATCGACAACTGGCAGGAGCCTTATAGTTGTCGCTTTATTGTATGAAATGCAATCGCCATGTAACTGCTTTACTTTATCACTAAGCGGTAGCGATAGTCGTGGAAGCAATAGTTGGCGAGACGACAACGACGCTACGATGGAGATCAAGGTGTGAAGCCGGTGACGATGGAGATCATGACGGTGCTTTGGAGATGGAGATCAAAGGCACAAGATGATGATGGCCATATCATGTCACATATTTTGATTGCATGTGATGTTTATCCTTTATGCATCTTATTTTGCTTAGTACGGCGGTAGGATTATAAGATGATCCCTCACTAAATTTCAAGGTATAAGTGTTCTCCCTGAGTATGCACCGTTGCTAGTTCGTCGTGACGAGACACCACGTGATGATCGGGTGTGATAAGCTCTACGTTCACACACAATGGGTGCAAGCCAGTTTTTCACATGCAGAATACTCGGGTCAAACTTGACGAGCCTAGCATATGCAGATATGGCCTCGGAACACTGAGACCTAAAGGTCGAACATGAATCATATAGTAGATATGATCAACATAGAGATGTTCACCATTGAAAACTACTCCATCTCACGTGATGATCGGACATGGTTTAGTTGATATGGATCACGTGATCATTTAGATGACTAGAGGGATGTCTATCTAAGTGGAAGTTCTTAAGTAATATGATTAATCGAACTTTAATTTATCATGAACTTAGTCCTGATAGTTTTTGCATATCTATGTTGTAGATCAATAGCTCGCGTATAGCTCCCCTGTTTTATTTTTTGATATATTCGTACAGAAAAATAAGTTGAAAGATGATAGTAGCAATGATGCGGACTGGGTCCGTGATCTGAGGATTATCCTCATTGCTGCACAGAAGAATTATGTCCTTGATGCACCGCTAGGTGATGGACCTATTGCAGGAGCAAATACAGATGTTATGAACGTTTGGCAATCTTGGTATGATGACTACTTGATAGTTTAGTGCGCCATGCTTTACGGCTTAGAACCGAGACTTCAAAAACGTTTTGAACGCCACAGAGCATATAAGATGTTCCAAGAGTTGAAATTGGTATTTTGGACTCATGCTCGTGTTAAGAGGTATGAGACCTCTGACAAGTACTTTGCCTACAAGATGGAGGAGAATAGCTCAGCTAGTGAGCATATGCTCAGAATGTCTGGGTACTACAATCGCTTGAATCAAATGGGAGTTAATCTTCCAGATAAGATCGTGATTGAGAGAGTTCTCTAGTCACTATCACCAAGTTACTAGAACTTTGTGATGAACTATAATATGCAAGGGATAAGGGAAACGATTCCCAAGCTCTTCGCGATGCTGAAATCGGCGAAGGTAGAAATCAAGAAAAAGCATCAAGTGTTTATGGTTGTCGAGACCACTAGTTTCAAGTAAAAGGGCGAGGGAAAGAAAGGGAACTTCAAGAATAATGGCAAGCAAGTTGCCACTCCCGTGAATAAGCCCAAAGCTAGACCTAAGCCTGAAACTGAGTGCTTCTACTGCAAAGGGAATGGTCACTAGAAGCGGAACTACCCCAAATACTTGGCGGATAAGAAGGATGGAAAAGTGAACAAAAGAATATTTGATATACATGTTATTGATGTGTACTTTACTAGTGTTCATAGTAACCCTGGGGTATTTGATACAGGTTCACTTGCTAAGATTAGTAACTCGAAACAGGAGTTGCAAAATGAACAGAGACTAGTTAAGGGCGAGGTGACGATGTGTGTTGGAAGTGATTCCAAGGTTGATAAGATCACCATTGCACACTGTCTCTACCTTCGAGATTAGTGTTGGACCAAAATAAATGTTATTTGGTGTTTGCGTTGAGCATGAATATGATTGGATCATGTTTATTGCAATACGGTTATTCATTTAAGTCAAAGAATAATTGTTGTTCTGTTTACATGAATAAAACCTTCTATGGTCATACACTTAATATAAATGGTTTATTGAATCTCGATCATAATGATACACATATTCATAATATTGATGCCAAAAGATGCAAAGTTGATAATGATAGTGCAACATATTTGTGGCACTGCCGTTTAGGTCATATTGGTGTAAAGCGCATGAAGAAACTCCATGCGGATGGATTTTTGGAATCACTTGATTATGAATCATTTGATGCTCGCGAACCATGCCTCATGGGCAAGATGACTAAGACTCCGTTCTCCGGAACAATGGAGCGAACCACTGACTTATTGGAAATAATACATACCGATTTATGCGGTCCGATGAGTGTTGAGGCTCGCGGCGGGTATCGTTATTTTCTGACCTTCACAGATGATTTGAGCCGATATGGGTATATCTACTTAATGAAACACAAGTCTGAAACATTTGAGAAGTTCAAAGAATTTTAGAGTGAAGTGGAAAATCATCATAACAAAAAAATAAAGTTTCTACGATCTGATCGCGGAGGCGAATATTGGAGTTACGAGTTTGGTCTTCATTTGAAACAATGTGGAATAGTTTCACAACTCACGCCACCTGGAACACCACAGCGTAATGGTGTGTCCAAACGTCGTAATCATACTTTATTAGATATGGTGCGATATATGATGTCTCTTACCGATTTACCACTATCGTTTTGGGGTTATGCATTAGAGACAACTGCATTCACGTTAAATAGGGCACCATCTAAATCCGTTGAGACGACCCCGTATGAACAGTGGTTTGGCAAGAAACCTAAGCTGTCGTTTCTTAAAGTTTGGGGTTGCGATGCTTATGTGAAAAAGCTTCAACCTGATAAGCTCGAACCCAAATCGGAGAAGTGCGTCTTCATAGGATACCCAAAACAAACGGTTGGGTACACCTTCTATCACAGATCCAAAGGCAAGATCTTTGTTGCTAGGAATTGATCCTTTCTAGAGAAGCAATTTCTCTCGAAAGAAGTGAGTGGGAGGAAGGTAGAACTTGATGAGGTGTAACATCCCAAAATTCTAAATTTTGGAATGTTATATAAATAGATAGATTTGATTGTTTGTTTGATTGTTGTGTGATTGATTGACTGAAAGTGAGTGAATCCGAAACTTTTTGAAAGTTAAATGAGAGGGAATAAAATGACTTTCCCAAACTTTCATTTTCTTTTATGATCTCCGTGAATTCAAATTCTTTTCAAATACAAAACCCTAGAGAGAAGATGACATGACTTCTTCCATTTAAATAAATGAAGAGGGTGTTTGAAAATATTTGAATTCCATTTGGAAAAATATTTCCAATTCAGAAACTTCAAGCAATTCAATGATTTTCATGAGAGAAGATAAAATGACTTCTTCAAATTATATGAAATACGAGTTGGAAGTTAAAAGGATCAAATTCAAAGTCCTTTTGAAATTATTTTCAGTTTGGAGTTATTTGGGTTTTATTCAAATTATTTTTCTCCAAAAATAAAATATATGGAAATTAGGGTAAAATGATTTCCTACATCAGAAAATTGGAGAGAAATAAATTTGAATTAATTTTGGTTTTTTAAAAATGATTTTTATTGGGTTTTATTATAGCAGTAGCACTCTTTACTTTATTTGAATTTTTGTAGATTTTATTTGGTGCTAGAAAAATGTTCACCTTGTAGGAAATCTTTTTCTGAAAATTTTGATATATTATATGCCTATGTAAAAATTTTATTTATTTTGCTTTTCTGGAAAAATGTTTATTAAAAAAACTTTTCCGCCGAACTGGGCCGGCCCAGCCAACCGGCTAGGCCAAGGCCCAGCCCGACGCCCGCGCGCCCCCGGCCTCCCTGGCGGGACTCCGCCCGCCGCACGCCGCCGCGCCGCCATGGATGCCGAGTCCGCCCCGGACTGTGCCGCCGCTTGCCCCTCCTCCAAGGCCGCCCTGACCCTCCCCTCCTTAAATACCGGGCCACCCCGGCCCCTCTCTCTTCCGCATCTCGCCGAGCCGCCGGAGCCTGCAGCCGCCGCCGCCGCTGTCAACCACCGTCGTCGCAGCTCGCAGCGCCGCCCCGCACCACCTCGCCCCTCGCCGCCCCGCACCGCTTCCACTGCCGCCGCCCCGAGCGTCGCCGCCGGAGCCTCGCCGCACCGCCCCACCTCGCTGCTGCCGTCGCCGGAGCACGCTGCCGCCGCCAACCAATGCGGGAAAGCCGCCGGAAACCGCCCCGTCGTTGAACCGCCGAGAAACCGTGGTAAAAACCGCCGCCGACCGGTCCGATCCAAATCGGTATTTTAATAAATTGGTTCTTTTTATTATTATTTAGCGGACGTTCTATGTTTAGATCTCTTTAGCGAATGGTTTTCATCGCGTATGCCTCTGTAGCGAACGTTCGTTCGATAGGATTTTCTTTTTCTTTTTAATTTCGGCCAGGGACCTATCTGTGAATTCTTTTCTTACAATTTAGTCCCTGATCTTCAATCGACTACAACTTTTTAGTCGTTTGTCCAAATCCAATGAAACCAACGCCCATTTCTTCGTTATGATCCCCTCTATCCAGTAAAACAACTTAAACATGTTTTTGAAAATTTAAAATTTGTTTTCAAACAGATTTGAATTTGAATCTTCTTTTGATCATAACTTGAGTTTTATAACTCCGTTTTAGTTGATTCTTTTTGCTATTCGAAGCTCTTGACCTAAACTTTCTGATAAGGCCAAATTCACCTAATTTTGGTACTGTTAGAAATTGTTTTATGTTGCAAGAGTTATTTGCTTGGTTTTGATGTTTTCCAAATTGTTTCTTCGTTCTTTCCGATCTTTTGAGTGATTGCTTATGTGTGGTTACTATTGCTTGCTTACGATAGATTGACCGGAGTGTGATGAGTAGAACTATCAAGAGTTTTGAGTGCGAATCATCTTCATCAACAGTACAAGCAAGTTCACACTTTGATCATATCCCTTTCATACCCAGTTTTTATGCATTAGATTCAACCCTCAAACATTGCATGAGTAGGATTGATAACATGTGGGTATTGGGAAGTAGTTGATGAGGTAGGAACCTACTGCCCTGCATTCAAACCTTGGGAGTTACTTTTACGTTGCTTACATTGCTATGCTATGCTCGTAGACGTGGTTTGGGTTTGAGTGTATTCATGACAGATGTGAGTATTCTTAATTAATGGTTAACTTAAGGTGGCAACTTTAATACACATCTGGGTGGATTGAGGCACCTGGGGTATCCAGTGATTGCCTGTAGTTTTTGGAAATCCCGGGGTACCGTGTGATTCTCCTATGGAATGCCACCCAGGCTCAAAGGGATCATAAGATTATTCATGCTAGAAACTTCCGTGTGCAGCCACAAGCTATTATGGGCTCTAGCATAGTTGATTAAGTCGCGTGAACTCTTACAGTAGTAGACCAGCAGATGTAGGGGATGTATGGTACTGTCTACCCATCGTAAGGTGCTAACGCTTCTGAAAGACTGTGTCTCGGTCATCTGTTTCTCAAACATCATGTAGTGCGAGAAATCCAACGGAGGAGATCGAGTCCTGTGGGGAAAAGTGCACACACCTCTGCAGAGTGTACAAACTAATCATGATTAGCCGTGCCCCGGTTATGGACATCTTGAGTATCTGGTTCTTGGATTATCATGTTGATCTCATCACTCTATATAATTAATTTGTTGGGTTGTTAACTTTTAATTGGGATGGAGATGGGGTTTACCATTCTCAATGTTTTCAACAAACTTTGTAGTTAAATAAAATGTATTCCTTTGCAGTAGGGAAAAATTGGCTTTTCGCGAAAACTTGATAACCATAGAGCTTTTCCACCAGCCAATATGCATGTATAGCCATATTTCAGCATTGCTCTACAGTGTGAATTTGCCAGTACATTCAATGTACTGACCCTTTGTGGCTGCAACGTCTCATGTTGCAGGATTTTCCTACGACGAGTAAGTGATACGTTAGGGTTATGATTTCTACACTCAACTTTGCCGTTGGTGTTGATGGGAATCCACAACGTTGTTACTTCCACTATTTGGATTGAGGTAATAATATTTTATGTTACTTTATACATGTGATTTACCTCTGTTATAAATCCTCGAGTACTGTGTGTGTCAGCATACCGATCCAGGGATGACACTTAAGCACAGAGACTTGACCGTCTGAGGTCGGGTCGCTACATGAGGTAATTGTACCTTCTCTCGAATCGGAAAGTAGCTCATCACAGAAATTAGTTCCAGTGATGCCTACACCAACTAGAGAGGAAGTTAATGATGATGATCATGAAACTTAAGATCAAGTTACTACTGAACCTCGTAGGTCAACCAGAGAATGTTCCGCACCTGAGTGGTACGGTAATCCCGTTCTGGAAGTCATGTTACTAGACCATGACGAACCTACGAACTATGAGGAAGCGATGATGAGCCCAGATTCCGATAAATGGCTTGAGGCCATGAAATCTGAGATAGGATCCATGTATGAGAACAAAGTATGGACTTTGGTGGACTTGCCCGATGATTGGCAAGCCATTGAGAATAAATGGATCTTCAAGAGGAAGATGGACACTAATGGTAGTGTTACTATCTACAAAGCTCGACTTGTCGCAAAATGTTTTCAACAAATTCAAGGTGTTGACTACGATGAGATTTTCTTACTCGTATCTATGCTTAAAGTATGTCTGAATCATGTTAGCAATTGCCACATTTTATGAAATCTGGGGAATGGATATCAAAACTGCATTCCTTAATGGATTTATTAAGGGATAATTAGATTTATGCCCCTAGTTGTGTCCCACTCGTCGGTTTTACCCCTAATTCCCAAAAGTCATTGGTTCTGTCCAAGTCACTTTGCTCCTATTATGCTTTTGCCCTTTGACCGTTTGACCATCAGTTTGAAAACTTCATAACTAATTCATACTAAATCAGAAAAATGCAAATAAGATACCAAAATGTTCAGAAAAACATCACCTATATGTCAGTGTCATTTGCATTCATGAAAAAAGTGTTGGAAAGTGCCCATCCGAGTTTTAGCTCTTATGCTACCACCATGAATAGTAAAATCTAAAAAAGTTCAAAAAATTTAAAAAAAATTGGTGGCAAAGAATGACAAATGTTTTAAGTGCCTGCCAAGTTTCATCAGGGAATAACATTCGTGGGTGCCGTGGCAAAAAAAACAATCAGCACTCCAAAATAGATTATTTTTTTGCCACGACTTCCACGAATGTCGTTCCCTAATGAAACTTGGCAAGCACTTAGAACATTTGTTGCTCTTCGCCACCATATTTTTTGAATTTTTTTGAATCTTTTTAGAGTTCACTATTCATGGTGGTATCAAAAGAGATAAAACTCGGATGTGCACTTTCCAACACTTTTTTCATGAATGCAAATGACACTGACATATAGGTGATGTTTTTCTGAACATTTTGGTATCTTATTTGCATTTTTCTGATTCAGTATGAATTAGTTATGAAGTTTTCAAACTGATGGTCAAACGATCAAAGGGAAAAAGCATAAGAGGAGCAAAGTGACTTGGACAGAACCGGTGACTTTTGGGAATTAGGGGTAAAACAGACGAGTGGGACACAACTAGGGGCATAAATCTAATTATCCCATTTATTAAAGAAGAGTTGTATCTGATGCGACCAGAAGGTTTTCTCAATCCTAAAGGTGCTAACTAAGTGCGCAAGCTCCAGCAATCCATCTATGGACTGGTGCAAGCATCTCGGAATTGGAATATACGATTTGATGAGTTCATCAAAGCATATAGTTTTATACAGACTTGCGGTGAAGCATGTATTTACAAGAAAGTGAGTGGGAGCACTACAACTTTTCTGATAAGTATATGTGAATGACATATTGTTGATCGGAAATGATGTAGAATATTCTGGAAAGCATAAAGGAGTGTTTGAAAGGATTTTTCAAAGAAAGCCCTCAGTGAGGCTACTTACATATTGGGCATCAAGATCTATAAAGATAGATCAAGATGCTTGATAATACTTTCGATGAGTACATACCTTGATAAGATTTTGAAGGAGTTCCAAATGGATCAGTCAAAGAAGGAGTTCTTGCCTGAGTTGTAAGGTATGAAGTTGAGTAAGACTTAAAACCCGACCACGGCAGAAGATAGAGAGAGAATGAAAGTCATTACCTATGCCTCAGCCATAGGTTCTATAAAGTATGCTATGCTATGTACCAGACCTATTGTGTACCTTGCCATGAGTTTGGCAAGGGGGTACGATAGTGATCCAGGAGTAGATCACTGGACAGCGGTCAAAATTATACTTAGTTGCCTAAGAGGACTAAGGAAATATTTCTCAGTTATGGAGGTGATAAAGAGTTCATCGTAAAGAGTTACGTCGATGCAAGCTTTTACACCCATCCGGGTGACTATGAGTCTCAATCTAGATACATATTGAAAGTGGGAGCGATTAGGTAGAGTAGCTCCATGCAGAGCATTGTAGACATAGAAGATTTGCAAAATACATACGGCTCTGAATGTGATAGACCCATTGACTAAACTTCTCTCACAAGCAAAACATGATCACACCTTAGTACTCTTTGTGTGTTAATCACATAGCGATGTGAACTAGATTGTTGACTCTAGTAAACCCTTTTGGTGTTAGTCACATGGCGATGTGAACTAATCACATAAAGATGTGAGCTATTGGTATTAAATCACATGACGATGTGAACTAGATTATTGACTCTAGTGCAAGTGGGAGACTGAAGGAAATATGCCCTAGAGGCAATAATAAAGTTGTTATTTATATTTCCTTATATCATGATAAATGTTTATTATTCATGCTAGAATTGTATTAACCGGAAACTTAGTACATGTGTGAATACATAGACAAAACTGAGTGTCCCTAGTATGCCTCTACTTGACTAGCTCGTTAATCAAAGATGGTTAAGTTTCCTAACCATAGAAATGTGTTGTCATTTGATGAATGGGATCACATCATTTGAGAATGATGTGGTGGACAAGACCCATCCGATAGCTTAGCATAATGATTGTTTAGTTTTATTGCTATTGCTTTCTTCATGACGTATACATGTTCCTGTGACTATGAGATTATTCAACTCCCGAATACCGGAGGAACACCTTGTGTGCTATCAAAAGTCACAACGTAACTGGGTGATTATAAAGATGCTCTACAAGTGTCTCCAAAGGTGTTTGTTGGGTTGGCATAGATTAAGATTAGGATTTGTCACTCCGTGTATCGGAGAGGTATCTATGGGCCCTCTTGGTAATGTACATCACTATAAGCCTTGCAAGCAATGTAACTAATGAGTTAGTTGCGGGATGATGCATTACGGAATGAGTAAAGAGACTTGCCGATAACGAGACTGAACTAGGTATTGAGATACCGACGATCGAATCTCGGGCAAGTAACATATCGATGACAAAGGGAACAACGTATGTTGTTATGCGGTTTGACCGATAAAGATCTTCGTAGAATATGTAGGAACCAATATGAGCATCTAGGTTCCGCTATTGGTTATTGACCGGAGATGAGTCTCGGTCATGTCTACATAGTTCTCGAACCCGTAGGGTCCGCACGCTTAACGTTCGGTGACGATCGGTATTATGAGTTTATGTGTTTTGATGTACCGAAGGTTGTTCGGAGTCCCGGATTTGATCACAGACATGACGAGCAGTCTCGAAATGGCCGAGACATAAAGATCGATATATTGGAAGCCTATGTTTGGACATCAGAATGGTTCCGGGTGAGATCGGGCATTTACCGGAGTACCGGGAGGTTACCCGAACCCCCCGGGAGGTATATGGGCCTTATT
This sequence comes from Triticum aestivum, assembly GCF_018294505.1. Classification (NCBI taxonomy): domain Eukaryota; kingdom Viridiplantae; phylum Streptophyta; class Magnoliopsida; order Poales; family Poaceae; genus Triticum; species Triticum aestivum. Next base: position 425,621,117 of record NC_057808.1, on the reverse strand, counting down.
GGGCCATAGTGGGAGAGAAGAGAGGGAGGCCTAGGAGGGGGCGCCCCCCCCCCCCAAGCCCAATCCGGATTAGGAGGGGGCACATCACTATAAGCCTTGCAAGCAATGTGACTAATGAGTTAGTTACGGGATGATGCATTACGGAACGAGTAATGAGACTTGCCGGTAACGAGATTGAACTAGGTATGATGATACCAACGATCGAATCTCGGGCAAGTAACATACTGATGACAAAGGGAACAACGTATGCTGTTATGCGGTTTGACCGATAAAGATCTTCGTAGAATATGTAGGAGCCAATATGAGCATCCACGTTGATGTGTCTCGGTCATGTCTACATAGTTCTCGAACCCGTTGGGTCCGCACGCTTAACGTTCGATGACGATTTGTATTATGAGTTATGTGTTTTGGTGACCGAAGTTTGTTCGGAGTCCCGGATGAGATCACGAACACGACGAGGAGTCTCGAAATGGTCAAGAGGTAAAGATTGATATATTGGACGAAGGTATTTGGACACCAGAAAGGTTTCGGGACGTTTCGGATATTTATCGGGAAACCGAGGGGTTACCGGAACCCCCCGGGGAAGTTATGGGCCTTAATGGGCCATAAGGGAGTAGGAAAGGGCAGCCCGCAGGGTGGTGCCCCCCCTCCCAAGGGAGTCCGAATTGGACTAGGGGGGGGCACGGCCCCCTCTTTCCTCTCCCTCTCCCTCTCCTTCCCTCTTTCCCCTTCTTGGAATAGGAAAGGGAGTCCAACTAGGATTGGGAATCCCAGTTGGGCTCCTCCTTGGCGCGCCCCCTCATGGCGTCCGGCCTCCTCCCTCTCCTCCTTTATATACGGGGGCGGGGCACCCCAAAGACACATCAATTGTTCTTTAGCCGTGTGCGCTGCCCCCCTCCATAGTTTACCACCTCGGTCATATTGTCGTAGTGCTTAGGCGAAGCCCTGCCCAGATCACATCACCAACACCGTCGCCATGCCGTCGTGCTGACGGAACTCTCCCTCGGCCCTCTACTGGATAAAGAGCTCGAGGGACGTAATCGAGCTGAACGTGTGCTGAACACGGAGGTGCCGTACGTTCGGTACTTGGATCGGTTGGATCGTTAAGACGTTCGACTACATCAACCGCGTTAACATAACGCTTCCGCTTTCGGTCTACGAGGGTACGTGGACACACTCTCCCCTCTCATTGCTATACATCACCCTAGATAGATCTTGCGTGATCGTAGGAATTTTTTTGAATTGCTACTTTCCCCAACATAAACTCCTTGCTAAATATGATGTCAACCATAAAATTGTATTACCTTATTATCCTCAGTCTAGTGGTCAAGTTGAATTGAGAAATAGAGAAATAAAGTTGATTTCGCAAAAGACTGTTAATAGATCCAAAAAGAATTGGTCTAAGAAACTTCATGATGCATCTAATGGGGAATGAAACATGAAAATCAAAAAAATTCCTAGGAGAAGCATAGCCACGAGAGGGGAGAGTGTGTCTAAGTACCCTCATAAACCATTAAGCGGAAGCGTATATCACGCGGTTGATGTAATCATACTCGTCACGATCCAATCGCGATCCAAATTGATGAAGTACCGAACGGATGGCACCTCCGTGTTTAGCACACGTACGGATCGATGACATCTCCTCCTCCTTGATCCAGCAAGCGAGGGAGGATAAGTAGATTGGATCGCCGGCAGCACGACGGTGTGACGGTGATGGTGGAGGCGTGATTTCGGCAGGGCTACGCCGAGCGCTACCGAAACAACGATGATGGAGGAGTTACAAAGTAATGGGAGAGAGGGGGGCCAAGGGCTTGTGTATCCTCTTGGGGGTGCCCCCTCCCCTCTGTATATAGGTGGAGGGGCGTGGTGGTCAGCCCTCCAAGCCCTAGGGGCGCACCAAGGGGGAGGAGTTGGACTCCTAGTCCAATTCCCTTTTTCCATACAGGACTTTCCACCTCTCCCAAGCCACATGGGCCCTGGGGGACTTGTGCGCCTAGCCCAATAAGGCCAAGGCGCCTCCTCCTAGCCCATGATGACCCTTGGTACGTGGTGGAAGCCTTGGTAGACTTCTGGACTCCTCCGGAAGTTTTTGGAACCTTTTGGAAACTTCCCGATACAACACCGAAAAAACTGGAAAAAAAATCTGGAACTCTGAAAACAACTTTCCATATATAAATCTTTACCTCGGAGCTCCTCATGACATCCCAGATCCCATCCGGGACTCTGAACAACATTCGGTCACCAACATGCATATCCCAATATTACTCTAGCGGCATCGAACGTTAAGCGTGTGGACCCTACGGGTTCAAGAATCATGTAGACATGACCGAGACACCTCTTCGGTCAATAACCAATAGCGGAACCTGGATGCCCATATTGGTTCCTACATATTCCACGAAGATCTTTTATCGGTTTAACCATGATGTCAAGGATTCGGTTAATCCCGTATGCAATTCCCTTTGTCCGGCGATATGTTACTTGCCCGAGATTCGATCGTCGGTATCTCCATACCTAGTTCAATCTCGTTACCGACAATTCTCTTTACTCCTTCCATAGTACAAGATCTCGTGACTAACTCATTAGCCGCATTGCTTGCAAGCTTTACGATGTTGTAGTACCGAGAGGGCCCAGAGATATCTCTCCATGACATGGAGTGACATATCCCAGTCTCGATCCATGCCAACCCAACAGACATCTTCAGAGATACCTGTAGAGCATCTTTATGATCACCCAGTTATGAAGTGATGTTTGATAGCGCATAAGGTATTCCTCCGGTATCCGGGGGTTGCATGATCTCATGGTCTTAGGAATATATACTTGACATGAAGAAAGCTATAATAATAAACTCAAGTGATATGATCAAATGTTAATCTTACGGCTGGGTCTTTTCCATCACATCATTCTCCTAATGATGTGATCCCGTTATCAAATGACAACTCAAGTCTATGGTTAGGAAACCTTAACCATCTTTGATCAATGAGCTAGTCTAGTAGAGGCTCACTAGGGACATAGTATTTGTTTATGTATTCACACATGTATTTAAGTTTCTGGTCAATACAATTCTACATGAATAATAAACATTTATCATGAACAAAGAAATATGACAATAAACAATTTTTTATTGCCTCTAGGGCATATTTCCAACATATGGGCATACAGAACTACTTATAAGAATCCTATGGGTATGTTCCTTATAAAATGGTCTATGGAAAGGCATGTCATTTAGCTCTTGAGTTAGAACATAAAGCATATTGTGCAATCAAAGAACTTAACTATGATTTCAAACATGCCGGTGAAAAGAGGTTATTTGATATTAGTTCTTTGGATGAATGGAGGACACAAGCTTATGAAAATGCTAAGTTATTTAAGGAGAAGGTTAAAAGATGGCACGATAGAAGAATCCAAAAATGGTAATTCAAAATAGGAGATCAAGTTTTATTGTACAACTCTCGTTTAAGATTCTTTGCAGGAAAGCTTCTCTATAAATGGGAAGGATCGTATATTGTTGAAGAAGTCTGCCATTCCGGTGCCATCAAGATAAATAATGCCAAAGGCACTAATCGAAGGTGGTTGATAACCCACAAGTATAGGGGATCAGTTGTAGCCTCTTTTGATAAGTAAGAGTGTCAAACCCAACGAGGAGCTAAAGGTAGAACAAATATTCCCTCAAGTTCTATCGACCACTGATACAACTCTACGCATGCTTAACATTCGCTTTACCTAGAGCAAGTATGAAACTAGAAGTACTTTGTAGGTGTTGTAGGATAGGTTTGCAAGATAATAAAGAGCATGTAAATAGAAACTAGGGGCTGTTTAGATAAATAAACAATTAAGTTAGTATAGCGAGTGTGGAAAAGTGGTGGTAGGAGTTGCGGAATTGTCCCTAAGTAATTGACTACGTTACTAGACCGATAGCAAGTTTTATGTGGGAGAGGCCACTGCTAGCATGTCATCCCTTACTTGGAATTATATGCACTTATGATTGGAACTATTAGCAAGCATCCGCAACTACTAACGTTCATTAAGGTAAAACCCAACCATATATAGCATTAAGATATATTGGTCCCCCTTCAATCCTGTATGCATCAATTTCTATGCTAGGCTAAAGTTGCTATCACCCTTGCCCTCAATACATAGTCCTATCAACATACAACCACTACAAAAAAAATACACTTCTGTGATGATACGTGTTTGTCACAGTAGGTCGCATTTTCTGTCATGCATGTACATCCATGACGATTTTATGACAGAATCAAGATAGTCATACCTGTGCTGTCATAGAAGTGTTCCATGACATTACCAAAATTATCATCACGGAAGTGTCCACTTCCATGATGATAAATCCCGCGTCACAGAAGTGCTTTTGTCAAGGGTGACCGACACGTGGCATCCACCGTAACGGAACGCCGTTAAACTATCGGGTCGGGTTTTGGATCCGATAACCCGTTAATAGCCCCGATCAATGGGGATTTTCCACGTGTAAAATCATCATTGGCTGGAGGAAACACGTGTCGGCTCATCGTTGGGACAGATGTCATCCACTCATTGGACAGAAGGCACCTATGATACGTCGACACGTGGCACGGCCCAATAGAGGCCCATTCCTGTGAAAAGGCCGGCCCGTTTGACTTGGTCAAAAGGTGGCGGGCCGGCCCATGTAAAGCCTGTTAACGGCCTATTCGCATATAGCCCATTTACAGCCCGCTAACCCAAGGCCCGTTATGCCCTATCCGAATTAGGCCCAGTAGCGTCATCTGGGCCACCCAATATGATTCCAGCCTCACTTCTAGCCCATGTATGGCCCATGACGTCTTTCGGCCCATATGAGGCCCTATGTAACTCTTGGCCTATTAACGGCCCGTGGTGAAACTGGCCCGTAATGAACAGTGTATCACTTTACACCCATTAACGGCCCGTGGTGAAACTGGCCCGTAATGAACAGTGTATCACTTTATACCCATTAACGGCCCGTTATTCCGTTGGGCCATTTCTAGCCCATGTTAACTTTCGGCCTTCTCAGAGCCCATTTATTCTTGGGCTCATTTCCAGCATTCGTTTACTTATGGCCCGTTACTGTCATTTTCTGCTTGTGGGCCAAATTCAGCCCGTGGTTACAGTCGACCTGTTTGTGGTCCGTTAATACGTTGGGCCGTTTTCATAGCGTCATCAAATACGGCCTATTAACGATGGCCCGTTATGGTCGGCCCATGAACGGACGATTCCAACTCTAGCCCGTTTACGGCCATAATGCGGCCTGTTATTGGCCCATGTTTGGCCAATCGATCATACGGCCCGTATAAGGCCCATTGATGATACGGCCCGTAGAAGGCCCATTGTTTCTACGGCCCGTAGAAGGCCCATTTTTTCTACGGCCTGTAGAAGGCCTACTGTTTCTACGGCCCGTAGAAGGCCCACTGTTTCTACGGCCCGTAGGAGGCCCAGTGTCACTACAGTAAATATTAGCCCATGGTTATTGTGGCCTAGTTTTAAATAATAGGTTATTGCAGCCACTAGCAAACCGCGGAAAAAGAACTGCACTGACTACAAGCAAACAAATAAACAAGACAACAAGGAAATAAATAAGCAAGCAACTTATGCTAGGCTATCACAGCTATTACACATATTACATCCACTGGGCATCAAAGTTCGCCACCAGTGCAAATATAGGGAACAAGGCAGCATATAAACGCCGCAGCAAAATAAGTCCAGAACTGAAACCACTTCAGAAGAGTTCAAGAAACAATATCCTGGGTACCCATAATGCTGGGAAGATGCTTAGCAAGCTTATTAACTTTCTCTTGTTTGGCGCTTAAATCCTCCAACGCTTGCTGTTGCACAAGAAAGTACGCATCTGAATTCTGTAGGGACTTCCTCAGTCCTTCGGCTTCTTGCCGCAGCACAGCTGACTGATGCCTTTCAGCTTGTAGCTGAGACTGAACAAGCCGAAGTGATTCAAGCAGCGAGTTCGAAGAGCTTGTGCCAGCGGTACTGGCCAGTAACTCGAACACTACATCAACGCAGGACTGTGGGGTTTTCTCATTGTCTACAAGATCGTTTTTATCACCTTTCTTGGAGACCAACAGGGTTGTCTCACTATCTTGAACCTTATCTGCATTACTTTCTCTACCATTGCATAGTGGGGTGCTCTTCTCCAATATTCTATTTGCATACTACAAGAGAAACAAGCAGACACATCACATGTTTAGCTTGTAGTATACGAAACTCATTTTGGTAAACCGGTTTAGTAGTAAGGTGGACAGGATAATAGCATGAAACAAACATATATCTATGTACTATGGTCACTGTATTGTCCATATCATTCTAGTTTATGTTCCCTAATCAAGATAGAGACACAGTTCAACTCATATATTTTTAAGACACAGCAGCATAGACAGAATATAAGTGTGAGAAACTACACAGCATTGGCAGCACTTGTAATGTCCATCACATGAGAACATAATTGTTTATACAACTTAAACTGAAATCAACATAGAGCAAGAAGTTAGAACAGCAATCCAGTTAAAGAAATAGGTTTAAAACATACCTGTTGCGCCATTGGAGTTTCAATTGGATCCTTCAAATTCGAAAGTAGTTGGTATGAGTAAATACAGTGATGCAACAGCAAAGGAGTATGGACCATAGCTACGGAATCTGACCTGAGAACAGTTGCTCTTCTGCTTTAAACGTGGAGTTTGGGTTAGCTATGGTGGTCTTCGTGCTTTGGGCACTGCAGTAGCTTTACAAACTGCTCATGTGGGGGTACTCTGTGGTGGACATGGTGCTTTGTCAACTATAAGTGGGTTACTATCCGCTAGGGTTGCGGTTAGATGGGTTGTAGCTGGTTCTCTGCCCAACGGTGTAAGTGTGCAATCTGGAAGAGTCTCGATTATGTGTGGTGGGGCTAGTTTGTGGGCCACTACAACCATGGTTCTATCTGCATCGACGGGTAGCACTGTCTTTTGTGAAGAACGGGTTTTTGCTCCCTTAGATACTGCCATCACCCCCTCCAATTCAAATGGCTGATAAACAAGAAAAGAAATTGAACGTACAGACATTGTATGATAGACAGATGTGGTAATTCACATATATGTTGTCTAACCAAACAGGACAGCATGACACAATTTCACATATATGATGCCTAACTAAACAGGATAGCATGACACAGTTTCAGATATATGATGGATAACTTAACAGGATATAATGGCATAATTCAACATATGATGAGTACCTAAACAGGATGACATGACAAAACTATATGATGTCTTTCTAAAATAGGTTGGGATGAAATAATCCACATACATGTTGTCTAAGTATACAGGATGGCATGATATAATTGACACAATTGATTCATATACTAAGCAGCTGGCACTCGCATGTATGATCTCTAAACTAAGCAGATAGAATTCAATATTGTGCATATGATGTCTAAACTAAGCAATGCAAGACACCATATGCATCATATGAGAAATATAAACATTGCAACTTAGATCATACACCTCAGGTGGGATATAGGACTGGTCATCTGTCTCTGAATCCTCCTCTGAGGAGTTCCCTGTAACCATCGAGATATATGCTTCAACAAGTACCATTGCCTGCTCTGAAGACCTTGTTTTCACTCCAGATTTTTCCATAACCGGCTCAAATGGCTGATACACATGAAGAGTAGTTCAATATACACAGATTGTCGACAAATGGAATACGTAATGAAAAAAAAGATGGCATGAGATAATTCACATATATGATGCCTGGCTCCATGGCGGTGCATAATTCACATATATGATAACTGGCTGAAAAACATGGCATTGCATAATTCACATATCTGATATAGAAAGCAAACAGGAGGCATTCACACAAAGCATGTCTAATCTAAGCAGATGGCATGGCAATGCAAGACACCATATGCATGATATGAGCAATATAACCCAGCCAAGTTAGAGCATGCACCTCGGGGGGGATACGACTGGTCATCTCTCTCTGAATCCTCCTCTGAGGAGCTATCTGTAACCAGCAAGAAATCTGCATCGACAGGTAGCACTGACTGCTCAGAAGACCTTGTTTTCACTCCAGATTTTCCCATGACCGACTCAAATGGCTGATGCACAGGAAGAGTAGATGAATGTATAAACATTGTTGACAAATGGAATACATTATGGAAAAAATATGGCACAATACAATTCACATATACGATGACTGGCTAAACAGGATGGCATTGCATGATTCACGTATATGATGCCTGGCTAAAGAAGATGGCATTGCATAATTCCCATATACTCCCTCCGTTCCTAAATATTTGTCTTCTTAGAGATTTCAAATGGACTACCACATACGGATGTATATAGACATATTTTAGAGTGTAGATTCACTCATTTTGTTCCGTATGTAGTCACTTGTTGAAATCTCTAAAAAGACAAATATTTAGGAATGGTGGGAGTATGATATAGAAACCAAACAGGTGGCATTCTCACAAAGCAAATCTAAACTAAGCTGATGACATATAAGATGTATAATGTAAGCAATGCAAGGCGCCATATGCATGATATGACCAACATCAGCATGCCAGGTTAGAGCAAACACCTCAGGTGGTAAACAGGCGTGGTCGGCTCCTTCTGAATCTCCATCTAAACAGTTATCTTCCTCTGGAATACAATCTGGAAATGTAAGAGGGGGGGCACTTTGCCCACCATGGATCGGCGTCTGCATGACATTATATTCGCACGCAACGGTCTTCTCTTTTCTCTACATGTTCAGTACGATTGTGTACAATATCTGACATGCATAATAAAAAAATAGTTAGATTTTGTAAGGCCTAAGGGGTGCATGCGAAAATCAAGACTGATGGTAGCAAACGAGTGGATGGATCCAAAACTAATGATAGCAGGTAGATTATAGCTTCAGTTTAAAAAGATAGACAATGGATCATCTATTGTTTGTTGCCCACCCAACATGAACCACATAGAAGACCCCAAATGAACCAGATAGTAGACAGATACTATTCGTTGCTGGCTCGATATGAGACCCATGGGCAATTCAAAACTCAAGATTGAACGATAAAGTAGCAGGTAATAATAACCGATGTATAACGTAAGCAAACACGAAAGACTGCGACCTCTCTTCCGGAACTGTGTAGTCCTCAGGTTCATCTGCTCAGTCGATGATGGTAATGCAGTTGGCGTGGCTGCCGGCAACGGGGAAGATGATCTGAGGCGGCGAAAGGAAGTCTGCAGGGGGGATCTCTGCTGCAGTGAACGCTTTTGTCGATGGTGCACCTCAGGTGGGGTGGATGACGGCACGGAAGGAGCAGGACATAACACACAGAGTTTTCTTTGACGCCTATCTGAAAATGAAGTAAATCTATAAGGGCTCCTTAGAATTGGAGGATTCTATAAACGCAGGGACAGGAAAAACACAGGAATAGGATAGGAATACACGTGCACAACAGAGCATTTGGAAACATAGGATTTCAGTCAACCTGGGTGTTTGGCTCACATGAATTGGAAGAACAGAGGAATGGAGAAACAAAGTGATGCGACGAGTGTACAACCTCTTTGGCATAGCCTTGTGGGCCTCAGCATCATTGGGTTGGACGTGGAGGATGGTGATGATGCTGGTGTGACTGTCGGAGGCGGGGAAGAAGATCCGAGGCCTCTGGAAACGGCGCCGAGGGTACTGCTCCGCTGTGATGGACGGTTCCGTCGTTGGAGCAGCTCCGCTAAGGTGTACGCCCGACGAGGCTGAAGCATGACAAGACAGACAACGTTAATCTGAAGTGGGACCCTAATATCATCTGCAATAGATGATGTAAAATACATCACCAAAAAGTGCTAGATGTAAAACGCATCAGCCGCGCCACGGCCGCTCCGAAAGCTGTAAGTATTGTTCACTCTGAACTTAACTGAAGAAAATGAACTTCACAGTCGAAACTGAATTTTACTGTCGAAACTGATTGAACTAGTAACAGAGCATTGCAATAGATGTTTAGGGCGTTCGAGCACTAGTAGCAGAGAAGCAGTGATCTAAATCAGCAGACGCTCGAGCAGGGAACGCACTAGCAGAGAGCAAGTCGTGCAGTAGCACCGCGAGCGAGTGCTAAAGCAGCAACTCCTATAGCTGCCGGAGGTCGTGCAGCAGCAGCAGCAGCGCAAGCGAGAGCAAGAGCAGAGCAGCAGCACAAACAAAAGCAGGAGTAGTGCAGCATCGCGATCGACAGCAAGAACAGAGCCGCAACGCGAGCGAGAGCCGGAGCAGCTGCAGCTAGTGCCGTTGTGGAAGTCGCCGCCGAGGAAGCAACGACATGGGGGAGAGACACCGTGGATGATGTGGCCGGCGACGGCGCTGTCGATGGAGACTCTCCATGTCTGCTCGGTATCGAGCACCGGCAGCCCTGTGAGATCGTATAAAAGATAAAATGCAGCGGTGAGTGCAGAACCTCCTTGGTGGCGCCGAGTTGGCCTTGGCTTCATCGGAGGAATTGGTGAGGGTGTTGCGGTTCCGGTGGGGCAGGTCAAGACGGTGCTGTGGGGATTGAGGTGGCGCGGTTGACGAGGCGAACGTCGGGTCAGCTCCTTGGAGGTGGAGGATGGGGCGACTGATCTGGCGGGACGACGAGATCGACAACGGATCCTCATCCGGTGTGGTGGATGAGGGACGGCGAGCTGTTGCGGTGGATGACGTAGTCGGGGAAGAGTCTCCGGCTGGGCGGCGGTCGGGAGGCCGACGGAGGAGCGTGGGGTTTCGCGGGTTTTGGCGGCCTCGGTGTACGAATGGGGTGCGAAGGGGGAGGGGGGAGGCAAGCTTAGGGACGCGCTTGTCCGAAATGTAGGGTAAGTTACCAGCGTACCCCCACCGGTTTTGACACTACGACGTGGAGCTTCATTTTCGGCTGAGGGGTAGAAGGGGGATTTCGCGTGTCTGGGCTACGGGAGCGATTTCGGATGAGGAGGGAGTTCTCGCGCGCGTCCAAATTTCGGGATAACAAGGCGCGGCGCGGGTTGAAGAAGCGGGAGTTTCAAAGCAGGTGAGACAAAAGATACTCGAGCTTGAAAATTTCGGGATAACAAGGTGCGGATTCCTTGTTCGGCAGAACAAACTTAACATGTAAAAAAACAATTCATACAAGACACAAGAGAGTCATGTCCCCTTTTACTATATTGCTATAGATGCCATTGAAAAAACTACAAGAAAAATGTAAAAAAAAATGGGGAGAACAAGATTACCCTGCACAGTACCAAATCGATTCGCACTTCCCTCAACAACAACAACAAAAAACAAATCAATTCCCACCAAAGAAAGAGTAATGTCCCTTTTTATATGATTACAGATGCCATGATCCCGAATTTCAATTTTTGAATCCACGTTATGTTGAATTCGAATATATCGTTAGGTGACCTTGCGGTTTATAATTGATGTAGTCGTACATTTTGATCTTCCATCATATATGAACATTTTACTCCACCATGTGAACATATATATTGTCGTCTACCATATGGACTAAATTTGAATCAATTTTCCATATTTGACTACGATTGTTGTCAAGTTATACAATAATTTAAATATTATCTTGATAACAAAAAAATAGACATATAGCAGTAATCATATTTCACTATGAACTACATGTACCATACGCTCTCCAATTCAAATATTTGTATCCATTTTATGTTGAATTCAAATCATAGTACATTATTGGTCTAGGTAGCGAGATGTTTGGGATAATCTAAACCCTGTTTTCATACGTATAATTTTTGGCTGAATTGGGACAAGTTTTCGTATAAGCCTCTTGCAAAACCGGAGATTCTCTCAACAAGCCTCGTGGTTCTGAGAGGGAACGCGTCACCTTTGTGTGCGAAATGATATACGCTGCCTCCCCCCTGATTTTATTTACAGAGGCAACATAGAACTATATGAGTGCCCTGTTAAATTTTGGAATTATTTCGGGTTCATTTGGCCTTTTTATACATTAATTGAGTTTCTGGACTTTTAATGTGCATAATCTAAATATGAATTGCATGCACATGATCCGGTGCACCAAAGTGGGTTGAAAAATCACATGTGTGTCCTTGGTTGAATTTCTAGGTCCCATGGAAGAAATGAGAATGAAATTCAAACATCTGGGCATCATGACTCGGCCGAGAACATCGAGAAACTTTAATTTTAAATTCATGTAAATCCAAAACTCGCCTGGAAATCATGAAACTTGGCATGGTGTCATGTCATGGCACTAACATGTTGTGGTAAAAAAATTGGGCCGATTTGGAAGCTCGTGGTTCTAAGAGGGAACGTGCCACCTTTGAGTGTGAAACGATATACACTGCCCCCCCTTGAGTTTCTTAACAAAGGCAACATAAAACTACATTAGTGCCCTGTTAAATTTTGGAATTATTCCGGGTTCGTTTGTCGTTTTTTATACATTAATTGAGTTTCTGGTCATTTAATGTGCATAAGTCAAATTTGAACTACAAGCACATGCTCTCGTGCACCAAAGTTGGTTGAAAAATCACATTTGTGTCCTCGGGTGAATTTCTAGGTCCCATGTAAGAAATGAGAATAAAATTAAAACATCTGGGCATCGTGGCTCGGCCAAGAACATTGAGAAACTTGGTTTTAAAATTCTTGTAAATCCAAAACACGTCTGAAAATCATGAAACTTGGCATGGATGTCATGTCATGGTACTACCATGTTGTGGTAAAAAAATTGGCCGAATAGGAACAAATTTTGGTATAAGCTTCTTGCAAACCGAAGCTTCTCTCAAGAAGGCTCGTGGTTCTGAGAGGGAACGTGCCACCTTTGAGTGCGAAACAATATACGTTGTCCCCCTTGAGTTTATTTACAAAGGCAACATAGAACTACATGAGTGCCCTGTTAAATTTTGGAATTATTCCGGCTTCGTTTGGCCTTATTTACACATTAATTGAGTTTTTGGTCATTTAATGTGCATAATACAAATTTGAACTACAAGCACATGCTCCCGTGCACCAAAGTTGGTTGAAAAATCACATTTGTGTCCTCGGGTGAATTTCTACTCCCTCCTTCCATCTATATAGGTCCTAATGCGTTTTTCGAGGCTAACTTTGACCAAACGTTATAGCAATAATATATGACATGCAACTTACACAAAGCATACCTTCAAATTTGTATGTCAAAGGAGCTTCCAATAATATAATTTTCATAGTATACATCTCATGTGCTATTAATCTTGTCAATAGTCAAAGGCTGTCTTGAAAAACACATTAGGCCCTATATAGATGGAAGGAGGGAGTAGGTCGCATGCAAAAAATGAGAATAAAATTCAAACATCTGGGCATCGTGGCTCGGTCGAGAACATTGAGAAACTTGGTTTTAAAATCATGAAACTTGGCATGGTGTCATGTCATGGTAGTACCATGCCGTGGTAAAAAAATTGGCCGAATAGGAACAAATTTTGGTATAAGCTTCTTGCAAATCGGAGCTTCTCTCAAGAAGGCTCGTGGTTCTGGGAGGGAACGTGTCACCTTTGTGTGCATAATTCAAATTCGAAATACAAGCACATGTTCCAGTGCACCAAAGTTGGTTCAAAAATCACATGTGTGTCCTCGGGTAAATTTCTAGGTTCCATGCAAGAAATGGGAATGAAATTCAAAATTCTGGGCGTCGTGGCTGGGTTGGAAACATTGAGAAACTTAGTTTTTTAATTCCTGTAAATCCAAAACACGCATGAAAATAATGAAACTTGGCTTGGTGCCATGACATGGCACCAACATGCTGTGGTAAATTTGCAGTCCGATTTGCGAAGGCGCACACATTAACAATCAACAAAGTCATTTTGGAACAAGTGTTGTGATGTTACAATCGGAAACACAAGTATTATTGAAACCGTGGGCGTTCTACTTACTAGTACCATTTACGTGTCGCCACGCGTCCCCATTTTTTATTAGCTAGGAGGCGCCGTGCAGGGTAGCTATTTGAGTACGAGAGGCGTGCAATCAGACCCCTGCGCGTGCTTATCGGGAGGAGAGCCCTTTGACCTCCATCTGCCGTCCACCTCTCTCCCAAGGTCTCCATTAATGGCACCCGAGCCTCTGTTTAATGGCGTGGCTATGTCTCACTCGACTGAGATTTAAGAGAGAAAAAAAGAAAATCTGAAAGCACGGATCTTGATGTAAGATCCGATGGACCTATATAGCATCTACTACGACCTATAGCAAGACTGATGAATATATAAGGACGATTAATTTTTTTTTATCAAAGAAGGGCTTGCCCCTTCCGATTTTCATTACTGAAAACCACCACAATTCACAAGAAGTTCAGCACAACTCCAGCCTAACACGAAGGACTAAAAGCTACCAGATTGAAATCGCAACATCCCAAGAGGCCAACAAAGGCCAAACATCCGCGCTAGAACCCAAAATTTCAAAACCGACGACACAATCCACATCCTAAACCGATTATTACATCAAAAGAAACCAGGAAACTGAAGGAAGCCCAACAACAACTAGAAGAACAGCAACGCCAGGGTCACCACAGCAAGAGTTTTCTTCATTCCAGCCTCGCAACATTGATCCTCCACGGAAAGATAAGGATGATTAATTGTCTTACATAATTAGAAAGATAATTAAAAAAGCCACATGCGGCTACGCCCGAAATACACAAGGGCAAAAGAAGAAGGAAGACAAGGATCTGGCTCGCTGATCTCAACTGTCTTGATGCGTTGCTGCAGGCCGCGGGAGCTAGTCTCCGCGGCGAGCGGCGATGAGCTCTTTCGTGTCCTCAAGATGCTGCTTGAGAACATCCACGGATTCCTCCACCAGCCTTTGGCGCTCGTTGCGGAGCATGTCATTCTCGTCCATAAGTTTCTTGACAATGACGCCGGTCCTCTTCAACAAGGCACTGGTCTCCTCCTGCTGGTCTGCACTTCGTACGATCTTCTCCCTCAGTAGGTCGCGCTCGGCCCGGAGCTTCTCATTACCCTCCCTTAGTTGCCGGATGACGCTAGTAGCCTGTTCAAACAAGGCTTTCATGTCGTCCTGCAACCTCGCCCAGCCGGAGATCTGATCCATCTGGCTATGGACGATCGCATGCATGCGCCTGTAACAGTCGTCGCCTGCCCGCGAGAAATTTTCCCAGGCCGCCACGGCGCGGCGGGACATCTCTGCTGCATTCGTGGCGCGGCGGGACATCTCTGCTGCTTCTGCGGCGCGACCGGACCAGTTTGCTGCATCGACGGCGCGGCGGGACCTCCGTGCTGCTTCAGCGGCGCGGCGGGACCTCTGTGCTGCTACTTCCGCACGGCGGGACATGTCGGCTGCTCTCGCAGCGAGGAGGGACATCTCTCGTGCTTCCACTTCCATGCTCGCCTCTCCCTGGTGGCAATCTCTCGTCCCAGAACTCACGCTGGCCATGGCAGACGCAAGGGAAGGATGCTGAATGACTTGTTTGTTTTTGTGGATGAGGAGTTGAGGAGGAATGTGCAGTCATCTTGGCATACTAGTATTTATAACCGAGTACTAATACGCTCCTAAGTTGGAAACCGTTTAGGTTATGATCGGTGTGAACAGGTTTGCAATTCAATATAGTGTGGTACTAATACGCTCCTAAGTTGGAAACCGTTTAGGTTGTGATCAGTGTGAACAGGTTTGCAATTCAATATAGCGTGGAGTAATTTGGAATGTGACGAGACGCAAGCTGAAAATTTATTGACGGTCCTAGTTTCGAAGTGCGGCACTATTCCCGGATGGAGTACTTCTTTTTCTACTCCCTCCTTTCTGGTTTTATAGGGCTTATCTCAAAATTTTAGTTTTTCCATTTTATAAGGCTCAATTTGGTTGTTCCCCAACACATGTTTAGATTCCAAGGTGCATTAAATCATTGCATGCAAGTATTAAGAGAAAATTGACCAATGCATGTACTTTATGCATGCATGCATTGCAATTAATGCATTGATAAACATAATTTTTTGAGAAAAACAAGAGCATTAATTAGGTGCTTTTGCAAATTACAAAAAATATTCCACCACTCACCATCTTGGTTGGTGAGATTTTTGAATTAAGCCCTATAAACCGGAAAGGAGGGAGTACTGCTGTGTACGTGCAATAACTGGCACCGTCGTATACATATCTTACGGTTAATGGGGCGTTCGACAGGAATAGCCGCGTGGCGAGCTCTCACACACGCGTCTGTTTTTTCTCGAAAAGGAGGATGATGACCCCCGGCCTCTGCATCTGGGAGTCACACACGCATCTGTAGCTAGGAATTGTAGTGTTCTCAACCATCCGATTGGCTCTATCATGGATGTACCTATATACTAAAACATGTCTAGATACATCTATATTTTGACAAATGGAAGGCATGTATTGTGGAACGGAGGGAGTGCTTGTCATCAAAATGGATAAAAAGGGACGTATCTAGAACTAAAATACGTCTACATACATCTCCTTTTATCCATTTTGATGACAAGTAGTACTTCTTACCCAAAGGAACTTTATATCCAACAGACACAAAATATCCGTTCGACTGTTGGAAATTACCGATCTGATGTCGAAGTAATTGCTGCATCGCCACCAAAACCCACCATTTCTTAAGCTAAAGTAGACCAAGGTAATCCCTATATTAGCATATTACTAAGATAAACAGAAGGCACTGTAGAAACATTTAGGACGTGAGCTTGTCAATCTGAATGTGGAAGGACACAAGCTTAACCCTGGCCAGCAGCTTGGGCGGAACTGTCAAGAAGGTCAGCTCCTGCACGTCGACGTCGCCGGGATCCTTGCTGCTTGTCACCTCCATTTCCACCTTGACGGCGTCGGTCGTGCCTTTGGGCTCCCCCGGCGGGCCCTTCACCCACAGCTTGGCCATGTAGTGCGGCAGTGGGGACGCCCCCGCTCTGATGCAGACGACCGACACGGCGATAGGCGCGCCGATGTCGAGCATGCCGCCGACCAAGAAAAACGCGCGGCGGTCCTCCTCCGCGAACAGCAAGAGCCGTGGCTCCGACAGTGGCACTGGCAGCTGGAGCACCTTGCCGTACTGGATCCTGTGCACGGGCATGGGATGCGCGGTGCTGATGTGGTGGTAGAGCGCCGGCGGCGGGCCTTCGTAGCCGCAGACGGGCATGGGGCATTTGCAGGGCGCGAGCGGACACACGCTCTGGTGATCGGCGAGCTTGTGGTAAGTGACGTAGAGCCCACAGCCTTCGTGCGGGCACTCCACCCTAACCGACGAAAGGACGGAGTCCACCGCCGTGTTCCGCACGTCGAAGCCACCACCGCGCTCGCACTTCTGGCACTGCCGCTGGTTCCCGGGGCGCTCGACGCGGCAGTCCGCGCAGGCCAGGTGCCCTCCCTTGCACTGCAGAAATCAATCGAACAGCACATCAATCAAGAAACCTGCACCTTGCTCAATCAGCCGAACGGGCGAGGTGTATTCGAACCTCATACACTGGAGGCGTCAAGGGGCGGAGGCACAAGTGGGAGTGGAGCACGGTGAGGTCCATCGAGACCTTAGAGAGCTCCATCGTCAGGTCCTGTTCGGTCTGCATGATCTCGCCCTCCTCGTGCACAACCATCTCTCGACTTGGGCTGGGGTATTACAAAGCTTTACCGTCACATATTTTATACTACTTCAAGGTGCATTAAATCAACACATGCAAGTATCAAAAGGAGAGTCACGGCATGCATGCATGCATTGTAATTAATGCATCGGTAAACGCAAATTATTGAAATATATCGAGTGCAGTGCTTTGATGTGTCGCGTCAACTCGTACGTCAACGAGAAGTTTGATTATCCTCTCCCTCGCGGACTTAACTGCACCTGCCTTTGGCTATATGACAGGTTGGCCACACACCTGTTGGGCCCACCTGTCATACACGCAAAGGCAGGAGCGTCCCTCCCTCTCCCATGAGCATGGTGGCTGGCAAGACTAGGAGAAGCTTTCGCTACACGCTCTCCCTCCCGCACGCGATGGACATGCAGCAGTTCAATCGGTGTCAGATGGCCAGAAGCGTACTGTAGTACTCCTCCAGTGCAGTAGTACTCCATCATTGTTCGACTTCCCGAAGAGGCGAAGAGGCAAGCGCAGCCCGGACGCTCGTGTGGCAGTTTCATGTGTAGAGTAGTCTAGGATAGCGTGTACCGTGCCTGTAAGCTTAAAATCGTTGGGGTCGGCTCCATGCTATGTGGCCGTCTCGAAGTTTAAAAAAAATTAAAATAGTCTTCTGGCCCTACCTGACACCCTGGTGATTGTAGTTTGCACGCTCATCTGGTCAAGACAGGAATATATATTTTAATTTGTTTTTTTCGAAAAGGGGGGACTCCCCGGCCTCTGCATCAGAACGATGCATACGGCCACATATATTTTAATTTGTGGTGGGTAAATGTTAGAGGTTGCAGCAAATATATTATACACTCGGGTCTTTCAGCCAAGTTTAGAGGCAAGCATGTGGGGCCAGTGCTATGATGTGTCGCGTCAACTCGTACAACGAGGAGAAGCTTGATTTTACTACACGCCTTCTCCCTCACCCATGCGCGCGGTTGCTCGCAAACGAGGACAGGCTTTTGCTTAGTAGTACTTCTACAACAAGCTATCCGTCCCGCTCACGGTGGACGGACATGCAGCAGTGGATTCGACATTGTAGAAGCAGTAGTAGTAACATCATTGTTCGTCTTCTCGAAGAGGCGAAGAGCCAAGCGCAAACCGAACGTTGTAGTTGCGAACATTGGAGCACGCATATAGCCAGGCTCTTGCATGAGACAAAATTGCTATGTGAGCCCACTATTGTACTAGTACGTACAACTACTTGCTAGTATAGCCCTGTAAACCAGAAAGGAGTATTTGCCCTTCTAGAGATTTCAACAAGTGACTAGACTACACCGAGACGGAGTACATATGGAGCAAAATGAGTGAATCTGCACTGTAAATAAATACGTACTAGTTCTATCGTTTTCCTCTCCGAGGTGCACAATATTGAGTATACTGACTAGTCTCTTTTTGACACGCATTTACGTTTTTTTTACATAGTACAGACGCAAGCGCTCATATACACGCGCATACACTCACCCCTATGAACGCACACACGCACGACACTATCATCTTGAAATTTATGAAGTCACCATAGGCACCTCGTCGTCGACGGGTCCATAGGTGCTTGAATGCCAAGGAGGGAGAGGGTAGCGGTTCCCGAGACATTGAACGGTCAATGATGCATCCTCAATTACATGCAGAGGGAATTAATTGGAGAAGCAGAATAGAGCCAGCACGATGTGAATGCAACACAGTTTGGACTCTCATATAATAAAGGCGCCCCACCACTCCAATCCATCTACTCCCAAGTCTCTGCGCAACAGTGCTCACTCCAATCCAAGACCAAGTGACCAGAAGCCACAAGCACCTATGGAGGCGATGGACGCGAGCGGCAGTCGGCTGTGCCAAACCATCCAAGGCGCCGGCCTGCGGCCCCGCACCGCGCAGCATTTCCAGACGGTGCTGGCGACCGCAGGCATCGTAGCCCTCACCGATGCCGGCTTCGCCTCTCGCATGGACGACATGATGGTCAACTCCATCCGCAAGTTCACCGCCGTCAAGAAGAGCGTGGACGACCTTGCCGTACTGCTCCAGCCCGCGCGCCCAGGCTCCTCATTGCCTGCCACCCTCATCGGCCTCCATGGTGACGAACTCTTTCAAGCCCTGGTGGCCCTGTAGGTGCCGGAGGTCGCGACGAAGAATGTGCACCTCGAGGCCGCGCTCGCCGCGCAGCGCCTCGCCATGCAAGAAACCGTCGACCTGCACATCCATGTCTACGAGGAAATCGTCTACATAGGCCACTACAAGGCAAGCGAGGACAGAAAGACGTTGGCCTTCTTCTAGCGGCTGGAATCTTTGGACGCCGTTGTTCAGAAGCACGTCGACCTGGCCACGAAAGCCGCTGCTACTTAGGCGCCGTTCGGTGGGCCGGCGCCCTGAGTCGAGGAGGTGGACGTCGTCGATGGATGCATCTCTTCTTGCCTCCTGTAACCAGCACTATATCGCCTCGTGACCTTAATGTTTTATTAGTATAGTACTCCCTCCGTTCCCAAATATAAGTCTTTCTAAATATTCCAGCAAGTGACTACTACATACGGAGCAAAATGAGTGAATCTACACTCTAAAGTATGTCTACATACATCTGTATGCTGTATTCCATTTGAAATAGTATCTAAAAAGGCTTATATTTATGAACGGAGGGAGTATATGGCATTTTTATTCCAGTCGTAACGTTTTCACTGTGAGGTGGGGCCGCAGTTGAGCAAACCCACCCCGCCCACCGGGCGTCGGCCGAGTTTAGAATTAGAAGAGAGAAACGAGGGAGGAGAGCTAGCTGTAGCACGGACGCTGTTGTCAGATGGGACTCGTGTTTATAGAATAGGAGTACTGAGCACTCGTGCCTCTTTTTTTAGGGAAAAATTAGTCGTATGTCTAGTACCACTAGTTGGGTGCGTGCGACCTATAGCTGTCATCACTTTAGGTCTCCTTTTTGAACCGCGGCTATGCTTCACAGTACATATTATTTCACGCATTTATCCTCCTATATGTACTCCTAGGCTATTTCCACGTGCTCCCATTCGGCGACATGTGGGACATAGAGCATCTGGGTCGTAGTGCATGCACGACTCGGAGCATATGCCGGGGTACTTTACATTTCAGACCTCACGAATTACATGCAAACCCCCCACAGAAGAATAAATAAATGAATGGATTACTACATGAAACCGGATTATTTTCATGGAAACCGGAACACGTTCATTAAATTTTGGACATAACACGTTTATAAAAAATGACCGGACTGAAACCAGTCTAAGGGCCTCTTTGATTTTTCCCGCAAAAAAAAGGGCCTCTTTGATTCGCAGGATACTGAAAACACAGGAATGGGGAAAGTATGATGGCGATGAACCGAGACGAGGAGAACTCTAACTCAGTTAGAGGTTAGAGCTAGATTCTAACCCTGAACTAACTCTAAACCAAAGAGGTGTATGGATGGCAGGGTTAGATTGACAATAAATGCTCTATCTCAATCATTTGACTACTTTGGACCCTATTTCCTGCCGGATTTGGAGGGTGCTTGGATACGTTTTAGTTCCATGACTAAAAGTATTGGGACTAAAACTTGCTAGCCTCACCCATGCTTGGATCCAAATAATAAAGAGACTAAAATCAAGTTAATGAGCATTTATTATCCTCCAAACTCTCCAATCCAGAAATCGCCTGTGTTAAAGGAGAGGAGTTAAATGAGGGGAGAGAGGACTAATCCACATTTTAGTAGGGGTACCCCTGACTAAAAAATTTTAGTCTCAAGACTAGTTTTAGCCCCTCTTTAGTCAGGGGTGCTTGGAACTTTAGCCTCTTAAAGAGACTATTTTTAGTCAGACTAAAATAAGTCCCTTGGATCCAAGCACCCTCTTGGTGTGGCCGGCTCTTCTGTGGCCTCCTCCCGCTCACAATTGACATAAACGAACCATCTATACAAATCAAGCATGCAAAACATGATAATTTTTACTTTGTCCATACAAATGAGATATCCCACTTAAACATACAAGTCGTCAATCAAGCTTCACAAAATAAAAAAAAACTTCATGAAACAAAGAATGAGCTAACTCATCACGGAAGTCATTCACGATAGGGAGGGAGCCCGGAGCCCCTCACGCACCGAGGGAGGAGCTCGCCATCGTCGCTCTGGAGGAAGGCTCTGTAGAGCCCAAGCCCCGGGAACCCCTCCGACGCCGGCCCTTGCGAGTTGAGGTCGACACCGGCATGGGTAGCAGGGCCGCTTGCCGCCGACTGGGAACTTAATCTTTGGGCCTCTAGAAATAATGCAAGCCTGTAACTAAAATACCTAGAAAGGTGAACTGAATCTTTGGGCCTCTAGAAATAATGCAAGCCTGAAACTGAAATACCTAGAAAGGTGAACTGAATCTTTGGGCCTCTAGAAATAATGCAAGCCTAAAAGTGAAATACCTAGAAAGGTGAACTGAATCTTTGGGCATCTAGAAATAATGCAAGCCTGAAACTGAAATACCTAGAAAGGTGAACTAAATCTTTGGGCCTCTAGAAATAATGCAAGCCTGAAATTG